>NW_024882381.1:0-308433 GCF_019059575.1 Amphibalanus amphitrite
AATCAGTCGAGTTGACTGTTTTGGCCAGTTTTTGGCCAGAGTCGGAGTTGAAGCCTTCGAAAATGTTCGGATTTTGACTTCGAGGTCGGATTGGTGTAAAGTCATGCTCTTGGCTGGTTAGACGAAATATTAGGCCCGTTTTCGGCCAGTCGTGTTGTTTACGACACGTTGATCACGATATCAAAATCGGCAGTTCCGCGATGACAGGTCGGATAAGAGCTGGAGATTTTGTTGGCCGAGCTGGCAGGGGTCAGACCAATGCATGTCGGCCCACACCCATATACTGAGTATCTAAACCTCCTGGACCCTCTCAGATTCGGCACCGGCCGTTCCATCTCCTCCATCCTCAGGACAGTCAAATCCTTCTCCACGCCTCAAACCCCCTGCTCCGGGCTGGACGGACAACTCTAACCCATGCGGGAATGGCTCCACTGGAGCTATAGTCCTTTGCCGGGTGCAGTGAGTGCCAGTGGGCTGGGCTGCCTGTTCAATTGGTCGGGTTCATCCCAAGTGGCTCACTGGGGTGGCTGCCCCGACCAACGTCTCCCATTAATTCTTTCATACTTGCGGCTCTGAAATGGTCTCATTGGACCGAAGGGCCTAATCAATTTCTAGTAGGATAACAACCAGTAAAACGCCTTTAGGGGCGACCAACGGAGCGAGCGGGAAGGTGGGGTGGGCCTTGCACGTGCGAAATTGCGAGGGGATACCTCCAACTAACTTGTGCACTGCACCCTTCTAACCGGTCCCTAACGATGTGCCAAATTTGAGCGCAATCGGCCTAGCCGTTCTCGAGATCTGGAAGCGGCACCCTGCACGTGCGCAAGTGCAAAATGGGTCCCAACTGACTTTTGCACGGCACCCTACTAACCGGTCCCTAACCATGTATCAGATTTCAGCACAATCGGTTCAGCCGTTCTCGAGATCTGGAATCGACCCCTGCATGTGCGCACGTGCAGCAGCACCCCAACTGTGGCACATGGATATGCATTGCCTAGTGGGTATACCTACCTACATACATGCCAACGATCAGCGCAATCGGCCCAGTAGTTGCCGAGGTATTGAAATTGTTACAAAATTGACACCTCTTCGTTTTTCACGTGGCACGTGCATATGGGGTCACTCACATGCATCGGGAATAGTCCGATGCTCGTGAGAAGGAATGAATCTAGTGCTACCCTACAAAAATTACCGTATGAAAATCGGTCAAGTGGTTGCTGAGATATAAGCCTAGCAAAAGCGTGACCACGGCATACTCAGAAATTTCCGTTAACCTACGAAAGACTACGCTCGCTTCGCTCGCTCCGTAATGATTTTGGGGGGGGGACGTCCCCCTTCCATTCTGAGAGTGGGGGGGACGCGTCCCCCCCGTCCCCCCCGGTGGCGGCGCCCATGTCACTCTGTGACAACTTTGGCAGGCAAGTTCGCCAATAGTTGGTCCGAGTCTGGCGACCTTTCAGCTTCCGCTCACCGTCCGAAAAGATGAAGGCTGCATCAAAACTGATCGAGGAAATGGGCTCGTCATTCCCGAATAAAGCTGAAATTGAATTGTAAGGCCTTTGGGAGAGAGCGGTGACCAGAGATGACAGTCTAGTCTCGGAAATATTAAATTTCCAACACAGCTGAAACAGTCATTTTATGTAAGCAATAGGCGTCGCAGCTCAATCATCCGTCACATTCGATCTCTCCCATACGGCTTTGGATTTAAAGAAGTGGAAACGAGATGACAAACTTAGTATTAATACATCTACATAGTTCTTCTGGTATGGGAGACGGACCATCGGTATGGAAAAACAGATGTATTATATAGGGTGTACCCCAAAATTACAGTGAAGTGTATAACTTAACAGCAATGTTCATGCAAGCCTGATCCAGTAACGGAAGCATCGTAACGATCCAAATCCAGAAGATGGAGAGCCACGTCGATTCGATTATCAATCAGCGCGCATATATCTCGTGAGCGCTTTGACACTGAGCCGGCTATGATTGGATGACATTTCATTGGGGCGGTATCCGCTGCACCACTGGTTTGTGCCGATATTCAGCCCGGTTGGCGGTCTCTGCCACCTCTGTGTTGGTTGGAACAGAACCCGACTTGCTTAGACCGCCACAGGATCGCGGATTCTCTGTTGACAGGATTAGCAGTTCTATTAATTACCGCGTAATCACTGCACTCTTCCGTGCCGCTGCTTCTTCCACTGATACAAACAACTCTGGTAAAAGCCGCGGTTTGGTTTATAACTACGGACCGGCCACGGGGTGACGCTCGGTTTTGCGGACCGGCGCCTCCAGACGGGTCTATAGTTGGCCGGCCTGCGCCCCATCGTGCAGTTGGACCTGCTCAGGTCGGTGGGTGGCAGGCCTGAGCTAACTGTTCAGGTCAATGGATGCAAGGCCTGCGCTGTGCTCGGAGACGAGGGACATGTAAAAGTGCAGGGGGACAGAGCACTGAGCAGTGGAGACACCCCACAACTGGCGTCCTACTCAGTCAGACTGGGTCAGCCAGACTGATGCTCCTCGCTGAAATTAAGCGCATAATTTATAAACGGTCTTAAATACAAATAGGAACTGCCAGAACGACCTTTTCTCATAGACCTTTTCTCAACGACCTTTTCTCATTAGTATGACCTGGACCATATAATGATTAAATTGATCTTTACCCTCGCATGTGTGCGGCGTTTGCCAGCTTCTAATGTGTAGGGGGGGGGGGGGTCGGTTGGACCCCCCCCCCCTTGCCGTTTGGCCCCTGATCGAGCTAGAGCTTCGCGGAAAAAACGAGCGTGTTGCCCGTGACGAGAGGAAGCCGATGATACCCAATTTTAAGGTCCTAGGTCATTGGTTGACCTTCCAGGTCAGGTCAATGACCCAAAGTCGGGAAAATTGGGACCTGTTAGAAAGTCGTAAAGTGTGGCTGCTAAGGGGTTTTTCGGGGTGCTGATCACGAATATCGTGTTAGTTTTGATCACAGATGATGTCTTGAAGCATTTAGACCAGGTCGGGTTAGGTCAGGTCAGGTCAACCAGTAGGCGTCGTGACGGGTATTCGTAGTACGTGTCAACCGCCTCTGACAGCTTCGTAACATGTTACGAAGTCACCAAAACTACTTCGTAAATGTTCAAATGGTTGCTAAATTCGAATTCAGCTCCAAAAACTAGCCTAGAAACATGTAAAACTCGAAAAAGTGACCCGAGGTCACCCGAGGTCACCAAAGGTCAATGACCTGACCTGACCTTCAGGTGACCTTGACACACACGGGAGTAACATCAAATCACATGTTTGAACGTTTGAAACCACGAAAAGCTTGCAAACACGCGGCTAGTGCGAGCCGACATACGCGAAATCGCGATTCCGGCCAAACATGGTCTCGGAAAAGAGGTCACAGGTCAAAGGTCATTTGGGTCAGGGTCATGAAATTTTCAGGGTAGGTGTAAAATTGATCAATGCGAGGGTACTGAAAGTTTCGTCGCGATCGGCCGCTTTTTACGCGAGTTATTCGCGAAAAACCATGGGGGGGGGGTCCATCCGACCCCCCCCCCCCTACACATGCGAGGGTTTATTATGCTACATGCCACTAAAAATATTTTCTCTCCTTTTTCGGACAAACGACATTAATCTATAGCTAATGACAGGCTTGGAGCAACAGCAAGGACTTAACGTGAATTAATGGCATGGTATCAAAGTGTTCCACTGCCATACCGCCGGAAAGGAACATTATATACGAGCATACATTATGCATGTTGATCTCATTATTTTAATGTTTTACAGGCTAGCATAAAGTATAGTTGGTAAGTATCATGGATATGCATTTTAAATGCATTAACCCTTAAAATTTATAAACTATTCTTATCGGTCAACAAAGATAAATATGATTTATGAGCTCCTAGCAAAATCACAATTATAGATTACTACTAGGGTGACCCGCGTGCTCCGCAACGCGAAAAGGGGTATTTACCGTATTTACGATCGGCGGGTGTTTGATTGTTCTTGTGTCGGTTGGGTTATCAATCCATTTCGGTCGATTGCTTTTTGACGGCTAAACGTTTTGGTTTGGAAAAAAATATCCACCGCATCGAGGTGCCCGTGTCTGATAAGCATGCTTTCTACTTCAGAATCTGTTAAATGTGTTGGTGCGTAGTTTTATGACAAATGAAAGGCGTAGATAATTTTCGCTGAAAATGGTTCTGCGGAGGTTTGAAACATTTACATTTTTAAGAATACTGTTGCTTGTCATGCAAACGTGATGATTGGATCTAGGAGAGAATTGAATGCTCTTTCCAATGATAGTATATTTTCAATTATCAAACGTATTAGGTTAAGCAGCAAACCCCGTGTAATTATTTAGTGGCACATTATGGACAAATACCATTTTCTTCAGCGATTTTTTCCACCTTGTTTTTGATCAATTAGCTTTTCACAATTTTATTATGAGAGGCGGTACATTTCTCCTGCGAATAGGCGTTGTTTTGACTCACTCATTCTGACGGTCACGTGAAAATAAAATAAAATCCAAAATCCATTTAAAACGGCACTTTCAGAAATAAAATTGCCCTCACGTGTGCACGTGGCGCGTGCCAACTCCTGCACCGCACACCATTCGATAGCCCGTTCGATTCTCTACACGATGCTGTTTTCCCCGTACCGGTCGGGCCCAGGGTTACCGAGATATTGCACCGGGACCGGACCCGTGTCGGGCAAATTTGGCTGTTTTCGCCCGTTTTTGCCAGCCGATTAATACATGTAAAGTCTATGACGCGAATTTGCACTTTTCGGGCACGCGCCACGCGCTCGCTATCGACCCGATCGAGAAGAGACCCCTCAAAGGCACGTTGTCCATCCTTGTTCTATGAGTTGCGCAAACTTCAGCGCGGTAGGTGCAACGGTGTGACCTGTAACCCGCGCTACGTAGCACCATGTCGCGACCTCGGTTACAGACAGAAACTACGTCACCTCAAATAGTAATATAGACTAGGGTAACCCGCGTGCTCCGCAACGCGAAAAGGGGTATTTTCGATCGGCGGGTGTTTGGTTGTTCTTGCGTCGGTTGGGTTATCTATCCATTTCGGTCGATTGCTTTTTGACGGCTAAACGTTTTGGTTTGGAAAAAATATCCACCGCATCGAGGTGCCCGTGTCTGATAAGCATGCTTTCCACTTCAGAATCTGTCAAATGTGTTTTATAATTTAGGTGCGTAGTTTTATGCCAAATGAAAGGCGTAGATAATTTTCGCTAAAAATAGTTTTGCAGAGGTTTGAAACGTTTATATTTTTAAGAGTACTGTTGCTTGTCATGCAAACGTGATGATTGGATCTTGAAGAGAATTGAATGCTCTTTCTAATGATAGCATTTTCAATTGCCAAACGTATCAGGTTAAGCAGCAAACCCCGTGTAATTATTAAGTGGCACGTTATGGACAAATGTCATTTTCTCCAGCAATTTTTTCCACATTGATTTTGATCATTTAGCTTTTCACAATTTTTCCATGAAAGGTGGTACATTTCTCTAGCCAATAGAAATTGTTTTAACTCTCTCAGTCTGACGGTCGCGTGAAAATAAAATAAAATCCAAAATCCATTTAAAACGGCACTTTTTGAAATGAAATTGCCCTCACATGTGCACGTGGCACGTGCCAACCCCTGCACCGCACACCATTCGATAGCCCGTTCGATTCTCTACACGATGCTGTTTTCCCCGTACCGCTCGGGCCCACGGTTACCGAGATATTGCACCGGGACCGGACCCGTGTCGGGCAAATTTGGCTGTTTTCGCCCGTTTTTGCCAGCCGATTTCATCGAAAAGACGTTTTTGCATACCTTTCACGGCGCCAAATATCCATCGCCACAGTACCTACGCATGTAGGTACCTACAATACAACAGTACATAGAATTGTACCTCTACGTGTATGATCATTAGCGCAGGGTCCGTGCGTCAACAAACGTTTTTTTTTTCCTCTATCACAAGTGCGCCGCCATTGAAGCGCGTACGTGCTGTTCAGAACGTCGCTGCACCTGGTGCAGCTGCGAGCGCTGATTAGCGGCTTAGCTATACAGGGCCGTCTGGAGCAGGCTGGGAGCTCGCCAGCCGGTAAACAAGGCCACTGGGCTCCACTTGAGCTTCCTGCTTCCGAAGCGGAATATCGTAAGTGTCGGCAAACTGCTTCATGATGGTCTAGAAACTCATTAGCGAGGGTAATAGTGAAGCACATAATGAATTACGTGTTTATTCAGTTGATAAATGGTGCATACATAACATTTCCTTTGACAAACAGATATTCCACTATTATGTATTATTTGGGACAATGACTTCCTTTGCCTTGGAAATGAGGTAGGCCGCTCGAGAGTATAAACGGCTGATGGAAGTCATGAAGGCAAAGGCTACCAAATATTGAGCTTAGTCCGATCACAGAGCCTGCAAAAAAAAAAAAAAAACAGATGGCTGCTACAGTATGTAGTCGGGGACCATTTCCAGTATTTTGAAATATTTTGTGTAAAAAACAGTCAGAAGCTTAGATTTCACAGCCAAATGTCTTCATATTACTGTTTATCAGCATGCATTTATTGCATACAACTTTACATTGCAAGAAGATGTGGTGCAGACTTGCAATTAGCCTCATTTCACCGCATACCACCCCATATCCGAGTTTTACTTCAAGTGATCATTTTCTACATCTGGCAGATGATGAAGCGTTAAGCCTAAGCTACACTAGCATGAATTCCGACGTTTTTTCGGT
Source organism: Amphibalanus amphitrite (assembly GCF_019059575.1). Lineage (NCBI taxonomy): Eukaryota > Metazoa > Arthropoda > Thecostraca > Balanomorpha > Balanidae > Amphibalanus > Amphibalanus amphitrite. The sequence goes on from NW_024882381.1 coordinate 6,728, forward strand.
TTCTGCGGGATTTCGGCTCGCGTCGTCAAGTTCGCCTCATAGCGAATGCATTGCGCAAGCTACACTGCCAGTCTGGCGTCCCGTGGAACGAAAACCCGCAAAAACCGACGAGTCGGAACCGAAAAAAAGTTCAGAGCTGTGAACTTTTTTTCGGTTTCTGCGGGATTTCGTTTTAGTGATGGATGATTAGAAGTGATTGTTGCTAATAATATTGTGACGATGGAACAGTTTCAAATGTAAATGATGAAAATGGTGTAATTCATGATTAAATAAGACAAAATGTGTTTCAAAACTCAGCATTCTACATTAAATATGATAATTGTAATTAAACTGACAAATGATTATGATCGAAAATCTTTTCTTGTTAGTTGCAAAATCTTTAAAACAATTATTTAATTATAATTTTGTTAAAACACGATAATATTTAACATGAATAATTAAGTAAATTGATCACTTATCCATCACTATGCTATAAACAACACCGTCCACGCGGCGGCCGCCCGGAACGAAAAAACGCAGAAACCGTAAAAACGCGGAAACCGAAATCACGCAGAAACCGAAAAAAAACGCTGATAGTGTAGCCTGAGCTTTAGAAAAGTGAAGAAGCTTTCAGCATACCATTGACAGCACCCACCGGCTATAAGTCAGGCGCCAAAACACCGCCACTGACGCATAACTCATGTCGGTGAAGGAACTAAAACAACCATGACAAAATAATAAACACTCTCCGGTCCAATCCAAGCACGGTGCTGTCCAAGCCAAACGCCGGAACTACGCTCCAGGTGTCTCCGTTCGTCCTGATAGCCACCCGGGGTCCACCTGCCATCCCCCCGGATCTCCCCCCCCTCAAACCCCCTCCCGCAGTCACTGACCTGCAGCACGAACGCGATGACGAAGAGCATGCAGTTCTTGGCGGCGACGTGCGAGGCGGCCACGAGCTGGCTGCGCCCGACGCTGAGCTGTATGGAGCAGGCCTCCTGCCGGATCCGCCGCCAGGTCAGCACGTACAGCACAGAGTTGATGGTGAAGACGGCCAGCAGCAGCACCGTGTTGACGCCCAGGTAGACGGCCGGGTGCGCCAGCACCATGTCGAAGTAGCAGCTGCCGGTGGAGCGGGCAATAACGTCAGAAGCCAGTTGGGGAGCTGGAGGGGACACTGCAGTCAGGGGCCGGGTAATGAGCACATCGAGCATTTCCGATTCAATCGCTAAAATTTTAATGGAAACCTGATCATTCGGTGTTGATAGATTCAACATTTGCAGTCTTCGACAAAATTGTGTTCTGGAAGATGTGGAAACATACAGGGCAGGGCCTGAGGTTTTTTTTCCAAAATTTATCGGCGCATGAATTTGTGAAAGTGCAGACGTCTGATTAAATTCCCTCCCCAATCATGTTTTGGTGCATTACGACTGGAGTTAAACTGCACTCAGCGGTCCGTCCTGATTGTGGCTTAGACTGCTCACATATCGACTACGGTTCGATCAGCGGGGTCGAGCAGCCGCGGCCGGTCGGAAATCGGTCGTCAGTCCCTCGTCAAATACAGCTGTGAGCCGCCCGCCGGTCTGCCGCGCGGCTCAGACACAGCTGTGAGCCGCCCGCCGGTCTGCCGCGCGGCTCAGACACAGCTGTGAGCCGCCCGCCGGCCTGCCGCGCGGCTCAGACACAGCCTGCGGCGCCGCCCGCCGGTCTGCCGCGCGGCTCAGACACAGCCGTGAGCCGCCCGCCGGCCTGCCGCGCGGCTCAGACACAGCCGTGAGCCGCCGCCCGCCGGCCTGCCGCGCGGCTCAGACACAGCCGTGAGCCGCCCACCGGCCTGCCGCGCGGCTCAGACACAGCCGGCGGCGCCGGACACCGTCCACCGCGACCCGCCCACCTGAGCGCACGCCCGTCGATCTGACGGAGCGGGTTCTGCGAAACCGTCGGCGGCAGCTCTGTTCGCGGCGGCCCAATCGGAGCCGAAACGGTCCGGCGGCCGCGACGGCGATCACTCGATCAATGGCGGCCACAGCTCACCGGCGGCGGCCGGCGCCTCCTGGGCGGTAATTCCGCCGAGTGCCGCGATCAGCATCGCCCCAACCCCCACACCACACCCCCTTATTCAGCGAACTGCACCGCCGTGGATTCATCGAAGCAGCGGAAACGGCGACCTTAATCGGGCCAGAATCCGGGCGGCGACAGCCAGCGCCGCTGGTGTGACTGCCAGGCGCTTCCGGTATTTTACCGTTTTCGCTGTCATGTATTTTTTATGATATAGCATTTCAGCACACGTAAAGTTGTCTGAAGATGACGGCCAGCTTGCACAATGCAAGCACGAATCAATGGGTTCCTCTTAAAAGTGAAAAACAAAAGTCAGACGCTCAAGTTTGACCTCTAGAGCTAGGTTTGCTAGCTAATTGTTCTATGTATGGTTTTATATTTATCAGTCAGATGAAAAGAGGCAATCGATGCAGGGCTGTCAGCCTCTGTGCAAACAAATGAACAGGCGGTGACAAACGACCAGCACTCAACGATCCCGATCTAGCGGCAGGCTGATGACCGATGACGGCTTCAAAACGGGATCGTCGAAAAACCGACCCATGCCGCGATCGGCAGGACTTTGTAACAACACAGCGTGTCCAAAGCAATCGACCGATCGACTCTGTACAAGCCGCGATCCCGATGTCAGCACAGCAAGCCACTCCAGAATTAGCCCGTCGCTCTCCAATATTCCATTCATTAGTTCGACACTAACCGTTTAGTCAGTCAGGTATTTTGACAGAACCATTTATCAATCCACCTCGAATTCCTACTGTCGCCATATGTCATCAGTGGTATACCCCAGCAGTACACCTGGTGCAAGCGTGTCGACTTTGTGACATTTTATCCCATCCGGAGACCTCGTGTTATACCGCCGTATTATCCGCTCTAGAATCCTTTCCACACAAGTGTTATTATACCGCGGCGGCGTCCAGAATAGCTCGCTAATGATCCGCATGTAACTCTCGTGCCCGGTGCTGGCGACGTGCCGTGGTTATGGATGTCTTTTCCCGGGTGGATGCCTTCCACGCCCGTTCCATATGGTTTGGGGTATGCCTGTGAGCTGGGAATTTCTGTATATAACGGAAACCCTGGACGAACCGCTACCGAATACCGGCATCGTTTACTTCCATTGAGTTTAAAATAATGCCTAACACTTCCTTGCAGATTTCATTAGTTGGAACAGTGAGAAATGTGTATCACAAAAATTGCTTGGTGCTGGGGGTCAAGACTGGCAGTGAGCTAGTCAAGTTTTGTCAGTTTTGTCAAGATTCAAAACGCAGTCTTATTTTAAAATTTGTCTGACATCCACAGCACCCACCCACCAATCGTTTCGCTTGATCCGAACGACACTGCAGTCCCGAGGCCGCCGGCTCCTTCAGTCACTCCCGCCCTGTCGGTCCTCTCTGAGCCTTTTCTAGGCTAATGTCGTCCGGTCCGGCCCCCGCCATTCACCGCACGCGGGAATCCCGAGGGCCCGATGAGAGCAGATTTGCCCAGCTGAAAAGGCTAATGATGAATTGATGCGCCCTACCACAGAGCTTCTAACCACATCAGCGACCGCCGGAATCTCCGCCGCACACTAGCGGCGCTCCCCGCGACCGGGCGAAACTGCAGGGCCGGGGAGACCGTGACCTGCAGCTCTGGCGACGACGGCAACACGTCATCGGCGCGCGTGTGACCGGATCCAATCACTCTCGGTCGCGGAGCGGCCGCCCGGCGCGTCAGACGAATTGGGGCGACAGCGCGGGATAAATGGTCACACGAGCAGTCGGTCGGGTCAGGTCAGCCCGGGCTGAGCAAGGGGGAGCAGGGACCGCGCTGACAGGGAGCAGTGCTGATAGGGAGACCAGGGAGGAGCAGCGCTGAGAGGAGCCCTCAGCCCAGGGAGGGAGCCTACTGACAGGGTGACCCAGGGGAACGGGGAGCCCGCCGTCAGCGTGAGCCGTGTGAATCCGCTGCCAGCTTGTCTGCTTTCTGTCATTGTTCGGTGTGACTGCTGTTTGGATGTGTTTGTAGAATAGCGAGAGAACGATAGGTGCGTTTATACAACAGTCACCATCTGCGGGGGCTATGCCTTCACCTACAGTACTACTACGATGCTTATACAGTATCCACCTAAGGATGTAACAAAATACCATTGTAGATAATTTTTACGAGGCAACTGGGTACAAACTTTCATTAGGCCGACATTTGCATCCCAGTCACAGGCCATCCAAAACGTCAAAAAAGGTGTGATTTGTATTGCTATTCCACAAAGTCAGCGTCCCACACCTTTGCTCTATTCGGAGTGCCATAATTCCCCCCGTCGAACGAAATGTTGCGCCCGTTACGTGACAGAATCCATTTGATGTCACCAACAAACTGATCGTAGGCAATTGCGTTATCGCGTGATCTCCAAAACGCCAATTTTTTCGTGAATCTATCGCTCAATTTGGGTGGAAACTGATGCCGATAGTCGTACATCGGTGATTGATTCGACATAAATAAGGTTCAAGCGCCCATACTGTTCTGATAAAAAAAATGGTCTTCCCCGTAGAAACCAAGCGGTCATTAATTTACCCTCATGTTCCCTTCAAACTTGTCCAAAACTTCTGTCAAAGAAGTAGCAAACTTGCGACAAACAGCTCGCCCAAATCTCCTCTCGGTTTCAATCTGAGGTCCACGTAAACCCGCCTGCGCGTATAAATCTCGGCCGACAAAGCCCTGGAACAGACGCACTTTTCCGGGGCGCCGCGCTCCGGGAGACGGATGGAACGAGTTGGGCCACTCAGGGACACTAATGTCCGTGAACGGTGCCATTTCAGCGCGCGGTGCGGTCACAAACCCGTAGCCGGCGACTGTGCATACATTATCAGAGCTCGGAAGCTACGGCACGCCAGAGGCCCATAGCATGGTGTCAGACGCGCAGTGCGACGGGTCAGAAGAGGTCAGCCCATGAGGCGACAGTCGACGCGACGGTTCAAGCAAGGTTGGCGCGGCAGACGACAGCGTTGAGCGGGTTCAGCCCGGAGACGACAGAACAGGGTAGGCCACCCCGATTCAGTGGGGACGACAGGTACAGGCGGGCTCAGCCCGGGAGACGGCAGGGTTGGGCGGGGTCAGATCGGTACAGTGGGGACGACAGGCACATACGGGCTCAGCCCAGTATACATTGAAGCTGACAAGGACAGGAGGGTCAGCTAGGTCTGGACCGAGAGGCTTTGGAACGAGCCGGAAGTTATCAGTTGGAACGGTGAACTGGGGTACAGACTGGTCTGTAGAAGTGTCTTATTGGAGTCAACTGGGTCATGGATGAGTGATTGGGACCAATCCAGATCTCTAGGCCAAAAATACAGCATATGGGATGATTGAAAAGCGACCACATATGTAATTCAAAAGAAATGTAATAGAGACCCAAAGCAGGCATGGTTGAAAGCCCATTCAGCCAATAGACCAGTAGAGCTTGTGGCCCGATCGCGGTAGGCCGGAAAACCGAGCGGGCAGCGCACTAGTGCAGACAGCGGACAGGCTTCAGTGGGCTGGCAGCTCGAGCGTCAGTGAGCCAGCGCTGCGCCGATCTGTACACAGCAGCGAGCAGTGCCGATCAGTCGGGTCTCGCCACAGCTGCGAGCTACAGGCCGCCGTCCGATAGCAGCTGCACACCCAGGCAGTCGTCACTCAGAGCCGAGAATAGATCACAGCTGCGTCCTGATAAACTCGCAACCAGGGTCGGCTCACGCAATTGCAGTCGGCCCGAGAGCAGCTACACATTGCAGCCCGGATCTGCCTGGGTGATTGGAACGGTGCGCCGTTGCTGAAGTGCAGTAATTATAGACGACGAGCGCGTTATCGGACCTCTGAGGGGCGATTCAGCTGACGGTTCGGAGTGTGTCAATGCATCATCATCATCTCTCTGCAGCCCCTGTCCCGCCGGGGCCGTCTGTGCCGGACTGAAGGGGGTGCAGAGGAGGTAGGTCAGGGCCGCCCCCGGCCCGGCTGCCGGTGTCCGCTGCAAAGGTCGAGGCCGCTCAGCGCGCGGCGTGCGTCCTAAAGGTCGGGCGAAATCAGATGGCGATCTCTAGAGAACAGTGTGATCAAGCAGCTCCGCTGAATTCGAATTCCGTCAACAATCAGTCGTGACGCCGCTGACAGAGCCCGGCGGACGCGCATCTCCCTGAAGTAACTACCGCCTGTTCCACAGCATATCCATCCGCGGGCCCGTCCGCTGATTGCGTGATTGCTGTTTGATATTGCATACACGGGGAATAAGTCCCCCTCCGATGCGATGCATCGATATTTCTTGTCGCCGGAACATGCATATATCAGCATTATCATTCCCTTTTTGCCGTTAGAACTTTACATAACTAGTTCACATGTTTTGATTGCAAGGATTGACGAGGTTGGAGCCTATGCTCAGAAAAGCTTGAACTAAGCGAGCGATAGGTACCCTGCAACTTTCGATCGTGAAATTCCGGGTTGTCGGCAGAATTGCGGAGCCCATGTTTTAGGTGGGTACTCATAGAGCAGCCGTACAATATCTATACAGCTCAGTAAATTTAAGCGATCGCGGTTGCTCCTACAACCCCAGATCAATCACCATCAGAATGCTTCATACATAAGGGATCGAGCGCCGGACCGCCTCGAAGCCTGCACCTCTCAACCATCATGATCCCGACGCTACAGGAACTGAGCTTCGGGACGGACAAATAAGCATTAGGAGAAAGAGAAGTCACCTTATATAATGTAATCAGCTTTTTAACACCCTTGATTAATGCGTTATGCATGAACAATTAACTTACATTAAGCGCCTCATTTCCGCGTTGATAAAATCAAGCTGCATGATTAATACCTATGTATAATAACCATAATTTCATAACATGCTTGACTTTATGACATGAGTAGCTGGTTTCTGATAAGTGGGCGAAGCTGAGATAAACGACATGCAATCTCTGAGATTGCATGTCGTTCACATTAGAAATATACCAACAAAGGGATCACAGAGGTTGTAGCATAGGGGTTTTAACGCTTGAATGAACAAGATTGCGTTAAATGATCCTTCTAATGTATAATGCACAGGGTCATTTCGCCTGACACTCCTTGAAGATTAGATGAGGCATCAACGAGCATGTAAGTAAATACATTGTACACAACTATCGTCTGTTTCTCAGCCATCTCAGGCGCTCGAAGCGGCTCCAGCACTTAACCCTCGCCGGCACAGGGGGAGGGAGGGGGGGTGATGCAACCCCCATAAGGTTTTTCGCAAATTACTCGCGTAAAAACCAATCGATCGCAACAAATCTTTCAGTACCCTCGAGTTGATCAATTTGTCACCTACCCTGATAAATTCATGACCCTGACCCAAATGACCTATGACCTGCGACCTATTTTTCCAGACCATGTTTGGCCGGAATCGCGATTCGGCGTAGGGATGTCGGCTCGCATTAGCCGCGCGTTTGCAGTCTTTTCGTGGGTTCAAGCATTCAAACATGTGATTTGCTGTTGCTCCCATGTATTAGGGTGTATGTCAAGGTCACCTGAAGGTCAGATCAGGTCACTGACCTTTCCTGACCTCGGTTCACTTTTTTCGAGCTTTACATGTTTCTAGGCTAGTTTTGGGAGCTGAATTCGAATTTAGCAACCATTTGAACATTTGAGAAGTAGTTTTGGTGCCTTCGTAGCATGTTACGAAGCTGTCAGAGGCGTGAAAACGTACTACGAATACCCGGTAGGACCCGTACTGGTTGACCTGACTTGACCTGACCTGACCCGACCTGGCCTAAATGCATAAAGACATCATCTATGATCAAAACTAACATGATATTCGTGATCAGCACCCCGAAAAAAAAACATAGCAGCCACACTTTACGACGTTCTAACAGGTCCCGATTTTCCCGACTTTTGGGTCTTTGACCTGACCTGGAAGGTCAACCAGTGACCTAGGACCTTAAAATTGGGTATCATCGGCTTCCTCTCGTGACGGGCAACACGCTCGTTTTTTTCCACGAAGCTCTAGCTCAATCAGGGGCCAAACGCCGGGGCCCCTTGTGCCGTCGAAGGACGCAAAATGGCCTGTGCCGGCGAAGGTAATGGATAGCATGCGTGGCCAAATGAGCAAATGTATTGCGCAATAATGGCAATATATGTACAGCAGAAATTGCATACGGCACCACCACACACTGAACGGGGTATACCGGACCGACGCACTTCGGTCAGCTTAAAAACAAACCGTGGTCGTTAAATAGCTAGCACGGTGAGTTGGGTATTTAAGAGCATAGCGGAAGCTGGGACGCCTCTTAAAACCCAGCTGGCCATGGACAATTGATTTCAACCGAGCCACTGAAATGAGACCTCTAGGCTGTTGGTGAAAGAGCATACCTACAGCCGCAGCATATCCGGCCGGCACAGCCGGCGGTGGACTGTCTAATATGAGCAGTTTCTTGGAACCCGGCACCACACATCTGCGGGCAAGCACCGACGGTTTCTGTACTTTGCGTGACCATAGCAAGCCATGAGAAGAAAGCAAATTGAAGTTTTTACATATACTTAAGCTGGCGAAGTTCAACGTGTAAAAAGTAACCGTCTGGAGAGGAGAGAGTGCTAGTAAAACTCACAGGCCTTAAATCGTAAATACGTACACTGTACAGAGCTATCACGGTATGAAAAAACGTATTTTGTACTCGGGTAATGTTTGGTCATAGACTACATACATGCTCTATAAGTAATACCATACGTAATACAGTTGTTTATTTGGTGATAGGTACTTATATCAGATCAGGTCAAAGTGATCTGAAATAGACGCGCGCCAATAACATGACGCAAAATAGAAATGAAATGGAGCAAAAGGACAAGCTCAACATTCACATGAATCGGGAAAGCATTTTTGCCATGGGAGACTACGTCCAGAGTCTCGGGACCCTAGACTCCCAATTTCCAGCAGTATCACCGCTCCACTTCATAGGCGTCGCCAGAGATTTTCGGTTGGGGGGGCAAAATCAACTTTTGTGTCAAAACTTGCCTTTCCCCAGTCTTAAATCACTCGTTTTACATATCATTCGACGCGCAATGGTGCGAGGAATCCCATGGTGACAAAGGTTTCCTCCTAACTATGACATGTAATTTTTTACAGAAAAATTCGAAATTTTGAAATTTCATAACAAAACGACTGGTAGAATTATAGTGGCTGCGATTGCCGACGCACTGCAGAGGGCCCCTGTGCAGACGCTCGACGCTCATGATCATTACCTACCCATTAAGAGGTGAAAAACGCTCCATTTGATCGGATCACCCTGCTAAAACCTCCATTCACGCATGCATGCAGAGATTTTACGTGAAATGCATAGGACTTATCCCAGCCGCCGATCGTAGCTGAGTTGGGCATTCGGCGGAGAGTGAATGTGTGAAGTGTGAATCGGAAGTAATTCATCTTTGCTCCAGTGAGAGGAAGTGTTTTGTTCACTCGAGTGTGAACATGTTTTGTTCACTCGAGTGTGAACAAAAGTTTCTCGTTTTTCGTGTGAAGGGAAGCGCTGCAAACGTGAACAAAAACAAACAAAACCAAAAGTTACGCACGGCATAGCGGCAAGGGATCCCTTAGAGATAGGCTTGTGACTTCCAGGCCATTTCAGGCCACTCAGGGTCAGTGCTGACTCTCAGAAGCCTGCTTAGGATCCCGGAGATCGACGTGGGTCACCTCAAATATTTACGCGTACGTGGTGCTTTAGGGCTTTCCGAGCCCAAGGTGGGGTCCTCAGAAGCCAGTGTGGGCGGCGGGCGCTAAGAGACTAGGCCCAGGGTGAGCCTGGAGCCCTCGGATAGCAGTGTGAACCCTCGGGGTCTATGTCGAATCCCTAAGGACCCTACGTAGGGACATAATAAACATGTGTTGCGGACCTCAGAGGGACACGAGAGCTGTGACCCCGCAGATGCCGGCTTGGGGTTGGCAAAGTCTGTCGCCTCAAAAATTTGGCTGAACTATCAGAGGCCAGTTAAGGTTCTCAGAAATGTTCGAAGGCTCAAAGATCCCTGTATGGGCCCTCAGAGAATGGACACCAGTGGGGCTTTCAGAGGCCGGTTTGGGCCCTCTGAAAGCTTCTTAACCCGCGCCGTGCTGGTGGCCTGAACTTTCCGCCGAGTGCTGGGGGGGGGGGGGGGGGGCGTTTTCACGCCCCCCCCGTCTAACTCGGCTCCTGGGCCACGTAGCGACACGCGGTAAGCGGCAATCGAAAGAGTGTCAAAAATAAGGACGAAAACACTTCGGTCATTTTTTGGGTCAGGTCAAAGGTCAGGTCACCAGAGGTCACCAAAGGTAAAATGTTGACTATTTCAACATTTTGGAAACTGCCAACGGCTATCTCGGGAACCGATAGAGCTACAGCGCCGCGGAAAAGCGCATTCGATAGCCCTTTTACAGACCTTTCTGAGTAATGTTCTCAGATTTGACCTCAGGTCAACGGTTTAGCCTCCAGAGGGCAAAAACTCCAAAAATAGCCGTTTTTACGAAAAACGTTTTTTCGTCAATAACTTTTGACTCATAAGCGCCATGACATTACTTTTGCCAGCATCGTGTTCCTCTCGTCGAGACGCGTCGAATGAACTATTTGTTGACCTTGAAAGGTCATTTTGAAAATTTGACCTCAGGTCAAGGTCATGACCTGACCGAAAAGGGTCATGTTGCATATCAGTCGATCCGTATCGTCGAGCTGAACACATCTGACGTGTTTTCACCGCTCTAGCACGTCTCTATCAAAAGTTATAGCCAAAAAACTGCTGGCGACCGTTCATGACCTGAGATGACCTCAGGGGCACACAGAGGGGTCACAGGTGCATTTTTCCTATTCAGTGTGTCATGTTTACCTATGAACCGATGTTTGAGAGCGTTTTGAACGATATTCGTCCAAAAGAGGCGCATTTCAATTTTCTCCCATTGACTTATAATGGAGAGGTCGCAAAATTGACCTGACCTTAGGTCACAGATATCAAAAATCCGAGATATACATTTTATACATACTGTTACTCATATCAATCGCTGAAAGTTTCAAAGTGATCGTTCAGTCGGTGTAGCTATAGCGAGCCTTTGAACTTTTTCTGAGGTAAGGTCACTTGACGTGACCTGGTGACCTGACCTTGAACGGCCTAGGTCTGAAATTTTCACAACATGTGCGGAAATGATGTAGGAACACGTGTACCAAAAACGGCGGCGCTGCGCGCCGCCGTTTTTGAGATATTCGCGAAAAACCTGAGGGGGGGGCGTAAAAACGCCCCCCCAGCACGGCGCGGGTTAAGGGCTCAGTGGAGCTCCTTAGGAGCCTTTGTTTAAAGCATGCTCATGAGCCCCGCGACACTTGTACGGTACTTGAGCCTGTCGCAGACATTTGACGAGAGTTAAGAAAGGCCCCGAAGATTTCGTTTCACGCTTTGAACGAAAATTGTGTCAGCACTCCAAAATTTATGAAAATCAGCTGTAAAATGTAATAAAGAACGAACTAGGAACATGTAATGAATCACATCATTGACATTTCCGAGTCTGGACTTGGAGTCTTGAAGACTTTGGCGACTGCGAGTCAGACTCTGGTTTGAACTGCACGCTCCAACCGAGTCTGACCTCACAGGCATTCTCAGAAAGGTACCCCCATTTTTTCCCGACTCCAAAATCTCATCGGATCTGTATCGAACTCAGGGGGTGCCCGGTCCGAGGTTGGGGGGGCAAGCTGCCCCGCTTGCCCCCCCGTGGCGACGCTAATGCTCCACTTAAAGAGCAGCTCATAAAACTTCACCGCACCATAAAACCAGCAATGTAATGCGGACCATCAACGTGCTATTAGCTGGACGGCAATCTCTTTCACACTTTCGATCTTCTCGACTCTCTTTAGTTGCGCTCGACTTCCCGAGCACATTTTCGGTCTCTACAGCCGCCTTTTCATCGCGGCGACTGTTCTGGATGACATCGCAGCATGCAGCGCTGATAAATGGCGTGGCTGTGTTGACAGAGGTGGCAAATATTGGTCATGGAGGCCGCACCTCATAAACCCGGCTGGCGGTCTGCGGGCCTCCGCGCCGGCCGAGTTATGAGGCGGCGTCTCTCCGAACGGCCGCTCTCACTCAGACGGATCGCCAGCGGTCCGAGGACAGTGACAGCGGACAGACGGGGCACGGACAGCGGACAGGCGGAGAACAATAGGGCCCACTGACGTCCGGCCGGACATACATCAACAGAAGGTCGGCGCTGGCACCGCTCCCGGCGCGACTGACACTGCCCTCTCACCGCCCGACACCGCCGCCATCGCCGCGACGCCGCCGCCGCAGCCTGTCCGCATGGCTGCCGCAGCGGAGCGACACCGCACTGACACAGCTTCCCTGGTTATTACTGGTTATTACTGGTCCTGATCCAGCTGCCCAGGAGTTTCCCTGGGTGATCAAACATATTCCCCGGACACAAACAGTGTCCGAGACGAACCGAAGAATCTCTCTCTCTCTCTCTCTCTCTCTCTCTCTCTCTCTCTCTCTCTCTCTCTCTCTCTCTCTCTCTCTCTCTCTCTCTCTCTCTCTCTCTCTCTCTCTCTCTCTCTCTCCCTCTCTCTCTCTCTCTCTTTCTCTCTCTCTCTCTCTCTCTCTCTCTCTCTCTCTCTCTCTCTCTCTCTCTCTCTCTCTCTCTCTCTCACTCTCTCTTTCTCCCTATGTTTAACTCTCAGCGGCCGCAAGCGACCCGCACCCCGCGGCGGATCAGTTTGCTTCCATCTGCGTTTCTGGCGACCCGGCGGCTGCGCCAATCGCGCCAGCCGTGACAAAGGGAGAGCACGCCTGGACGATAACCACATCACTGGAGCCGGTTGAAGCGCCGAACCGTCGTGATTCTGTCGCGCCGTCATCAGAGGGGGAGGGGGAGGGGAAGGACGGGGGAGATGGCTGCCGATGAGGGTGGTGGGCGGCTCAGTCTCAGCTCAGTTCACCATCTAATGTAGGTAACGGGACTCGCAGAGACCGCATTTGGTGGGAGGGTCTCCACGGATCACCACGTGGTGGGAGGGTCTCCACGGATCACCACGTGGTGGGAGGGTCTCCACGGATCACCACGTGGTGGGAGGGTCTCCACGGATCACCACGTGGTGGGAGGGTCTCCACGGATCACCACGTGGTGGGAGGGTCTCCACGGATCACCACGTGGTGGGAGGGTCTCCACGGATCACCACGTGGTGGGAGGGGGGGGGGGGTCTCCACAGATAGGTGATGGGAAGGTCTTGTTGACGAAGATTGGGGTCACGGCCGGTCGTGGGCCATCAATTGATTTCGTCACCATCATCGTGAGCTTATCTTACCTTGCTCCCTAATCCACAGAAATATACCTACTCCGCTGTGAACTCTAACCCTGCTCAGATCTGACGGGCTGGGGCAGAAGGCAAAGAGAAGGCTTCGTTAGAAGTCTCTCTAAAAGATAATTCTGCAGATACAGTTCATCTCTGGCGTCTTAAACTATGAAACAGCCACAAAGTCCCGGATAATTGCAGGGTCAAGTATTTTTGGTTTCTTTTATAAACACTCGAGCCGCGAGCGTTCCTAAATCCTAGGTTCCGGCGATAATTATCCCAAATACGGCGGAAACAGCTAAAGCTCTAAGCGCTGATATGGGCAGAACACACGCTCAAAATCGATCTTGAGTTGATTCGGCCGATCGATAATCTGCCGGCATAAGCAGGACTGTATCCAAAGCCAGCTGATCGGTAACCGAGACGGACCGTGTCCAGTCGAGTAGTTACATAGCTCCGGAGCTGAGCTCACCAACTTTTGACAGACATTTGACGGAGGCAGCAACTTCGCAACGAGTTTTATATTTCACCGGATGTGATGCATTAATCCTGAAAACTTTGCGATTGAAAAGATAACATAAATAATCATTGGAACCGGAGTGCAAAATTGTTTTAGTCTTAAATGTCACTGGGGTTACTGCCGAAAGGTGTATGATTGTTCATCCTTCATCGGTGCTTTTTCTAACAAGCTGCTTATGCCAAAAAAAGATAATCAAAGGCCGTTTTCACGACGGAATAGCAGGCATCTATTTGATACCAATATAATCCTTTGGTTCCTCAGGAATTTTAGTAGTTCTTTTTAGTAGGTTTACCAGCTTTCGAATGAATGGCGCGTTAGTTTGCTATTTTTCTATTAAATATCACATCGATTTACTTTATCTAAGGATTTATCACTAACATCAACATAAAGCGTAAGCACAATTATAAAATTATGAAATTATTAAATACTATAGTTCGTTTTTCTTAAGTTTGCCCCTCACTGTAAACGTCTTTTTGAACACAGCACGAGAATTGCTTGCTGAATTACTGAGAAAACTGGTTGGCGCACAATGATTTGACCAGATTTGACAGACGATCAATTTCATCAAATTTATTTACTATTTCACAGACTTGTAGCTCGTATTTGCTAATACCTACAGCCCCACAGGGATAGACGACTTCTCAGGAATTCTGTCTGAACTAATAAATAAATTGCACGGCGCTTAACATAACGTTAAATCGTCGGTGTTCAAAACTTATTTTGAAAATAATATTCATATCTACAATACAATGTGCGCCAACCAGTTTTCTCAGTAATTCAGCTAGCAATTCTCGTGCTGTGTTCAAAAAGACGTTTACAGTGAGGGGCAAACTTAAGAAAAACGAACTATAGTACAATAGTTAAAAAAAGATACTGAGTTGCCACACTACAAAAGATATATTCATTTATGGCGCACGACAGACATTTAGAAAGCAGCGCCCTGTTTTATTGCACGCTGCTAGCCGCTTCCATTGGGTTTTGCAGGCCGACGTTATTGGTTGTTACACGTATGATGTCACGCGACTTGTGGCCTATCACGGCTCTTTAATGATCTCCACTAAATGAATGCAACAATGGTCTTTTAAGTTGATATCTGTGGCCATCTGTCTATGGAGCGACCAATATGAAAGTTAGATGAATTTACCGGGGTTACATGACTATGAGCAAGCAAATGTGTATCAGGAATGGATTCAGGTGGAGAATTGCGCTGGATCATGAGTGCTCGAGCGCTCCCAATTCCACGCCGGTTTGGCTTTGGAGCCGAGACAGACGATGCGGGTCAAGGTCACCGCTGGGGTAACGCTGGATTGGCTGCGCCCGAGCACCCGTAACGCGGCACAATTCTCCATCTATAGATTTTCCTATTCGCTCAGCATTGTGATACCTAGGTGTTCGTAATAGCAATTACTCTGCTTATGTACTTATCCCCGGTTATTTAAAAGAAGTTTTTGTGAGGGGATATCACGGCTATAGGTAGGTACTCAGTTGCCCTATTCACGACTTTCAAAGAATGCTCCGATATCTAAATACCGCACAGACAAATTTGTTTTGTTGAAGAGGTGCCTCGTAATAAGTTTATGCTTTTGCACCAATTCAACTTTATTTCTGTCCATTGTCCATGCCCATAATCATGAATAAACGACAAACAAACGACAGACCTACTGCATTGGTGAATCTGACAAAAGGTCTGTGGAATTACATTCCCCCTCACCACACCCCTAAAAACTCATCCAGTGTCCAAAACCACTTTTATCGACTCGCCAAAAAAAAAAACACACACACACACACACACACACACACACACACACACACACACACACACACACACACACACACACACACACACACACACACACACACACACACACACACACACACACACACACACACACACACACACACACACACACACACACACAAAGCATGGGGCATGTCAGCTCTCAGTTCATTTATCATTGTCTTTACCATGGTTCAATTGCATTGCGCGATTCAAAGCACGTGAGTGCCTATATAGTATATATGTAGAAAATAATACCTACAGCAAAACATCAAAAATTACAAAGGCTACAATGCTTAAAAAGTAGGTTCATCAAGGAAGCCCATTTTAGCTTGCGTGGTGTTGCCAACCATGCGATTCCAACGCGGGCTATTCACAACGTCTGCAAAGGCATTAACAACTGACAAGCCGCCACCGCTGCCACTTATTCATAGATGGTTGATATCGCAGCTTGAGCGTCAGCAGCGCGGCCCACAACGCGTCGGCGCCAGCGCACGCAGCTGTTGGCACTCGGCAGCCGGTGTTGCGACTTAAAGGGACTATCCCACCTCCTAAAATGTTGTTAAAACCAGTTAAATTGTGCCCGACTTTATAGATTGGATGACCAGGAACACGGTTCTGGCATTTATTTTTCATTAAACATCTTAGGCTTCCCATATTCCAAACACAAACTTTCAAATATGTGACGTCACAGCCCAAAATTACCTCCTTCCCCAGGCCACATTACTGTCATAAAGCTGATTCTTTTTACTCTGTAGGCACCACAACAAAGTTCAGACCAAGTTTTAAGCGATTTTTCAACGAACAAACCCATTTAAATCAGAATGACTAAACGAGGTGACGTCACACTAACGGTCGCCCATGTTGAAGATAGGGCCTTGTACAAGGCCCATTTTCAAATGAAGGGAACGAATTTCTTCAACACCAAGAGGCCGCGGGGGTTGCAACCTAGATAGATAATGGTTTCTGAACCTCGCCGCAAACTTGGCTATCTCAACTCAAACCCCATGTTAAAGGTGGGATAGTCCCTTTAACGGCCGGCCGGCCCCATGAAGGAGAAGCTCTTGCTGAAGCTTTGTGATCGCCTCATAGCCGCCTTGGATGTCATCTTTCTTGGCAGATCCATCCGTTCAGATGGTACGGTGCAGTCTGGATAAAGGACGAAGTCCAACGCCGCTAACCCCGCGACCGCCACCCCAGAACGTGGCCGCAGACCGAACGGGCGTGAGGGCCGTAAGGGCCACCCCGCCATCCGGTAGGTGGCTGAGCAGCCGGGCGCAGCGGCGCCTGGGCGGCGGCCGCGCTGAGATGAAGTCCCAAACCGCCATGTCGCCATCACCGCCATCACCATTGCTGCAGCTGTTCCCAACCGCCTCCATTGCCGCCGTTGTCAGGTATTGCCAGCATCCGCGCCGCGGGATGTCAGAAGCCGCGCCTCCAGCGCCCCTCTCCGCACGTGTGCAGGTGCTCTGCGGCCGCCGGGTCCGACGTCCAGGCAGAACATGATATTTCCATGCTGCTCCGACGGTGGGCTGGTCTTGTTTGGGTGTTCCTCCACTGTGACGTCGGTCACGCCTACCCCGGCCAGGGCGCAGAGGCCGACGTCTCACCATCCGGTTGCGGTCCTCAGTCGGGTCGCAACGTGTACCTCTACCGCAGCGTGGAGCGCGCTCCCGCTGGGCAGCGATACAGCCAAACGTAACATGCGGGCGGCCAGCGCTGCGCCGGACAGCGGACCCATGCAGGGGGTATGCCGGTCTCGGCCATTAGCGGGGTCGTCGGGGCCGAGGCTGTACATACAGCTGGTGACCGCGTGAGCCGCCAATCGAAGCTCACGGCTTATAAGCTCGACGCAGGCATCACACGTTGTCCCGATGGGAGCTCCACGACGCCGCCGCGAACTCCAGCAGCGCGGCTCGCAGCGCGAAGACCGGTACGGACGGCCGGGGCGCAAACGGCGTGCGGGAGTCGCAGGCGACGGAAGACGTTCTGCGGACAGAAAGGGTTGGGCATAAGCTGGTCGGCAGGACACTCTTGAGCCGAGCCTTTGATGTAATTACAGATGATCCAGAAGCATGCACAAAAATTCATGACACACTATTCCCATTTATGTATTTGCTACATATGATATGATATACCAGCTCATGATCAGTGACGCATTCTGGGCAATATGTTCTAAAGTGAAGTAACTGAAGTTACAATTGACAGCTTAAAAAAAAACACACACACGCACACATATTCGATAGCTTATGAGAATAACATGCCTTGTCTTTTTAATGCAGGAAAATATTTTTCACTTTTTTAGAAACAGCAAAACCGTTGTCAACATGCCATGTCAACTATCTAAACAATTTTTATGGAAACTGCTCTAGCTAGCTTAAAGTTCCACAACGTTTCCGGAGCACTGTACCCAAACTCAGTTCATGTTGCAAGAAAAAACAGTAATAATGCCTCCTAATTTTGAATGAAATATAGGTATGAGTAATTTGATTTGGAAATTGGAAAGCAACAAATTTCCGCACATCATTTTAGCAAAATTACTATTTTCTTCAGCCACCAGGTTTTGCACTAAACTATAGTAAACTTTATGATCTAGTTTACACAAAACCAAAGCCCCTTTTAACAAATGTTGAATAAATTTTAACAATTTTAAAAAAATGTATCGTGGAAAAAATGAAAAATGTAGATTTGTAAAGCCGGGATATTTCACGGATTAGGCACTTAAAGAAATATCTTCACCTTTCTTTGAGCCACCAGCCTTCACCAAGTTTTACACGAATGTAGTGAACCAGACAATGTGGCAACTCAAAATTGTGATGGTTTGAGATAATTATAACGGTAAAAGAAAAAGCAACACAAGGTTCCTTACCCTCGCTTTTTCACTAGTCCAGATGAGGCTTCAACTGTTGCCGACCTGAGGAGCTATAGGGACTTGAGCTTTCCAAAACTCAATTTCTAAGGGCACTGAGCAGTGTTTGGGTTTCACACGTATGCGATCGTAAGTTATATTAAGTTGACAAAGCAAGCAAAGCAAAGCATGATGCCCCGCGCGTCCACCCGCGACCACGTCCCGCGTCCGACTCCCGACCGCCGCGTGACCCGAGGCTCCCGGCGGTCACGTGACCTACCGGCCGGGACTGCAAACGGCCTTCAACACCATTCTTGTATGACGTCATATCCTACTGAGGTGCTGATTGGTTATTTCCACCGTAGTTGTTTTTGTTTCATTGTTTTGCGTGTTTTTCTTATGTGAAATGTAATTAAAAAAATTGCCATATTTTAATCACCATTAAAACATAACTGAATAGGTATAAAAGAGAACTCGATAAATACTTTCATTGTTTTTAAGAATTCCGGAATTAGATACCCGAGGGAGCAAAGAGGGAGCAAGTTGCCACGCTGATTTGATACCTCATAGTCGAAAGGTGGGCTACTAGAACTGAAAATTGCTGTGTTTGTAAATAAATAAGTGATTTGAGGGCAAAGAATGCCCGGATTTAAACTTCTAAAATTATTTTGAACATAAAATATTTCAGTTTGAGGGATGTTAAGGCCTCAAAGAGTAGGTACTTTTCAGGTATCAAATAAGTTCCTCTGCGAAAGTTCCGTCGTGAAAACGGCTAAAGAGAACCATTTGTAAATGCAGAAGACAGCAGAGCACCGACACAATAGTCTGTCGGTGTACTGTCACAGGGCCAAGAAGGTGGAGTTTAAAGACCACTTGTCACTCGCATCCTTTTCAGGTATTCATAATCGGAAAGCCATTACAGTGCATTATAACACGACGCAACGACGATTAGACGCCGTGTCATTATCAGTCGCCGTGTTTTCAGTCGTTTTGGGCTAAAAGACATAATCCAGAGAAAGAGACAAAGCTGCCTCAAACTTGATGTCCACTGTTGATTAAATTACCACAGGAGAGGTGAGAAAACAGGTGCACGTGAGGGTATTTTGAAATAGGAGTATCGATCACAAAATGGTCAACCTGTTTACTTATGTGGGGCGTTCGGTAATATTCTTATCTTATGCACGATCGCTCCTTGTTTGATATGTAAGTTCCGATATCATATACCTACTTCTAATCAGCGGCTTTTTCTTACTTCTATGCCATGTTAAGTGTAAATCTTATTACACTCGAAAAAAAAATTAGAAGTTTAGTTTTAGTATTGATTAAGGGCAAAGCCAAAAGTTGAAATAATTTGGTGCACGTTTTCTTCTGGCCAGTCATGACACACACCAATGCCCATGAGGCATGAGCTCCCTCAATATCCCGCTATAGCGTTACCGTCAGGGCGGCTTCCGGCTTCCTGGTTCCGGTCGGGGGCCATCATCTGGCGGTGCCGCTCTGTCTGCCCCTCCCCCTCCCCCCCCCCCCACCTACGTCGGATCGATCAGATGGGGTCGAGTGTCACCTCCGCTCCAAGGCGCGCGGATGCCAGCTCGGCGGTGGCGACACAGGCCCGCAAACAATGTCCGCATGACCGGCATGCCAACGCTGTCAGCATGGTCCAATATGATGTTTGTTTGAGTGGCAGGAGATGTCATCACGCCTAGCCATCAAGGCGTTGTTGAACAACTGCTGTTGTTAAGTATTCTGCTTGTGTATGAGTAATCAGAATTCAGAACAAAACACGACCACAATTAAGATAACTGGCAATGGCAAACAATGAGAAGGGCAAAATAATATTTTGGAGCAGCCAAAAAGTGAATACGCTGGCTCATAGACCACTATGCTGGCTTTCTGAAAAGAGACCATAAGCTTTGCCCGTCCTCAAAGGAGAAAGACATGAATTCTGATTTCATTGCCTCAGCTCTGACTGAAGAAAACAAAACCCAAGTGGCGGGTAGAAAACAACATATACAACACAAAAGTATATTGAAGCACACTTTGTGGTCTAACGAAGGTATTCTGTCATTTGAACCGCCCGAAAAAAGGCGTGTGTGAACGTCAGATGGCTACAACGCCCTAAAGGCGGGGACGGCCAGGAACCCATCGAAAATCAAATTGTGAGACACTTTGAGCCATAGTGAACTCATTCGGCTTGATATGATGGCCCAAAGACAACCGTTAGCATAGAGTACTACTGCGGTAATATTCTAGCATTACAAAAACTGGATGCGGTGAGCCAAATGGCCATGAACGGGTTTGTTTTGGAAACCAAATCTGTTGGAAGCCAAAGGTCGCACCATGTTCAGGCATGGAGCTTCCCCACTTCAGATGTAAAAAAACGCGGCAAAAGTGGTGTAGGCAGAAATTTTGTTTTGGGGGATAATGCCTTATGGCCTGGGAACACTTTGATGCTAGGTTTATCATATATGATCGTATTATCCTCCGGCAAGAGGTCAAAGAAAACAGGCCTACAAGCAGTTTCGGGAGACCCGTAAAACAACTGAGACCAGCAGTGGCTGGCATTTTCCATCATTGTCGGATAATCTTGTAACCAGCGTTTCTATTGCATGTGCTATTTCATAGCTACCCATAGTTGACTATATAGGACGATAAAAAGAAAAGGCGCAATCATGTTTGCCTTATTTTATACGCTAATCAACAATGTTCGGGTAATTCTGGGACACTCTGTAGACTCCCCGTGACGAGCTGCATCGAATCGATGCCTATTTTAATGCAAAAATACCAACTTGGAAATTAGATCTTTTTTTGACCTGACATTGACATGATCTCCACCAGGAAGTGACCTAAACCGTTCCTGATGGTTTAATAACCAACAGCACTGAGAAAGAAATGCAAAAATTGGCCATAAAACATGTCTTGCACAGCCCAAGTAAAATTGGGTTCATGTGCTGACCCTTGGTGACCTGACCTGTGACCTGACCTGGTGTTACAGCCATCTAATAATGCGATTCTGTGACATAGCTGTATTATGCCGTAAATTCTGAAACGAACAGAAAATCGTATGAAACAGTCGTTAAATCGTTTAGGATGAAGTCAGCCATTAACTCATTGCACAGCACATAGCAAAAATTAATCATTTCAACCAACTTACATCGTTTGCGCCTTTCTGCCTTTCAATTCATCCAAACAATGCGGAACGTTCGCGACGCCGCCACGCGGCCGAACTCTTTGCCTCCACCGCGCCGCTAATGCCTTTCGCCGACGGAGGACGAGGCAACCAAAATATACGGCCCGCGACACTCGCGGTTACATGGCTCCTCTAAATTTGGTAAACAAAATTTACTTCTCTAGCATCTCCCACACACTTATCGCCACGCATATGACTGCGCATGACTCATGACTTCTCATAACGCTTAGGTGAGCACTTCTCACGGCACGTGTGACTCCCCATGACACTCAAAATGCACCTTTCACAACACGAGTGGCTCCTCGTAACACTTAGGAATGCGTTCTCACAGCGCGTGGCTCCTCATAACACCACAGTCCAATCGTCAGAGTGCGTGTCTCGGCTGACACAACTCCCTGCCGGTGAATAGGTACACACACTGGCTCCGATCAGTCAGATGTCGGATAGCGACGGCCACCCGCAGATGGAGACACCACCCTGGACCGTCATCGCACGGCCACATCCGCCGCTCGAGTCCTCCATTCACCGAGTCTGTATCACATCTCACCCCGCTCGGCGCCCGGGCTGAGAGTCGCCACGGTCAGGTCCCGGTCTCTGCCGCGCCGGCCATGCCGCTCAGCGGCCACGCCGCTCAGCGCGTCAGGCTGACGATGCCGTGCACAGGCCGCTCCAGGTCCCGGCCTCCGGAGCGAACCTTCACCTTCCTCACCAGGCCGTCACGGCTGGGCACGGCCTCGACGATCCGGCCCAGAGGCCAGCTGCCTCTCGGAGATTCCTCCATCAGGAGCACGACGTCGCCCGGTTGAACGTTGGGCCTCGCCGACCTCCATCGTCGGCGCTCTTGGAGTGAAGACAAGAGCTCCGTCCTCCATCTTGACCAGAAGCGGTCTGCTACTAGCTGGACTCTACGCCAGCGCTGGCGAGAGTAAGCATCTGCTGACTGGAATCTACCAGGGAGGGGCAGTACTCGTCTAGTCTTTTGAGTTAGTATTTGGTTAGGTGTTAGCGGTTCTACTAGGTCAGTTTGGGTCATGTCGGGAGAGGATATGGGACGGCTGTTCATGATTGCTTCAGCCTCCACCATCACTGTTCTCAGCGTCTCGTCGTCGAGCTGACCGGCGTGGCTGATCAGTACAGCGCTGAGTGCAGCTCTTGCGGAGCGAATCATCCGCTCCCACGTGCCGCCCATGTGGCTGGCGCACGGCACATTCATCTTCATCTCGACGAGATCACAGTTCTCTTTCAGGAGCTCCCTTTGAACTTTCTCTTGGTCCATTTCTTTCAAAGCTTCTTCCATCGCGTTCTTCCCGCCGACGAAATTTGTGCCCCTGTCGCAGCGTAGCGTTCTCACTGGGCCGCGTCTACCGACAAACCTCCTGAAAGCATTCAAGAAGGAGTCTGTCGTGAGGGAATTGGCCGTCTCAATATGCACAGCCCTTGATGCCATGCAAGTGAACAGAACTCCCCATCGTTTGAGCTCGCTCCGCCGTTCCTTGATGTAAAACGGGCCGAACAGGTCCACTGCACTGTGCGTGAACGGCTCGGCAGGGCTCAGGCGGTCTTCCGGCAGGTCAGCCATCTTCTGCTCCACTGGAGATCCACGGATCTTCTTGCAGGTCACACAGGCCAGGATGTGGCGCGAGACTACACCTCTGGCTCCAACTACCCAGAACCCTGCAGAGCGGATCTCCGCTAGGGTCATCCCGCGGCCAGCGTGGCGGGTTCTCTGGTGGCAGTGGTCGACAAGTAAGCGTGTGACGTGACTTGCTCGCGGGAGGATGACTGGGTGCAGCTCAGTCACTGGTAGTTCTGCCCTCCGGATCCTGCCGCCTACATGAATCAATCCATCGGCTCCAAGGAAAGGATCCAACCTCACGAGCCTGCTGGTCTTCTTGACACTCATCTTCACTTCATCAGTCTCCTTCATCTTCTTCAACACTTTCAGCTCTTCTGGGAACGCTTCAGCTTGCGTAGCCCTTATCATCGCTGTCTCTGCTCTTTGCAGGTCTTCAACCGTCAGTGGTTGTCCAACTGAGTGGCGCCGTCCCTGCAGCACGTCCATGTACCTCAGACATAGCGCAACAGCTCTCTTGGCCCGGTGCCAGGTCGAGAAACGCTGAAGTCTCTCGGTCACGGTGGCACGGGGACGTGTCTCTGATGCAGCAGTCTGAAACGTAACGACTGGTCGAATGGTGTGCTTCACCTCAGGGTCACTCTGGTCCACAGTTGGGCTCACCTTCTGATCCGGCAGTGGGTTCACACTGTTCAGGAATGGTGGTCCGGACCACCACAAGGTGCTGTCTCTGAGCTCGGCGGCGCTCGTGCCTCTTGAGGCGAGATCAGCTGGATTCATCTTGGACTCGACATACCGCCATTGACGGGGCTCTGTACGATCCCTAATCTGTTGGACTCGGTTTCCCACAAACACGTGGAAGCGTCTGGCCTCGTTGGAGATGTAGCCGATGGCCACCTTGCTGTCGGACCAGAAGAATTCGGCGACACTGCCGAGGTCAAGTTCTTTCTGAAGGAAGCTGCTCACTTGAACGGAAATCAGTGCTGCGGTGAGCTCGAGGCGAGGGACTGTAACGGGTTTGGAAGGAGTCACCCTGGCCTTACTCATCACAAGTCTACAGCTGACTCTGTTCTGGTCGTCTATGAGGCGGAGGTAACTGCACTGACCGTATCCGTGCGTGCTGGCATCGGAGAAGTGGTGCAGTTCCACTTGTTGCAAGGCTCCGAAGTCCATCGGTGTGTAACATCTTCGAATTTTCAGGGTTGACAGGGTCTCCAGCTCTGACATCCATTCATTCCAGCGCAGCAGCACAGTCTCTGGGACTGGGTCGTCCCAGCCGAGACCATCACGGCACAACTCCTTTAGAATCTGCTTGCCTCTCAGAATAAATGGAGAGATGAAGCCGAGGGGGTCAAATATGGAGCTAACCACAGACAGCATCCCCCTTCTAGTTGGTGGTTTATCGTTGGGCTTCACACTGAACTGAAGTACGTCGTTTTCTGTGTCCCACTCTATGCCAAGAGCTCGCTGGATGGGCAGCCTGCCCGCTCCGGCTTCCAGACTCTGCGTAGTAGAGCAGCGGCTCTCTGGCGGCACAGATTTCAGGACTTCAACACTGTTAGACGACAGCTTGTGGAGTTCAAATCCACCCTGCTTACACAACTGGCGAGTCGCGTCGATGAGGCGCACAGCTGTGTCTTCGTCATCTACGGACGTGAGACCGTCGTCGATGTAAAAGTTTCTTCTTACGAAGTCGGCAGCTTCTTTTCCACTTTCATCTGCGTAGCTGTCGGCTGCTGTTCTGAGGGCGAACATAGCACATGCTGGTGAAGATCTTGCGCCGAACAAATGTGTCGTCATTCGGTACTCCTCGGGCTCCTGATGCACGTCACCGTTTTCCCACCAGAGGAACCTCAGGAAGTTACGATCGGTTCTGTTGACCCCCACCTGATTGAACATGCCTCTGATATCACATGTAAGAGCGATCGGTTTCATCCGAAAACGACAGAGGATTCCGGCGAGGCTGTTCGTCATGTCGGGTCCTTGCAATAGATGACTGTTCAGCACCTCTCCACCAAATTCGGTGCTACAGTCAAAAACGACACGGATTTTGTCCGGCTTCTTCGGGTGGTATATGCCGTGGTGGGGCAAATACCATACCCTGCCATTGCTGAGCTGCTGTTCATCTGTTGGGACCTTCTCAGCGTGACCATTGGCGATCGTGGCTTCCATGAACGTTGTGTAGTCACGCCGGAATGCATCATTTCGTACTAGCTACGAGCGGAGTCCTTTGAGGCGCTGCACTGCTGCAGCTCTGTTGTTCGGCAGTCTGACGTCTCCCTTCAGCGGAAGCGGCATCTCGTAGTGCCCGTCTTCTTTCTGATGGATCTCTTCGGACATCATCTTCAGGAACATCCTGTCTTCAACTGACTGTGGTTTCTCCTCTCTTGTCTCCACAAAGTCCTGTTCAAACATCTCGTGAAGCTGCTGAGGAGTCATCTCATGAGCTGTAGTCCTGAATGCGAAGTGACACAGCCTGCGGGTTCCTTTTCCTGCGTCGATGTACTGGCATCCAGAATTGATGTTCTCGCTGTCACAGACAGGGCCCACGATGCCCCATCCCAGTACGGTCCTTACAGCCCACGGGTCGTTGTCGTCACCTGTGATGACGTCTCTGGGCTTCACGGCTTTTGGGCAGTTCATCCCGACGAGAAGGCCGATTCCAGCTGCAGGGTAGTACAGCGGTATCTCATCTGCGATCGGCGCCAGGTGAGACCACTTCCTGGCAGACTCTCTTCTGGGGATGCACGAACGCTCTGCTGGAATCACCTCACGCGAATAGCACTGAGGAAGGACGATGCTGTCACCTCCCTGCACAGGCTCAATCACCAGGTCATCAACGACTGAGCTGGACACAACTGACTGGCCCGTGACTGTCTTCAGCTCCAGGGAGACTGGCTGACCCTGGATCTGGAGAGCCTCGCAAGTGCCGCCTGTCACAAAGCACGCGTCAGACTGTGGGTCAAGGACAGCATAGGTTAGAACCTTGACATCAGGGTGCTCCCTGTGACGAACGAACACAGGCAGGATCATTGAGTGGACGCAGCCTGGTCTCTTATCTCCAACTCCGGACATCACACGCAGGGATGTAGCTTGGAGCTGGTCCGCTGCTCCTTCAGGCCGACTGCTCCTCCTCTGAGTCTCAGCATCTCCGCGCTGAATGAGGTCCCTCCGAGTTTCGCTGATTGCCCTGCTCTGTGCTGCAACAGGAAACTTGTCATCATGAAGGGCAGTGGGGTGACCTTTTCCACAGGTTTCACACTTCATCTTCCTTTGGCAGGACCGCCAGACATGTCCACGCCTCAAGCATCCTCTGCAGAGTCCATACTTCATCACTGCAGCCTGCTTCTCTTCAAGGGTCATCTTGGTAAACTGTTCACACTCTGCCACTGGGTGAGCGGCAGCAACTGAAACACCTGAGCGGTCAGAGCACACCACACACCCTGGTCTGACAACACTGTGGCTGTCCCTCTTTGAGGCTGGTGCAGCAGTCGTCTGAAGCGCTCTTACAACTCTCCTGTCTCTGCGCACATCCTTCTCTTCTTTGTTGGCAGAGTCTTCGACGGGACCACAGGCCACTCTCGCTTCCTTCGCCAGGAACTTCACGAATTCCTTGAATAAAGGATATTCTGCTGGCTCACCTTCTTGTGGCTCATACAGTCGCTGATCCACATATCTTCTCCAACGATCAACCACATGTTTGGGCAGCTTCTTCAACATGTAGCTGTTTTCATGCTGGTCGTCCAACACCTTCAAGTGCCCAGACGTCCTTGACAAGGCATCACACTGCTGAAGAAAGTCTGCAAACTCTCTCAGAGCCTTGCCATCTCCACTCTTGATATTTGGCCAGTTTCGGATCCGTCGTTTGTATGCAGCTGCTCGTACAAACTCGTTTCCATATCTGTCATTGAGTCTGTTCTTTGCCTCTTGGTAAGCATCTTCTGTCCGCAGCTGGATGAATCCAAGAATTGCCGCCTTCGCTTCACCTTCAGTGTATTTACCCAGGTAATGCAGTCTTTCGATTGGAGAGCTGGTCTTGGCTTCTATGTATGTTTCGAATGACTTGAGCCACAACTCAAACTTTGCCACATCACCATAGAACACGTCCGGTTCCAGAGCAGGAAGGTGGCTCTGCTTTACTTCACGCTGCAACAGATTTACAAGGCCCTGGATAACATCCATGCTCTGCTCCTGTTCACTTGTCTGTGGAGCATGGACATTTGACGCTGGCCTTTGCTGCTGACTTGTCTGTGGGACTCGGGTTCTTGGGGCAGCATCTTGGGGTGGCAGGTCCAGCATCAACTGGGACATGCGTCTTGCTGTCGTTGCTTGGAATGCATCTTGGTTTCTGGTGGTGTCATTCATATCTCTTTCAAAATCATCAATGGCTCTTTCCCTTGCTTGGCTGACAGCAAACTCTGTCATCAACTTCATGTCTTCCTCCTCACACTGCAGTTCCAGTTTCCTCTTGTTCATTTCTTGGCTTTTCTTGATAACAGCTGCTCTTGCTGCCAGTTCTGCTTGCTTTTGTCTCTCCTTCAGCTTGGCGGAGCTCAACGTCGAGCTTCCCCCATCTGAATGTTGACTGACTCTAGACAGAGCAGTTCTTGACGTCACAAAGAGGTTTGAGGCACTATCTTGAGGTTCAACACCATCAGCAGGCATTTCTTCGGGCTTGATGTCCGCAAGATACTTCAACACCTTTGCCTTCATGGCATCATTGTCATCAAGCTGACTCAAATGCCTACTCACGTGGTAATCAATCTCATCATCTGGAAGCAGGGACCTTAACTCATGATCAGATGACGTCAGCTCCTGACACAGCTTCAGCCAGTTCTCGAGCTCAGCTTTGACACATCCTATGCCTTCGTTTGCAGACATAACTTCAATCAGCCTCTGACCACTGGACCTTACTGCACTCAATGCTCTCTTGTACACCTTTTGTTTTACACCGAGTTGATACTGAGCTCCCTTCTCTGTTGTCTTACGACTTCTCACGCCATCTGTCACATCATCTGCATTTCGATGCTCAGCCATCATGGAGTGAGGATGACCAGGGAATTCAGGTAATGAAATTCAGCCACAGGAAAACAATCAATGTCTACACAAGGTGACAGAGGAGACAATATCATACATCTACAACTACAGGTGACAATTCGGAGTTGCGTAGAATTGGTCAGGTAAAATCAGTTGATGTAGGTTGTGTTAGTACAGGTCAAGTCCGCAATTCAGGAGGTCATGGTAACCCGATCAATACAGATCATATGAAATTTGCTATTCGTGGCTAGACTACGATAATTTACTGTTACAGCCATCTAATAATGCGATTCTGTGACATAGCTGTATTATGCCGTAAATTCTGAAACGAACAGAAAATCGTATGAAACAGTCGTTAAATCGTTTAGGATGAAGTCAGCCATTAACTCATTGCACAGCACATAGCAAAAATTAATCATTTCAACCAACTTACATCGTTTGCGCCTTTCTGCCTTTCAATTCATCCAAACAATGCGGAACGTTCGCGACGCCGCCACGCGGCCGAACTCTTTGCCTCCACCGCGCCGCTAATGCCTTTCGCCGACGGAGGACGAGGCAACCAAAATATACGGCCCGCGACACTCGCGGTTACACCTGGTATCAGTGACCTCTATTAGCAGCATATGTGGTATGCAACTGACACCCTATCGCTGATCTTCGATAAAATATGTTTTACTCGATGTTATAGCGCATTCCCTAGAAGACCCGTGAACGTTTAGACATCTTATCTTTGACCTCACCTGTGACGTCATCGGTGACCTCGAGGTCAATAAAATTAGAGTTTCTTAAAAAAATTTGACAGGGCTATCACAACTCGTTTGAATTTTGCGAATTCGTTCAGCAGTTCTGGAGATACGAGGGGGGGGGACAAAAAATAGCCTCCCCAGGTCGCGTTATGAACAGACACCAACAGGGCGCGGGTTAGGCAGCAGCGCGCGCGCGTGCAATATATAACAGATAAGGTATCACCCCTTAGCTCAGTCAAATAAGTTTCTACGTTTATACACTGATAGTTGATACACAGCCTGGAGGATGAGGTAATCCACGAAGCTGCGAGGCGTCGGGACTGCAGTGTGCGCGTGCTTGTAATCCTGCCGCTAGATGTCACTAGTATTCAGCGCCTGAATCTATGCTGTGCCGCAGGGTTCGGGTCCGTGGAGCGCTGAGCTCCGTTACCTGCTACCGACGCCAGACCGCCCGTCAAGGCCGTGTCCGAACTAGAGTTGCAAAATTTCCCCCAAAGGCTGCTAACAGCACCGCCCCACCCCACAAAAATTTTCTGGGATACCGGCATGCTACCACGACCCAAGCAAAAACACCACCAAATTACCGGCATACTAAAAAAACTGCAATGTTGATTCTAGCTTACCCCTACAAGAGATGCCACACTTTGGCAATTTCAGTACCCATCCCAGTTCCTACCCAGCAGCCACCCAATGTCCAACCTAACTACGAACAGGATGATTTTGGCTCAGTTGGCCCCACAAATACCCACAATTTTGAAACTCAGTTCCAGTCTATAACTGTTAAAATATCACGTGTAATCAAAGAGGTATTGCCTACAAAAAGCAGTAAGAAAAAAGCATAAAAAAGCAATGACAAAAATAACTTAAATTACTGAATTGTTTCTGAAGACTGGACAGTTCAAGTTAGCAGTAATCACATTAACATTTCAGAGGTGTTCTACTATTCCACATTCTCCTAAAATGTTGCAGGAACCTACCAACCAAAATCAAATTTTGACATCTAGATGGCCACAACATAAAAAGTACCTACAGATTCGGCCATGTGCCTGAGGAAGCGAGATCAACACCTTTTTTCCTTTTCGCCATGGCTTGCTGGCTCATGAATAAGATACGAATCATTTGAAAAATTTAAAAAACTCACTTGTCCTGAGAACAGTCACCAAATAATATGCATAAAAACGATATAATACCCGCTTTCTCGAAGAATCTTCCTCTCCAAACACAAGGTTATCAACTATCAAAGATTTCGAAACAGATGCGCCATAATAACAGAGACTTTTAACCAGCTGATTAAATTGCTGCAAAAAAGTTTCTGAACTGTAGCAAACTGCCTCATAAATGAGTTGTTGATGTAAATGATCCAAAACGATATTGAATTCTGATGTAATCAATATTGTGAGTTTAGCTCACTACAAGAAAATGCATTCCCTTTCAGGAATTAAACCAAAAAGGCATACGAATAAATATTACGTCATCATCTTACATCCTTCCATCAGGGGAGAGAAGATCTAAAAAGTCAATCCTTGGTTCCCCTGTTTATGGACTATTCTGCGCCACTTTGTTTATTTTGTATGCATATTGTGTTTTCTTGTAAAGATGAGACAAAATGATTTAGTTTATTTGATTTTCATTTCATTTTTGGGACCAAAGTCAGGCTCAGGGCTACCTAATACCTGCCTTTTCAGCTGGATTTTCAGTGTCAAATACTTTGTAGAGTATCTCAGACAGGGCCTATTTTAACATGTTAACTGGGGGGGGGGGGCAAATGCCCCCTCACTCAACAGAATTGCCCCCCCCCCAGTCGTCGAGATTTGCCCACTATAAAAATGGGCATAAAGGAATAGGGTGACAAACATACTACTGTGACTTGTTTTGCAATGGATGTCAAATGAGTCAATCTGCAAGTAATCAGGCGCGTAACCACCACTGGGGACACTGGGGACCGGTCCCCAGTAGCTTTTGGGTTACTGGGGACCGTCCCCAGTAAAACCGACGACTTCCTCAATTTGCTTAAATAGCGAAATATTGTCTCTAAATCGACGTGAAGAGTAATATGTAGTCAACGACTCAACGGAAGACAAAACTATGGATGTTTTGTTTAGCCAGCGCCCGGGTGGGCCTCTCAGCCAACTTCGTGATGGTGGTGGTGGTGGTGGTGGTGGTGGTGGTGGTGGTGGGGGGGGGGGGGGCTTTTTGCCACACCATATTATCTCGGAAAGTAAGCAAGCTAGAAAGACGCGGTAAAATGCAACAGATAGCTCGCTACAGTGTCTTTCAGAATTACCTATGCCATTTTTGATCAGGTCATCGCTAAGGTCACTGGAGGTCACCAAATGTAAAATTTTCACGAACTTTTGTTCCCAATTTTGACAACTTTTCACAAATCGGCTCATAAGTCAGAAACCAATAGAGCTGCAGTGCTGCGGGAAAGCGCATTCGATAGCTTTTTCAAAGGCCTTTCTGAGTAATGTTCTCAGATATGACCTAAGGTCAACGGTTTAGCTTCCAGGCTGGCGTTTTTGCGGATTAGGTTTTTGTATCATAACTTTGGGAACCCAAACTTGTATGACGCTGATTTTACCGGCATCGCGTTTGTCTCGTCGAGACGCATCGAATGAACTATAAGTTGACCTGAAAAGGTCAACTTGAAAATTTGACCCCTGGTCCAGGTCACGGAAAAGGTCATGTTGCAAGTCATTTGATTGGTATATGTTGAACTGAACACGTTCATGGCGTTTGCAGCGCTCTAGCATGTTTCTATCTTAAGTTGTGGCAAAAAAAAAAAACTGTTGGAGATGTTTCATGACCTGAGATGAGCTGAGGGGCATAGAGGGGTCACAGGTGCAATTTTCCAGTTCAGTGTGTCATGTTTACCTGTGTCACGGTGTTTGAATGTGTTTTCGGCCAAAAGAAGAGCAGTACAATTTTCTCCCAATGAATTATAATGGAGAGGTCGTAAAATTGACCTGACATTAGGTCACCGATGTGAAAACTTTGAGATATACGAATTGTTCATACTGATATCCTCATGCAAAAGCTCGAGTTTCAAACTTCTGGGATTTAAACTGTAGGAATGACAGAGTCACAAAGTTTTTGAGAGGCATAGTTACTTTACTGACCTGGTGACCTGACCTTAGGTGACTTGGGGTCAAAATTTTCAAACACGATGCGAAATTGAGGTATCATAAGCCATACCAAGTTTCGCAGTGGTATGCGCCGCGGTTTTCTTTACACGCGTAACAAATAACTGGCAGGTGTGGCCAAAAACGCCTCCCCCCCCCACACACTCGGGCGAAGGCTGATCCGGAAAAAATATTCGTGGCCCTCCATGTGGTCCCCAGTAACTTCAGACTCGTGGTTACGCGCCTGCAAGTAATGACCAGTGGTGGATCCAAGGGTGGGTCATATGGGTCATGACCCCCGCCCTCTTGGGGCCCGGGGACATCACAGGCCTGCCAAGGGCACCACCCGCCTGTCAGGGACACCACAGGCCTGTTGGGAGCACCATCGACCCAGCAAGAGCACCATAGGTCTGCCAGGGGCACCACAGACCTGCCAGGGGCCCCACCGACCTCGCAGGGGCACCTTGGGCCTGTCAGGGGCACCACTGGCCTGTCGGGGGCACCACAGGCCTGTCAGGAGCACCATCAGCCTAGCAAGAGCACCATAGGTCTGCCAGGGGCACCACAGACCTGCTAGGGGCCCCACCGGACTCGCAGGGACACCACCTTGGGTCTGTCTGAGGGGTATTTACCACCACAGGCCCGCCAGGGGCACCACAGGCCTGCCAGAGGCATCACAGGCCTAGCAAGGGCACCACGGACCTGTCAGCGGCACCACGGGCCTGTCGGGGGCACCTCAGGCTTGTCAGGCCCAAGGGACACCACAGTCCTTTCAGGGGCACCACAGGCCTGTCAGGGGGACCAGAGGCCTAGCAGGGACACCACATGCCTGGCAGGGGCACCACCAGCCTCGCAGGGACACCTTGGGCCTGTTAGTGGCACCACGTGCCTGTCGGGGACACTCCAGGCTTGTCAGGAGCACCACAGTCCTGTCAGGGCCCAGGGGCACCAGCGGCCTAGCAGAGGCACCACCGGCCTAGCAGGGAGACCACCGGCCTCGCAAGGGCATCATGGGCCTGTCAGGGGCACCACGGGCCTGTCGTTGGAACTCCAGGCTTGTCTGAAGCTGACTTCACCTGTCATTGGGTTTTTACCTGTTGGTGATCAATACATCATACAATCATACAATCAGGGGCACCACAGTTCTTTCAGATGCACCGGCTGCCTAGCACCATGGCACCATGTTTGGCCGGGATCGCGATTCGGCGTATGTCGCCTCGCATTAGCCGCGCGTTTGCAGTCTTTTCGTGGTTGCAAGGCACCACAGTTCTTTCAGATGCACCGGCTGCCTAGCACCATGGCACCATGTTTGGCCGGGATCGCGATTCGGCGTATGTCGCCTCGCATTAGCCGCGCGTTTGCAGTCTTTTCGTGGTTGCAAATGCAAACGTTCAAACATGGGATATGATGTTTCTCCCATGCATTAGGGTGGGTGTCAAGGTCACCGGAAGGTCAGGTCATTTACCTTTGATGACCTCGGTTCACATTTTCGAGTTTTATATGTTTCTAGGCTAGTTTTTGGAGCTGAATTCGAATTTAGCAACCATTTGACCGTTTACAAAGTAGTTTTGGTGCCTTTGTAACATGTTACGAAGCTGTCAGACGCGGTTGCCACCTACTACGAATACCCGACAAAACCCTTACTGGTTGAACTGACCTGACATGACCCGACCTGGCCTAAATGCATGAAGACATCATCTATGATCATAACTAACATGATATTCGTGATCAGCACCCCGAAAACAAACATAGCAGCCACCCTTTACGACGCTCTAACAGGTCCCGATTTTTCCGACTTTTGGGTCATTGACCTGACCTGGAAGGTGAACCGATGACCTAGGACCTTAAAATTGGGTATCATCTGCTTCCTCTCGTGACGGGCAACATGCTAGTTTTTTCCGCGAAGCTCTAGCTCGATCAGGGGCGAAACGGCAAGGGGGAGGGGCAACGGACCCCCCCCCCCATATACGTTCGCAGCTGGAAAAACACCACTACGGGCGAGGGTTAATGGATTATTAAAGACAATTTTCCAGGTTGCCCCCCAGTCAAATTCCTTTAAAATAGGCTCTGATCTCAGACCACATCTCAGGACTCAAGGCCAGTTTCCAAACAATGTGTTTTGTGGTGTTTTGATTCTGCCTTTTCCTCTAGGGAACGTTGTCATGAACATTTATTTATTTTGTTGTATTTTACCTATTACATACCATTAGACTTACTGATTGATCGAGCTTTTGCAGCATGAATAAGTATTCTTCCATTTATTGACCACAGTAGATTCTTGACAATCCTAATTATAACAAAACCTGTGAATCGCTGAGGTCCATGTGTTATCCCTATCCTTAGCAATGTAACTTCTACCACAAAATGTATTTTGCAGTGGCTAATATTGCTGTTATTATAATTTGATAGCCTCTTAGTGCCCAAAGTTTAAACCATATGCTGATATTTTCTATTTTTGTGCAAAATCAAAAATACCGGCATGCTACCGGCAAGACATGCCAGATACCACGAAAAAACCTGCGGTAGTGAAAATTTACCGGCATGCCGGTGGTGCGGTAGGGAAACTTTGCAACTCTAGTCCGAACATCGTGGGGGTGCTGAGTGCTGGGTGCTGGGTGCAGACAGCGCTAGGCTGTATGAGTGAGTGCTCTATGGCGTTAGTGAGTGTCCTAATACGGTGTGAGTGAGTGTCCTTTAGTGTCAGTGATTGTCCTTTAGTGTGACTGAGTGTTTTTTGGTGTGTGTATTCGTTGATGTGAGTGGGCACTGAGCGTCTTATGGTGTGAACGCAGGCCCTGCGTGAGTGAGTGTCCTTTGGTGTGACCAGCTGGGGCACACAGGCGCTCCACGAGTGGACGTTCTTCAGTGATCACGCCGCCGTGCCGTGGCCCGCGGCGGCCGGCGGGTGAGTGGGTGAGCACGCACCTCCGAGCGGTACCAATTGACGCCACCGGTAATGGCAGCGTGTCAGGCGACCGCCGGGAACCAGCCTTCGGCCGGGTATTGATTTAATAAATAACTCTGGAACCGGGAAATTGATTTGATTCAATCAGAAGGCGCTTAAACAACGCAATTTGGACATCACTAATATAACAGCTAAACCGCTCATGTTAGCCATATTTTTATCAATCATGTGCACACAAGCGACTAAGCAGAATAAAAAGTAAAGATATATTAGTGGGAAGAAGCAAGCATCTATGGGTTAGTGACAAACAATTGTTAAACTACATCGACTAAGCTGATCTTTAATTAACGTTGCTCATTTGCTTTTCCTGCATGAGATGTGTTTATAAGTAAAATTACCCTTTGAACACTTGCTTATTTTATAAAAGGAGTGAAACGTATTTTCGCCATATATGTCTTGATTCATAGCATTAAATACACAAAGTTTTTTTTTCAGATACGTAACATTTCAGCCGTCTGACCGTTCACAGTTCCCACCGATAAAACTGTTAGCCGTGCGTGCAGCAGTGCGACACGGCTCACTGCCGTGAGGGCGGCGGCGTAACACGGCTCACTGCTGTCCAAGTGCCGCCGTTGCCAGGTGGGCGTCACCAGGTCCAGGGAAGGAGGGGTCGAACATGCCACCCAACTGGCGGCGCCAATTGGCCGAGTGCCCAGCGACGGGGCCGGCGGCGCCTACACCAACACACGGCTACATGGGCACTGCAGTCGGTATCACAATGGCCTTACCCGTACATCACTCTGATACACCGCAGGCACGCCTCACGCCACTTGCTAGATGGCACGGACGATGAAGATCAGTCGCATACTGAGAGGCGCGATGATTCATTATTTCTAGACAAATAACGTTGTCTGTAGTGTAAGGGTAAAAAGCGCAATGTAATGCATTAGGTAGTGGAAAGACAACGCACATATGTACTCATATTGCACAGGCGCCCACCATGGGCTGAGTGGGCTGGCGACAGTTCCCTAGCTCTTTCAGTTTCATTGCTGTTTCATCAAGTTTCTCCAAATTAATCAGCTCAAAATCAGTCCAACGATTGACCATCCCCGTATCGACTTCCTTCGAATTACCTTGCTGCATTATAAATCCCAATAGTCAATCGTTTTAGACCTCGCTCTTACTCGAAGTTTCCCGCACAGGTTACTGGGTCCAGTTCACTCCCTCCCGCCCTCCCCCCGCCGCTCGCGTCAGCAGGGGCTTCATTATAAATGTTTGTTTCTGGGGATCGTGGCGGCGCCAGGCTCCCGTTTGGTTTCGGATCGAACGGAGAGAGTGCATCGTCAGCGAGCTATGCAGTATGGCCAGTCGTCTGACATTATACTTCATTCACGGTGTGGGACACATCTGATGTATGGGACTCAGGTCCATTGTAGTGCATTGTTTCCATTGTATGGCTATGGCAGAGAATGAATCATTCATAATGACGCTTGCCTGGCATGCTCACAATCCTGAGGCGATACCTACCTTGACGCTAAAAATAGAATTCAGCTGCATATTTATGACATTCGGAATTTTGTGACAGTGAGTTAAAGGCGGCGATGTATAAAAATCAATATTCTCTCAGGTCAGTGAAGAAAGGTTTATAGATTTTGATTAAAAACGTGAAAGTATCTCATAGCCACATTGTGTCAAAATAAGAAATAATTATTATTTAGAGTAAAAATAATTGACATATCTCACTTGAAAATGTTGTGGAATTTTTAGATGATTGTGTTGTGGCATTAACCTGCGCATGACTGGGGTATTTTCCATAACGCGAGTGACTGGGGGGGGGGGGGGGGGGCTCTCCAGAGCCCCCCCTCCTATCTCCGAAACTACTGGGCCGATCGTCAAAATTCAAACGGCGTCTGATAGCCCTGGAAAAACTGTCGAGCGAAACCTATTTTTATTGACCTCGAGGTCACCGATGACGTCACAGGTCAGGTCAAAGTAAAAGTTATCGACATTTTTGTTAGTTCACAATTTAGGCTATGACCGCCGGACTGCCGGTCCGATCAGGCTCATTTTTGCTTAACGCACTCCTTGACGGATGCCTTAGATACCCTGAGGGTACCGAACTTTTACTTCGAATTTTTAAGGTCAAGGCCAGGTCATCCTAGGTCACGAAAATTGTATATTATATATCGGTCACGTGACGCATGTTTTATGGCCCATTTTACTCGTAGATTTCGAAAATAGTGTCGTCTGTGTCATTTGAGGTCATTGACAGCTGAATTTACCGGAGGTCAGGTCATTTTCAGGTCAGAAAAGGTCAAATTTTGAAAATGAAATTTTTCAACAAAAAAGGTGCCTATCAGATGCAGTTTGAGCTCAGAAACACGATGGTGCCATTTATATTTCTGTGCGACGTCAAAAACGTACTGAAAAATGGATTCGAAAAACATAAAGTTGTAAAATTTTGACAATATTGCGAATAACTTGGCTATTTTTGAAGATATTGGGCTAAAACTTGCAAATGTAGTTCATCAGTGTGTGTTCTATCACATATATTCCGGTTTTTGGGAAAAGTCAAAAACTGTCCGAAAAAAATCATAAATATATTTTTTGTAATTGTTAATATATGTTTTTCAAAATTTTCAAAATTTCGAAAATTTGAGATAGCAGTTCGATAGCTACGTGTATTTGTAGTCCACTCATGCAAAGAAAATGGATCTAGCTTTAAAACTGAGCTCTTGAGAGCGTTTGCCGTAATTCAGTATTTTGCATGAAAATCGGCCGACATGACGTCACTCTGACGTCATTTCCGGCTAAACTATAGTAGCTAGAAAGTTGAAATTTTAACACAAGGTGTCAAATTCATGCCTCTGAGGGTACCGCAAGTTTCGTGTTGATCTGTTAAACGGTTTAGAAGATATTGCTGAAAAACATGAGGGGGTGGGCTCTGTAGAGCCCCCCCCCCCAGTCATGCGCGGGTTAAAATAAAAAAGAGATGTTCGGGTCCGCATTGTCATATGACCATAACCATGACGTCTGCAACGATTTGGAAACTGAAACCCTCTAATTTTAGGTATGATAACGTTTTAAATGCAAAAATTAGCATACATTCATCATGAGTTGGAGGGCATTGTGGTTTTAATTAACGGCGTTTATCCACATAACAGTCTAACTTGTAAAGCTTTAGCCCAGAATTGACCAAGGACGCCTACTGCAAACCGTGAAGGCTCAGTAACCTTCCTCATACCTTTAAAAGCTTTTCGGACTCCAAAAACAGCCCGGCAACTGAAACTACTTTAAACTGACGCAGTCGTCCGATATGCACCCTGTGAGCTTAACAGTTCACGGCACCGACGCCGGCCCAGCAACCGTTCGCCGAACATCTCAGCGCGTTCGGAGAAAACAGGACCGCGTGGGGGTGGAGCACAGCTTGTCTAGGGCTGCGGCCGCCCACACTCTCTAATTAAATCGCCCGTCTTCGGCGAAGCTCATCTGGCTAACAGCAGACCCCTGAGAGTATGAGTGAATGGAGGTCGTTCCCGACCGGACCGTCTCCTGGCGTCTGGCGACCAGCAGAGTGCGCCCGTGCCCTCCCCTCCTTCCCTCTCCGTCAGCCCTTCCACACCCACTCGATCAGCGCGGGTCACGGAACAAATGCCCCCGGTGGCCATTCGTGCCCAGTGCGCCGGAATGGCGCCGGTTATTGGTACTCACAAGGCGCCGCTGGGTCCGAGCTGACCGGCGGCCGCCAGGCTGACGGCCAGCACGCAGGGCACGCCGTACACGTACAGCAGCAGGCGACGGTCGCCGACGCCAAAGTCCAGCGCCCGCCGCCGGTACACCAGCGTGAACGCGTTGATGGCCGTGATGTTGACCAGCAGAATCTGCGGACCGAGCGGCGCCGTCAGAGATAAGTGCGGTGTGGGGACCGTGAGCGGATTGGTCAGGTCAGCGGGGACCTGGTGGGTGGGAGTCAGCGAGCAGTATGTGAGGTGCTTACTGCTTACTGTCCTGAACCGACATTCCAACAAGCTACACAGCATTCGGAGTGGATCCAGGAATACGAAACTGATTAAAAAGAAAACAATATCTATGATTTTTGACCATGCAACGACGACAAAATATATCTTTCAAAATTTTCATCGTTGCTAGATTTTTGTTGCAAGATATATATTCTCCTGAGTTTTGATTTTCGTGACGCTAGGTATTCTCGTCTAGCTTAGCCCTCCCAGTAAAGAATTTTCGCCTCCATCTCTATTGTAAATGTATAGCCCGCATGGGAACAGCTCAACAATAGAAGGTCCCTTTCCTACCATCCCAAACGGCCCAGTAGACAGGATTTGTCAACACAAACATTTACCATCTAACCAACCATGCAACGTTACGACACATTCTCTGCAGAAATACAGATATTGGCCACAGAGATATTGGCCCCCTGCCGTATTGGCCACAGATTGGCTCCGACTGGGCTGCGATTCATCATCGTGTTCCGGCCAGTGCCGATGCCTCAAACCGTGACACGTCCATCTGGTCGCCGTGGTGGCGTGCAGAAGCGGTCGGCACGACCCATCCATCACCTGACACCCGGGCCGTGCCGTCCCCGCGGGGACACATCGCTAACGTCCGGCCGGCCGGCGCTGGACGGGAACGCATCCGGCAGATACCGCAAGAGCCAGGATAGAGACCGGGATTTACTTACCAGAGGGCGTAAGTACATACATAACATTGATTGGTGGGGTATACATGGATAGGTAGGTGAAAAATACGGCACGTATTTCAGCGTCTTCAGTGTTCAGACAACACAAGAAAGCTTCAGCAGATCCATAAATTGTGCGGAATGGAGCTTAGCATATGAGGAAACATGCAAGTCCACACTCCACAGGGTTTCCACAGTTAAACACTGGAGAACATGCTTGAAAGAAACTGTCTGAAATGAAGTAATAGTCGAGTCAAAGAAGCAAGGCTCAGATCGTAATACCAAATCAAAATGATATTATCATGAATATGATTATGTTGTAGCACTTAAATGTCCGTGGAGAAAGGCCGAATACATTACTAGCTAGAGAGAAACCACAAAAGAAAAAAAAGTGCGGTAATTTTTGCGTGTAAGTTTCCATCAGAGCTATGTTCTGAAAGAAAACGTCTGTCCATCATCAAAAGTCCCTCACAAATCTCATGTTAATGACAGCTGTCCAATGTCCATCTAAGTGCACCCAGCCAATAAGTCTGCCTCGAACTTATCGCATGTTTCATTACGTAACGGGTTTCATGCTTGAAAAAAAGATGTTAGTTAGTGAAATAATTGACGTTCAACGATGCATTTTCTCTTCCCAGAACCATTGCGGTATACAGTACATAACTCAATGCAATCATTCATGAACGATAATAAATGTAAATGTTATCTGGCATATAGTTACTTGCTGCCTTTTGACAACGTATTCGGGACATTGATTAATGGAAAGATGCGGGACATTGACAATTCAAAATATATCAACATTAAAGATAGCCCTGCATGAATTATAAATGCATAACTTGCAGTACATTGTACAGGTACAATAGCCGTTTTCACGACAGCCATCTGGTACACATTTGGTGCATACCTGGTGCAGGTTTAGTGCAGATTTGGTGAAATAAAGTGCAGTGTGTCTCTTAGTAGCTATCAGCTAGGGTTGCACTAATTGCTTATGTCGCCGACAAACTGTCGTTCGGAGTTCTTTTCTGGTTGGATGTGGACTGTATTTTATTCGGTGAGTTTGTGCGACATTCGTAGCCCGCCCGCCTGCTATGTGAGCTCCTGGGTTTTTGATATTCGGCGATTTTCAGTAGTAGATAGACGTGAAGATTTCCCGTAGAGGATTTATTGAAGTATACGCGAAGCAAGAAGCGGAAGCAGTTGTGAAGAAAACCGGTAGATGAAACACGCAGACACGGAGCACCATTCACATTCGCTGTACAATCTGAAGCACTGACACTGCCCCGCCGGGCGCGGCTGCGCGCAGGAGAGTCGGTCTGCGCGCGTGCTTCTGTACTCTGTCCCCGCTCAGCCGGGCGAGGCGTCGAGCGGGGCAGATCAGTCCGTGCGCACAGCGCGACGGTCGAAGTGAGACTCTGCCGGGGTCGTACGTGACCCACATTTTATACGCAATGCTTAAGACGTGTGCAAAACGAGTGCGAACTTGCACTGCAGCGGGGAGGTGGCTGAAGGCGCCAGCTTGGCGGCCTACGTGCCTTAAAACGACGTGTCTTTAATTTATATCTCGGTCTCGGTGGCGACCGCGGCGCTGCTGCGTCTCGGCAGCGTCGGTGGCACGCGTACCGACCGCCGGCCGCGTCTGCTCGCGGCCCCGCCCTGCACAATGCCTCACAACTCATCCTGAGTCTGGACGGGGTGACGGCGGTGCGGCGGCGGAACGGCTGCAGCGAGCGGCGGCGGCGCCGCGGTGGCACGGCGGCCGGCCGGCTATCACGGCGGCACAGCGGTAGCGCGGGTTGGCCCGAACACTTTCGTCGGTGACATCACTCCACCCCCGTGTTTGACCACAGGGAGAACACAAAATGACACGATCACCGACAAAGATGTACAAACAAGTACGATTTACACGCCTAAATCGAATAAACTACCAAACACGAACGGCCGTTATGCGCGAGTTACGAGACTCATATTCACAAAGCAAAACACGGATGAATAGTGAGTGCGTCGGTAAGCACGTACACGCACAACAGCCTTCCTTACTTTAACTGGTTCGGGGGCGTGGGCTCGACAGTCCACAGTAAGCCAGCATCATTTCTTGCTTGCGTTCGGTCGGCTAATGAGATGGCTGAGGAGGCGATGGGGCAAGTTCCAGAAGC
The DNA here is from genome assembly GCF_019059575.1 of Amphibalanus amphitrite. NCBI lineage: Eukaryota > Metazoa > Arthropoda > Thecostraca > Balanomorpha > Balanidae > Amphibalanus > Amphibalanus amphitrite. The sequence goes on from NW_024882381.1 coordinate 48,590, forward strand.
GCCACCTTCGTGGCAGGCCGGGTATACGTACCACCCGCCGCCGTCTTGAGCTGTACGGCGCGGACTCGGCCGTCAGGCTCCGGGAACACTTGCAGCACGCGCGCCAGCGGCCAGTGACCTCGGGGCGTGTCATATTCTGCTAGCAGCACCACGTCGCCGACTGCTAGGTTCCGTTGGTCAGCTTGCCATTTTCTCCTGTGGATCAGGGTATGGAGGTACTCCCTTTTCCATCTTCGCCAGAGATGGTCCGTCAGTGCTTGAACGTACCTCCATCTTTTTTTGGAGTGCAGATCCTGGCTGCTGAAGACTCCAGGGGAAGACAACGGCTTCCCCTCCCCAGGAGATAATGGTTCGGTGTGAGAGCTGTCAGGTCTCTCACATCGTCTGTGACGTGTGTCAGCGGTCTACTGTTGATCATGCTCTCTATTTCGCAGAAGACAGTTGACAGCACCTCGTCTGTTGTCACCTCGCCGCCGAGCACGACTAATAGCGCTCTCTTGACTGCGCCGATCATTCTTTCCCATATGCCGCCCATGTGGCTCGCGGCTGGTGGGTTGAAACACCATTCGATCTGCTGCTGGCTCAGCTCGTCAGAGATCCTCTGCTGGTTCCACTGTGTTAGTGCCTCTCGGAGTTCACGTTCCCCGCTTTTCAGGTTTGTTCCGTTGTCGGAGAAAACCTTCTTTGGACGACCTCGGCGTGCCAAGAACCGTCGGAAGGCCATCAGGAAGCTGTCAGTATCCAGGCTGTTGGACACTTCCAGATGAATGGCTCGCGTGGCCAGACACGTCACCAGCAGGCCGTACCTCTTTTCCGTCTTTCGGAACCGCCTGACTGTGAGCGGTCCGAAATAGTCGATCCCCACGAAGCTGAACGGGTGGGAGGTGTTGAACCGGTCAGCGGGAAGATCGGCCATTCTTGGAGGCTGAGGTCTCGCCCTTCTCTTGCGACAGATGGCGCAGTCGATAAGGACTCGTTTTACCTGCGAACGACCCCTCGGAATCCAGAATTTCTGGCGAACTTCGTTCAGGGTGTGTTCTGCGCCGGCGTGCATGAGCTGACGGTGCGTTTCGTAGATGACCATCCTCGCCACATCAGAACCTGCTGGGAGTAGAATGGGATGGCGAGCGTCTTCGTCCAGTGGGGCATTTCCTAGTCGCCCCCCGACTCGTAAGATGCCATCAGCGTCCAGGATTGGTGACAGGTCGGCGATGCCGCTCTTCTTGTTGAGCTGCTGACCCGCCTGTAACTGCTGCAGCTCGGTCCTGTAGGCCTCCGCCTGCACCATCTGGAGGATGGTCTTCTCCGCGTCATGGAGCTCTGACACGGTCAGTGGGCCTAGGTTTCGCTGTCGCTTCTGCTCGCCTTTCAGCTTCGAGTTGCGGAGGAAGCGCAGGATCCAGGCCACCGTGCGCTTGTATTTTGTCCAAGACGAGAATTTGCTCGGTGTCGGCAGTGCTGCCTTTGGATCCCTCACCGTGACTGTGGCGAAGGCTCCAACTTTCACTTCTACGTCTTCTTCAGCCAGCTTCTGAACGTGAAGCTGCTCTGGCCACCCTTCTTCGTCGCCTCGGAGGAAGTCTGGGCCGGATAGCCAGAGAGGGTTGTCGGCGAGCTCCTTCACTGTCTCACCCCTGGAGCACAGATCGGCTGGGTTGAGTCGTCCTGGGCAGTGACGCCACTGACCTTTGTCTGACAGGTCGTGGATTTCTGCCACTCTGTTTGAGACGAATGTATGGAATCGTCTGCTCTCGTTGCTGATGTATTGCAGGACGACCCGGCTGTCGCTCCAGTAGGTGACCTTCTTGACTTGATCTGGTATCTCCTTTTGGAGCGCGTCCACCAAGCGCACTGCGAGCACTGCTGCCTGCAGCTCCAGTCTGACGATCGACAGTCTCTTCAGCGGTGCAACCCGTGTCTTGCTCATGATGAACGAGCAGTGATGCGTGCTGTCTGGTGAGGTCGTACGGAGATAAGCGACTGCTCCGAACGCTCCTTCTGATGCGTCGCAGAAGACATGAAGCTCACGCGCTATTGTGTCACTTGATGTTGGACGGAGGCAGCGTGGGACACTGATGTTTCTCAGTGCTGGCAGTTCTTGGAGCCATTCTTCCCATTCTTTCTGCTCCTCACGATCCAGCTCGTCGTCCCAGTCCAGTTGCTTGGTCCAGAGCTGCTGCATGAACATTTTGGCTCTGATGACGAAGGGCGCGGCGATCCCCAGAGGATCGAAGATCGACGCAGTCCTTTGGAGGACTCCCCGCTTTGTCATCGGGACGCTTGAGTCTCGGAATCTGAAGCTCAGACTGTCCTTTTCAGCATCCCAGACCACTCCCAAGGCACCTTGTGTGGGCAGCTCCGCTTCTGTGAGGTCTAGTTCCGGCTGGGCGCGCTTCTCTCGGGGAATGCTCTCCAGTACGCGCCTCGAGTTGCTTACCCACTTGGATAGATGGAAGCCGCCTCGGGAGAGTGTCTCTGTCACCTGCTTCGTCGTCTTCAACGCATCATCTTCATGTTCTTCTGATCGTAAGAAGTCGTCCATGTAGAAACTGTTCTTCACAGTTTCCACGGCCTTCTTTGGCAGCCCGCAGTCTTCTCCATGGTCCGCGACTGTTCTTTGGAGGACGTAGTTGGCAGACGCTGGGGACGATTTGGCGCCGAAGATGGTCACCTGCATTTCGTATATGTCTGGCTCTCTAGTTTGATCCAGGTCGCGCCACAGGAAGCTGAGCGCAGGTCGGTCCTTCTCGATGACACGGACCTGGTCAGGAGCTTGTCATTCAGCGATGTTCCGTACGATCTGGCTGCCGCATCGAAGACTATCCTGAAGCGGCCTGGCTTATTGGGATTAGTCACGGCATGGTGTGGTAGGAACCAGCGTCTGGGTAGCCGGAGCTGTGCCTCCTCCCTGGACAGCTTTCTGGCGTGGCCCTTTTTTACATATGCATCGATCGTGGCCTGGTAAGCTGCTGCTTTCTCTTGATCGTTTACCAGACGCCTCTCGGTGCCGTGTAGTCTCTTTGTAGCCATCACCTTGCTGTCTGGAAACGGCGTGTCGTCGTCAGTCTTCCAGAGGAGGCCAGTCTCGTAGCGGTTGCCGGTTAACTTGGTGGTTGTTGACTCTAGAAGCTCTTGCGCTCGACGGTCTTCTTTCGACTGTGACACTGACCTTTCATACTTGGCTCCGAAGGATTCAGTTGTCCACCAGTCCTTCAGCATGTTTTCCAGTTCCTCGTCAGCAGCGGAGCCCTTCTGGATGAACATCGCTCTTCTAGTTCGTCCATGTTTTCCAGGGTGCAGGTCGGACACAGCGCCAGTCAGGGTCCAGCCAAAGGCAGTACGTACAGCTATCGGTTGGCCTGGTTGACCCACCCGGACCTCTTGCTGGATGACTGCTTCGCTGACGTTAGCTCCGAGCAACAGTTCCACCTGTCCATGGGAGCACTGAGGAATGTCCAAGTCCTTGATGTGACGCCACTTCTCCCGCTGCTTCTTGCAGACGTTCGGCATGGAGATGTCGAGAGATGGAACAGACCACGCCTCAGGCACGATGATTCTTCGAGTTTCCCCAGGGACCACAGAGCTCAGCTCTAGCTTCACTCTAGTTGATGCTTGAGGTTTTCCAGTTCCTTCCACTGTTTGAAGACACAGCTGTTCGTCTTGTCCTGTGATTCCCAGTTGGTTCAGCACAGCTTCACTGCAGAAGGAAGATTCTGACCCTGAATCGAGAAGAGCATAGGTGTCACGGTGAGTTCCTGCCTTCTTTCCATGGATTCGAACTGGAACGATTTGTAGAAGAGTTCCGCCCGTCTTTCCGATGGAGGTAGATGCAGCCACCACACGTACCTCTTCTCCTTCTGCCGCTGAAGTTGTTTCATTGGCAGGCCGACTGGCTACGGCTCCCGAGCGGTCGGTGAGGGGCGTGGTTCGTTTGTTGCTGCCATGTATCAGCTGATTATGGCGTCTCTGGCACCCATTTACACCACAGAGCTTGGTGTTGTGACATTCTCTGGCGAGATGTCCCCTTTGCAGACACCAGAGGCACAGTCCCTTGTCGAATATTAGGTCGATTCTTCTTTCGACGTCCAGATTTTTGAACTCACGACACTGGTGCAGTCTGTGCTCACCACCGCACTTCGGACATGACGCATTCCCACCTGGTTTCTGTGCCGTTGATGGAGAGGCTGGTGACGAAGTTGCGGTAGCATGCGCTGCTCGCTTGGTCGTCTGGTCTCTGGTTCTCCCCCGCCTGTCACTCGGCGTTTCAGCGGTTTGGCAGAGCGATGCAATTTGGACCTGCTTCAGCAGCCAAACGTCCAGGTCGATGAGTGATGGATGTCTTGGGTGGAGTTCGAGCACATGTTTACCCCATTCACGCCGTAGATATTCTGGGAGTTTGACCACCGTTCTTCGGAGATTCTCTGTGCTGTACAGGTCCGCCTCATATCCTTGGGCCTGCATGAGCGTAACCGCGCAGTGCAGGGCGGAATGGAAGGACTCCAACGATCGAACACTGTTCTTCTGAGGAGGTTCAGCCGAGAACACTTTCTCGAGATTTACCTTAATCACATCCGTGCTTCGGCCGAAACGATCTTGTAGAGTTTTGAGGGCTTGTTGGTAGAGGTTGCCGTCAAATAACATGCCAGCGATGGCTTCTTGCGCTTGTCCCATCACTGACGCTTGCAGATGAGCCATTCTTTCCGCGTCGCTGAGCGATGGCTGGTCGTGCACGAGCGCTCGGAACAGTCCGATCCAGCGCGGCCACTCAGACGGCTTGCCTGAGAAGTTCGGCAGCTGGAGACGGGGGATGCTCTTAGTGAACGCGGATGTCGTAGGAGCCGGACGTGGTGCAGCTATCGGTCGCAGCTGATCTATCCATGACGTCTGGCTTGTGGACATACCGGGACTGGGCGCCATTCGTGGAGGTTCTAGTTGCGGAGGTTCTTCTCTGATTTCGGTTAGAGGTTCTAGAGGTTCTCTGGGCGTAATGGAGACTGGCTCGGAGAAACGAAGTTGTGATCTGGAGCAGTTCGGCCTTTGAGAAACGCTTTTCTCGGTGATCGGTTCTCCTAGATTTTCATCCACAAAATCGTCTCGCCTGTCTGCATCGAGCTCGTCTTCCATTTCTTCCCTCAGGTCCGCCTCCAGTCGGGCAGCTTCAGCTTCATCTCTGGCTTTCTGAAGGTCTCTCTCGTATTGCAGTTCTTGTTCTTGTTGCCTTATCTTTTGTTCTTGTTCGCGCAGTTCTTGTTCTTGTTGCCTTATCCTTTGTTCTTGTTCGCGCAGTTCTTGTTCTCGTGTCAGTTGTGTCCTTTCTCGCTCCAGCTGGCGCACGCGCAACTCCTTCAGTTTGGATGATATCCTGGCTTCAGCTGATGCATGAGAGGCCGCCGAGCTGCCACTGACCTGTGACCTTGCTCGGCGAGCGACGCTACGGGTCATGCGTGACACTGAGCGTCCCAAGCCGTCTTCAGGTTGCCCTCCTCCATCCTCGCTGAAGTCAGTCTGTCTCGTAGAGGTCAGCTGTAGTTCGTCTGTGGTGCTTGTCATGAAAGTCTCGATTTTCTCCTCGATTCTCTCTTTCTCCGTACGAACTTCGTTTAAGTACTGAGCCTCATTTTCTTTTTCTTCCTCACTCTGCGTGTATCCAGAGATACATTCGTGAACGGCCATCAACGCTTGGAAAGCGCTGTCGATTTCTCTGCGGATATTTCCAAGCTGGACGCGTGAGGCTCTATCTGTCACGAGAGCTTCAGCGCGCCGGAAAATCCTTGTGAGAGCCGCCCGATGACGACCTCTCACCTGTCTGAGGTGCCGCCACTCCCCGTTGGAGCATTGGCCTTCTCGTGGTTCCTCTTGGACTGTTGTCACTGCAGCTTGTCCTTGACCTGCAGCGGCTGGTTCAGCTGGTACTTCTTCCATGTCAGCGGTTTCTTCTTTGTCACTTTCACCCATTCGCTCTAGAGACGGGCTTGCTTCTCCACTTGCCATAGTTCAGGATCCGGCCCGGAGGACCAGCAAATGTCGCCGACAAACTGTCGTTCGGAGTTCTTTTCTGGTTGGATGTGGACTGTATTTTATTCGGTGAGTTTGTGCGACATTCGTAGCCCGCCCGCCTGCTATGTGAGCTCCTGGGTTTTTGATATTCGGCGATTTTCAGTAGTAGATAGACGTGAAGATTTCCCGTAGAGGATTTATTGAAGTATACGCGAAGCAAGAAGCGGAAGCAGTTGTGAAGAAAACCGGTAGATGAAACACGCAGACACGGAGCACCATTCACATTCGCTGTACAATCTGAAGCACTGACACTGCCCCGCCGGGCGCGGCTGCGCGCAGGAGAGTCGGTCTGCGCGCGTGCTTCTGTACTCTGTCCCCGCTCAGCCGGGCGAGGCGTCGAGCGGGGCAGATCAGTCCGTGCGCACAGCGCGACGGTCGAAGTGAGACTCTGCCGGGGTCGTACGTGACCCACATTTTATACGCAATGCTTAAGACGTGTGCAAAACGAGTGCGAACTTGCACTGCAGCGGGGAGGTGGCTGAAGGCGCCAGCTTGGCGGCCTACGTGCCTTAAAACGACGTGTCTTTAATTTATATCTCGGTCTCGGTGGCGACCGCGGCGCTGCTGCGTCTCGGCAGCGTCGGTGGCACGCGTACCGACCGCCGGCCGCGTCTGCTCGCGGCCCCGCCCTGCACAATGCCTCACAACTCATCCTGAGTCTGGACGGGGTGACGGCGGTGCGGCGGCGGAACGGCTGCAGCGAGCGGCGGCGGCGCCGCGGTGGCACGGCGGCCGGCCGGCTATCACGGCGGCACAGCGGTAGCGCGGGTTGGCCCGAACACTTTCGTCGGTGACAGCTTATATGCCTGCTTTGTCATATTATCAGAGAGCATCATCGATTAAGACACTGAAATAAATTCATAAAATGAAGATATTTGCTGTAAAAGAGATTAGGTGCGGATTTGGTCAAATTAGGTGCATTCGCCGGATAGCCCGTCGTGAAAACGGCTAACATGAACTTGAGCCAAGTTTAGGGGAGAGTGGGACACATTCGTGCAAAAAATGGATAAACCCATATATCTGTTCTTTGGTTAGTGCAATGGCAAAATTGTTGATTGTAGTATGGAAAGGAACTATTGCAGATAGTTTTCCTCTTTAAAAGTTATCCTATAAAATTATTGCTTCCATTAGAAAAAAATGACTTTTATTAACTCTGAACATTTGCACGAAACTGCCCCACCTATGGGGCACATTCGTTCAAGAGATGGGGCACTGCCGTTCACCCGGCAAAATTCGAGAAATTACCGGGCATTACCAGAAATTTACCAAAGGAAATTGGCAGGGGGTCATTTCACTTGATTCCTTTCGACAAGAATGCATTGCACAACAAATGTAGAAAGAATGGGCTGGCCAACAAGAATGTGCCAACTGCCGGCCTCCGTGACCTCGCCAAGTTCGCGTGAATTGCTCGTCACGACGTCGCAAGCAGTCGAGACTGAGTCAGGCGAGCGTCATTAGAGAAACCTACTACAGATAAAGTCATAAATCGCAAAAACTAAAAAAAAAATGCACGAATCTGCCCCCAGGCAGTGCGTACACGAACCTGCCCCACAACGTTATTAGTAATATATTTCAAAATTTCTTTTTGAAAAAATGACACTTTTTCAACAAACAAGTTTGCAGCAGTTCCGTGAATAGAGTGGGCTTCTTCACCCCCAATTTTGAAAAGCTGAACCACATTTCCGAGTCAGGATCACGAAAATGGATGATATGAGAAAAGTTTGGAAAGCTCACGAATATTACAAATTTGCGTTTTTATCAAGCATGACAGCAGGTACAGTGTTGTCTTCTACGGTGAACGAAGGGCGGCAATGATAGACATATTTCCATAATTTACCTTGAGCTCGTGCAGTCACTCGTGTTCCCATAAACTGCTGAAAACGAATGTGCCCCATGCACGAATGTGCCCCACTCTCCCCTACGTCTGCTTCATAAATGATGGGCGTTATGAAATCTTCTGACTAAATCATGATGGAAAATTATGCGAGTGCAAAAATACATCTTAAGCCTAAAACAGACTCTTTCCGCAGTCATGAAATCGTATGTGAGAACCTTTTCATATACATGAAAAGCACGCTCCCACCAATCGCACGCACCTCCCGCATGCGATTGATGTGAGCATAATTATATTGTATTTGAATGAGCTCTCGCATGCGATTTCCTGAATGCGGAAAAAGTATGTTTCAGCCTTCTTTAAGCACATAGGCCTTAGGTACAGAGCATAATGTTAAGCTTACGTCAGTTTCTTGCTAAGGAATAAAAGCTAAACAACAGCACAAGTCTTCTTTCCTTTCCTTTTCAATATAAAAAGCAAACAGAAGTCTACAAAAATATAGTCAAAGCAAGCATTTGTAGGTAGATATCTGTTCTGACTAGGAGGAAACCTTACCAAGACCGTCGACTTGCTGGGTATTGAGCATATTTTTTTTAAGAGTGTCTCATCAATAAAGAACACTAATAGCCACTAAAAGCTGCACTCCGAGGTCGCAGGCAGGTCCTCTGTGTGGTGTCAGAGCATCAATGGTGCATACGATAATTCATTTAGCGCGCCCACTCAGGACCTGCACCATACCTCAGCCGCGGCCCAGCACGGCTAATGGCGCGAAACACCATCAATCAACGCGGCCCCAGGCCCTTCCCCGCATAGGAGAATCAATGGTATCGCAGGGCGAATTCCATTACCTTGGCAGATTACAGCCCTTTCCCCTCGGCGAGCGCACGCCGGACTGAGACTTGGACCAATAACGGGAGGCAGCGGCCGACCGGGCTTGCCTGGGGCACTGCCCCCGCCGGGAGAGCGGCGGGGGAGGGGAGAGGAGGGGAGGCACCCGGCGGGCAAGGCGGGCGAGGCGGGACAGGTTGGATGGACCGATAGTCGTGATGGCCATCGATAATGCATCAGTGGGCAGACGCCGCCGTCCGGCCGCCGTCCCCGTTAGCTGACGGCAGTCGGCCCGAATAAAAACTGCTGACACAGATTGCAAACCAATCCTCAGCTGCAGAAAAGAACTCCAAGTCAAGGTCATTTGGGGTCAGGTTTATTGTTGTTTTTTTTTTCATTTTTCTCTTCACTGCTTTCATTTCCATGTTATAGCAAACAAAGCTGATTTATTGCATAAATGACAGGTCGGTGGTTGCCGGTTGGCAGATTGATCCCACAGGAGTCTCCAACTGATCTTTGATAAGTTAGCTCTAAACTTACAGATGTCATGGTATCTTCCCAGAATTTAGGTAAATTTCTCTCAGAATGTACTTACCAGTAATTTATCATTAAAAAGATGGATACTACTGGCTATATTTAAAAGATAGCTTGCTCGCAATTTGCATGATCGGTCGGTATATCTGAGGTCCACGACACGTTTCGTAAATGGGAGCTCGTTTCGTTCTACCGACTATCCGGTTTCGGGATTCTCGGTTTCTGCTGATCGTTCACTGCTGAGGAGGTTCAACACAGAGCCATAACCACACGACAGATCCGCAAACGACGCGCAGCCCGCTGTGCTCGGCAAAACAGGGAAACGTGAGCAATGGGAACGTCAACCGCTAAAAGCAGGAAAATGCTGAGGGAGGAGACGGTCGACAAACTAAGAGCAGGCGTTTCAAGGCTTCGGATGGAGTTTGATCTGTCAGCACTGCCTGCAGCGGGCACCCAGTTCCAGGTACCCAGCGGCCAAGGATGCAGCATAAAATACACATATGTAGCTATAAAAGCTGTCCTTGTGGTCACCGAACAAAGTCAGGCTGGCCAAGACGTTTGGTCTGCTGTGTCATCGGAATTTTGAGTAATGCTATACCCTAAGCTGACCATCGGTTTGATCACTAGATTACTTGAGATAGACTAATGCATAGCCCAAAGCCCAGCGTGGAATTATAGTTCCCAAAGGAGCCCTGACACAATGTCAATGACATCAATTATAACCTCTTTAAAGCATAACTATTTGCATTGTTTACTGCGGTTTTCGGCTGGCGGTTTCCTGTTTCAGCTGTTGGCAAGGAGCACAGTTTTAGAGCGGCCATACAGTAATGTGAACTGATGGCCACTTTATAAGATTGTAACCGGCAGCTGCCGCCACTCCCGGCCGATCTCGGTCCGTCTGACCCGACTGGCGAGTGGCCGTCCGCGCGCGCTGCATAGCACCCGGCCGTGAGTTAGGACCGCATACCCACGGCAATAGAATCAGTCCGGTCATGTGCCTGAGCCGGCCTAATCTGAATTGAATCTGAAATCGCTACACCAGCCATGAATATGCCATCTCCGTCTGCCTGCTCGCCTTTAAGCCGACGACTAGCATAGCTGATGAAAGCGGAGGTGCGATGATATTAATTAGAACGGAACAGCGCGATGCGAGTCGGGCATATTTTTAAGGTGTGGTTGTGCTAAATCGCAATATGTATATGCAAGCGAATTAAGCGCATTTGAATTATTTGTTTTAATAATTGTTCAATTCAGACTACAGAGCTCATGAGCCAGACCAGAGCCAAAGCAGTATTAGTTCAGCCAGCTGCGGGCCGTCGCCGCAAACCACCGCCCTGACGGCTACCGTGCCTCTATCCCCGCGATATGATCCACTACCCGGGCCCTAGCGGCGGCCGTTCCACCAGGAGCACGGCTCGAAGTGGTCGCTGGCCTCCGAGATATAGGCCGTCTCCGACCCTAGTTTCCACCTCAATGAGTTCCCTCCGCGCAAGAGAATACGAAAAAGTGGACACATTTGTCCACATCCTAGAAGTTTACCACTGTTGTTGCAACTGGAAATCGCCTGAGAGCACATTTCCGGAGTTGAAACGATTCGAACTTTAAAACGTATTTATCTGGACATGCTGGTCCAATAAATCTAATAGAAGTCGCCAGCCTCATCGCATGAAAGCCACAGAACACTTTGTATTTGTAACGATACCAACTGCCTTGCTTTCCATATTATGGTGAAACTATTCTGAATAGTGATATACTTAGTACATTTATCTAGGAAAAAGTAAGCAAGGATGTCTTCAAAATGCAATTCTAGTTCCTTGAGTACCTTGCATCCATGTTTATGGTGTATCGCACTACAAAAACTGCTACATTAATGGGGGCTTGCGGTGACGTGTATTTCACGCCACGCTGGAGCCCATGACCATTATTTCCTGATCGGAAGCGGGGCCCAGTGCCACAGGGGAGGCTCAGACCGATCTGTTTCACCACTCGGAGGGGCGGCCGCTCTCTGAGCTGGCCAGATTAGCCGGGCTGTCGCCTCCAGAGCCTGCTGTTTGAGACAGCCGGCCCTCCCGGGGAGCCGATACCCAGTGAGCTGGCAGCCAAACCCGACCACTGATCCATAGGTAATATACTGCGGTAGTATCAGATTTATTTAAAGGGCGAGAGAACTAACACTGAAATAATTCTTCAAAGCAAACCGATTCCATTCCCAATTGCATTTTGCTACGTGATTGGTCAACGACAATGTGTATGGTCAGCGAAACTCATGTTAGGATATTTAAAATTATTGTGATGTTTTAAGCCGTAATAAATTCCAGTGACATTGCAAAGCGTAAGATTGTTAGAATTCGGGAAGTTTAGCTGCAGTTTAGTACAACAAATCCCAGTGCATCATCTCGGCACTTCAATATCCATTAACCAGTCTGGCGTTCTCGCTGGTGCAACACAGCGCTGGCGTGGCGGCCTCGACCTTACCAGAGACCGTCGGGCGTCAGCGGTAATTCAGACCCGGTCGACGGAAAAGTCGGCTATTCTGCCGCGCGCCGGTCGCAGCACGCCATTATAAGTTGGCTGCTCCCGGGCTGAGCCGTTAGCGCCGAGGCCCAGTCACAGCTCGATTGGCTTCCGACGAGATATGACGGACGATATTGAAAACAGCTCATCGCTCAGCCATGCTAATGTCAATAACCGTGCGGCACCCGACACAAATCATATCTATTGGGAGAAATTAAGAGCGCAGCGTTAGCGCGGCTGGTAATTCCATCAACTGTGAGCCAATGCATGCAGGGATACAGGCCACCATGGCAGCTGCGTGGCAGCGGTTCCATGACCTCACTGAAGGGAAATGGCTAGTTGTGGTCGGTAAATACAGCACTGGAGTTCTTCAATCAGCTCCGATGACATCGGGCCTCGGCCATGGATGCAGCCCAAACGTAATATCTGCTGCCTGGTAGGCGGCGCCAGAATATGATGAGCACTAGGTATATATGTAATATGTATGTACTTATTGGACCAGCGCATCTGAACGACCCAAATCATCGACAGCGTACAAAACAAGCGACCCTCTATACTGCACAGCCATTATGGTCAGACAGCGAACAAAGCACAATCCGATCGTGCAGCCATTTCAATGTCTTCACATCATGCAATGTCCATTGCCCAGCCATAGTGGCATGTGTCTTGGTCTGCCGAGGCCACATGGCCACTGCTAGCACTGCTGGATGCCTACTACCACGAGGCATGCAACCGGGCTGGCAACAGCTTCCAATTTCACACGCGCTGCAAACGGCGATCCCGTGGACTCTGCCGGCCGACCCAAAGGGCTCTCTAGGGACTCTACGCACGTGAGCAATTCTTTGAGGTTATTCAGCGGAGGCGAGGCGGCAGTTGGCGAAATCGACTTTTCTGAGAATCAGGAATGGCAGCGATCGTACTTCAGCTGGGCACGTAAGGTGGCAGCTGCAGTAACTACACCATGCACCTCGTCGGCCATGGTTTCGGGACATTTTCATCTACATACATAGATCGGCGGGTGGCGTGAACATTATGTTCACGAGTACATAATTATACACGATTACCTACAACCGGCACCAATGGCGCACTGCTCTCTCATGCTTAACCCGCGCCCTGGTGGGGGGGGGGCTATTTTTTGCCCCCCCCCCTCCAGACTTTTCGATATATCTCCAGAACCGCTGCGCCGATCGTCACCAAACTTTCAGTACCCTCCCGGACATCAATTTTACACATTGTGACCAAAAATTTATCCAAAGACTATGATAGGTTGGCCGGAAATGACGTCAGAGTGACGTCATGTTCTGCCGTTTTCGACCCAAAAAAGGGTTTCGCGGGAAGAGCTGTCAGGCCTATAGCTTTGCAAATACAGAAAAACGATAAAGACATAAAAGCTGTAGAATCGACAGGGCTACAAAACTGCTATCTCGGATTTTTGAAATTTTTGGATTTTGAGCCCAAAAAATCAAAAAATAGATTTTTTGATTATAATAGCCGAAAAATCCAAAAAGTTTTTTGAATTTCGAAAAAACCGGAATATATGTGATAGTCCTTACCGCCTTCTATCTACATACCAAATTTGAGATCGATACCTCTTTTTTGGCCAAGTTACAGCGAAAAAACTGTTCAAAATTGATGACGTCAAATTTTCAAACTCAATTTTTTGCAATTCTAGACCTCGTAGCGCAAAACAAAGACCACCATTAGACTCCCCGTGACGAGCTGCATCGAATCAATACCCATTTTATGCAAAAATATCAACTTTGAAATTTGACCTTTTTTGACCTGACCTTGACCTGACCTCCACCAGAAAGTGGCCTAAGCCGTACCTGATAGTCTTATAACCAACACCATTGAGTTGGAAATGAAAAATTGGCCATAAAACATGCATCGCACAACCTTAGTACCTAAAGTTAGGTTCATGTGACCTGACCTGTGACCCTTGGTGACCTGACCTGTGACCTGGTAATGTCAGTGACCTCTTATAGCAATATATGTACTAGGCAACTGACGCCCTATCGCTGATTCTCGACAAAATGCGTTTTCTTCGGTGTTATAGCGCATTCCCTAGATGACCCGTGAACGGTGAAACATTTCATCTTTGACCTGACCTGTGACGTCATCAGTGACCCGGAGGTCAATGAAATTTGGTTTCCCTCGACAAATTTGACAGGCCTTTCGAACGCCGTTTGAATTTTGCGGATCCGTCCAGTAGTTTCGGAGATACGAGGGGGGGGGGGGGGGGCAAAAAATAGCCCCTCCCCCCCCCCACCAGGTCGCGTTATAAACAGACCCCACCAGGGCGCGGGTTAACAAATAGGTCAACCGTTTAGCACTAAGTCAAGGTGAATGCTTAATGGTTTTAGTGTTTCTCGTTTTTATTTTATTTTCAGCATCATATTCTTCCAATTTTGGTATAACTAAGAACCGGCGACATTGAGGGGCTTGCAATGCCTTTCATACTTCAAAGCATCGTCCAGGACCTAGTTAGGACACAATATTCCACGTTGCAAAGAGTGCGGCCCTCATATTGTACCAGAAACAGGAAGGCATAGCCGGTAGACGATAGCCATTGTATGTAGTTAACTATATGCATAAAATCATGAATAAAAATAATAAAAAAGGTCTGCACAGTTCAGTTTTCACGGATCGTTGCGATACCAGCAGCCAAAATGAGCTGAGTCTCGTTGACTGCGGGGCCATTTATACGACTTGGCGATAAACCATTCGGCGCGGCAGGGACTTACCCAGCCACTGTAATCTCGGCTGGGTAATGGGAAATCGATTTTCCCCTGTGGTGGGCTTTAGGTCTGTACGATTAAAATTCATCGAAGACATTTTGCACTTGCAGGGATGAGTTTTAGCCATGGGAAGTGCAGACTGCGGGCAGTGCTTTACCTACTGGAGACCGAACAGTCTGCTGGAAATGCTTTACAGTGCTTGAATTCATACATATTTAACAAGTTAACATTTCCATTAATATGCCAGGTGCATGCATTATCGATAACTATTCGTTAATTTGATGAATCGAGAAGGGCGCTATTTCTATGGAACGGATAAGATGTCGATGGGGCAAATGCAAGTGCTTTGTTGAAGGCGTGTAAGACGATGAAAACATAAAGTGAAAGTGACACCCTGGCGTGCACCGGCAAGGCGGTCCATACCAAATTGTTCCAAGACCAAAGAGCAGTTTCTTATCCCTTTTTTCAGAAATATATCCTATATTTGACAGCGAGGTCATTTCGTGGCCTAAGAAGTAGGTACTCTGGTTCCGATGTCGGGGACCTCCGAGCTGGCCAACGACTCAGCACAGCGCGGTCCGCTCCATAAACGCCCGGTCGTTTCATCTGGCCGACAGCCCGAACCAAATGGCTAGCGCCCATCCAGATATATTATTCGCGATGGCGAGGATCTCTGGACGACGGCATTGTCAGAGGTCTGGAAACTATGAGCCCATCTACCATGCTTTCTAAGCCATCGGGAGGCGTAATGGCAGCAGCGTACCTTGCGTCTGACACAGACGTTGTCAGCGTGTTACAGACGTAGGTACATACATATGTACATATGTACATAAATGCACAACGTGATAATCAGACGTTGGTATGGTGGTAGCCTGCGGCACTGCTTCATCTCAGAAAAGTCTTTAGAGCTTAGAGATTCAGTAAAGGTTTAGAAGGAGGCTGCCCTACATGATCCAGTAGGAATTCGACGGGGACCCAGGGGGACCCAGAGGCATTTCTCGGGGAGGCGGGCGGGGGTTCAGTGCGATCACGGCGAGGGCCGTATGGGAGGGAGGGTCTGACTTTGTTATTGCATTCACTGCTGTTTATGCCACGGAGGGAGAGCTGCCCTGCTGAGAGGCTGTTAGGCCCGCGCTCGTGAAGCACCGCGTGCTCTCTCCCCGCTGAGTGTCCCCGGCCGGGGTGGTGCACCGGGGGCCGCGGCCAGAGTGGTGCGCCGGGGCCGCGGCCGGGGTGTGGTGTGCCGACTGCCGGGGACCGCGGCTTGGGTCCGACACCGAGCACCTGGCGACTGAAGACTCCGACAGGCGTGGCCGGGTGTCAGCAGAGCACCCAGATGTGGCATGTGTCCGGTGACAGGTGGGCCATCACCGGTGACAGGCGAGCCGTCACGTCCGTTACAGGACTGTGACAGTGCCGCGGAGGGCGTCACCCAGTCACGAGGTTCGTGACGGAAGCCGCTGTTCTGAGTCAGCGCGACGGGTGCATCATGTCAGACGGGTGTACGTCACCGGCAAAATGGTCCAGACACACGAGTCCATGGACCATAACTCTTTGTTACGATGCTCCTTGGAAACATTGATAATAATAAATAAATAAATAAATAAATAAATAAATAAATAAATAAATAAATAGCTTGGCTAATGCTTTGACTTGAGATAGAGCAGTTTATTGGCGGCTCTCTGGACCTGCATCTCGACAGCACGGTCGTCCGGCGCCCATCGGCAGTCCTGCCGTCCTCCGGCGCCCAACAGCAGCTCCGCCGTTCTGCAGCGCCCATTGGCAGTCACCGCCACCGGCCGGCTCTCTGCGCCTCTGTCAGTCCTGTCGTCCCCCGGCGTCCAGTGGCAGCCTGGGTCGTCCTCCGGCGCCCAGTGGCAGCCTGGGTCGTCCTCCGGCGCCCAGTGGCAGCCTGGGTCGTCCCCCGGCGCCCACTAGCAGTCACCAGTCGTCCGGCGCCCGTCGTCAGCTCTGCCGTCCCCCAGTGCCGATCGGCAGTCACCGCCGGCTCTGCGCCCATTGACCGCAGCTGACGGATACCCTACATCAGACAGCAATCTCCGGCGCTCGCCATCCCGACCAATTATTCCCGGCGTCATCGGGACATCGTCACACGGCGTCAGTTACCGCCGCCCGGGAATATATCACATCCAAAGTCCAAAGGGATATGTCACAGTCACAGTCCAATGAAGGCATATCACAGTCCCAGCTCAATAACGTAGGCATATCGTAACATCGTAATCAAATAAACAATGGGAGATGTCCGAATGACCGATACTGTTATGCATATTTGTCCTGATTCATTCACTAATTAATTCTTTTCTGATGCGGCAGTGGGCTTGTACATAAAAGCTCCGATGCTAAAAACAATTCAATTAACGAAAGCCGTTCGCCCGCGTTCCTGTCCAAAGCAGGCCCGCGTTGTTGATGGGGAGGCACACGTTTCCCTCCATTTCTGCCGCGGCTGTGCCAGGTCTGTATCGCATCCTGTCCAGCTCGATACACATTCGGACAATGGCCGGCCATCCGTCCGTCCGCCGGCACTGACAGCCCATTCGATACCTGACAGGCCGGCAATAACAGGTCTCCGGGTGGGTGATAATGGGAAAACTCCGTCAGCCGGCCGAGGTGGGCGCTGGTGGTGCCGCACCGATGGGCCTTTCAGGGCATACGACATGGCCACAATATACAGGGCCGAAGCTTTGTGCATCTCATTATTGGTCGACATAAATGGATGAAGAACGGACCGATCGCCCGCCACGCCGAACAATGTACTGGGTGAGACTCATTCCGAAAAAAGTAATTGGCATTGGAAGTTGGAAGAAGCCTCTACCTCCTGGTTCTTATGAGTACAAGCCTATTATATGTTTGCTCAGAAGAATTGTGGTGATCGTATTGCATGCATTTTTATAAACTCAAGTTTTGTATCAGAGCAAGCTATGACACGCATTCACTAAATGCATTCAATTAACAATTTCCTTATTGCATACAATGGGGGCGCTGCACTGGTGTATTGTATTGTACTGTATTCGAAAGAAGCAAGTAAAATGACCCAATGAAGAAGGTTGAAACAAGGCATGGAGGATGAACGCACATTTTCGTATCGACCGGGTAAAATTATCGTGCAGCCCTCACCAACAACGCTCATCAATCAGAGTTTACAAGATAAACACATCCAGTGAATGGTGCGCCGATAAATCGAGTTACCATAATTCCGAACGAGTTTAGTTCGTAATGTTTGGATTGTGGTTCCACCAAATCTAGTGAGCCCTAAACCGACTTGGATGTTTGATCAATCACTGATTGCAGCTTCGAGGAGTCATTTTCCCTGATATGGTGACTAGAAATAGCACCATAAAACTAATCTGGGTTACAACCCTTCTTCAAATACATTATTTCCTCATTCGAAAAATTATTTACAACCTATTTAAACATATTTAGCCGCAAATCTTCATAAAGAAATTCAAGAAAAACGATTGAAAATGTGTACATGATGTCTTACCACCATGTTCATGCGCATTGCGCATGGACACTACACAGGCATGATCACTACACAGGCACAGGCACTTGGCACTCAATGTCTCCGAGTCATGCAGTGTGGTATCGGCTCACCTGTGACGTCATAAATTCGAGCAGAAACATGGCGTAGAACACGCACAGTCCGGCCGGCGTGACGTGGTCCCGCTGAATGACGTAGTGCAGGTGGTCCAGCGAGTGAGAGATGTTGAACAAGCCGTCGCAGAAGGCCATGTAGACCGCTATCCGCTCCCCTATGCGACAAGGGTGTGGTCGTCAGTCTGGAAAAAATTGTGATGAGCAGCACGATTAGTCAAATACCTACTTTACTCGACTTTTCAACGCCCAACGACTCGTTCAGCGGTGCAGCGGTTGTTCTAAACGTTCGACGGCAGAACTTTCGAAGCGAAAATGTTTAAGCGCATTGTCACCCGCTGTATCGCTCCCTACCCCCAACCCTTCCCTGCACGGGAAGGATGCAGCTTACAGCCGTATTAAAAGTTTTGCCAATTTTGCCAAATGAATAAGTGCAGTACAAATGCAATGTTTTTCACATTGAAGAGCATTTATTTCACATACGAGCATGCAGATACATTTATCATTCGACACATTACTTGTCCTCGCCTTCATCGGCGGGTGTGTGTGGCCCATCCGGCCAAGCCGAGGACGGCGCCTGTAGCATTGGCTCGAACCGAAAAAATGCGATGTTGGTGGCGCATAGCTGGCAGCCCCCTGCTGCAGGATGCACTGCAGATGTGTTTGATGCAAGTGTCCCTGTCTGCGCACCGTGGCACCCCGGGTCGTGACATGTCCCCCGCCACGACACTGATTGTCAGTTCACCAGACACCCGTGCTGTACGGGTATAAAGGGCCTTGAGTGCTGGGAGAGGTTACACCGAACATGCATGTAACGGCGTAACGCCTTGCATAGTGTTACGGACGGGTATATCGTAGTTCGGCTGAAGGAGGGATCTTTTGCGCTCTTTACCAGCCCGGCTATTGAAATAGTTAGTGGCCCCATCAAAGTTCTTCAAAACCTTTAAGTACAGAGTTCCTTCCTGTTTGGCCATTTTCCGACGAAAGATATATTACAATGTACGCGAATGTCACTGAAGGCCTCATTCTAAGAATATGGCGGCGAAATGCGAGTTACTGCGTGACCAGACGTTGCGATGCGCTGCTTTCCTAACCATATGTCCGCGGCTACTTTGGACATCCTATCCCTGACTTTGGTCACTGCTTGCTTGTCACATCGCGTATACATAGGCTAGCCAAAGTGCACGAACTGAGATTTATCGCAGAAGACCGTCGGCAAACTTTAAAGATTGTTCTATGAAATCACAGCCTCTGAGCCAAAACTTGCAGCAAGGGCTCAAATGTTGATTAGCAGCACGTTAAGCTTTTCAAGCCGTTCAGCGTGTTGAGGAGATTGTTTCCGCAGTCTCGTCTGGTGCGATGCCGAGGAGGCTGGACACATCCACTCCCGGACCTGCCCGAGTTCAGAGAACTCTCCGTGGCGGCTGAGACTGCTGAGCCTCGTGCCGTAGCTTCCGTGGTGTGCGTGCTGCTCAGGTGTAATTGGGTCACGAACTCTAAATCCGCCAGTAGGCATCGATCTAGTTATAGGATCTCTCGGCTAGGTGATCCCGGCAGGTGGTTAAGGTCAGACCATATGCAGTCCACATTGAGGTGGTGAGCTGTCTCTGAACACGGACACATATTGTGACGTGCAATGTGCATTATAGAGACCGCGCTGTTTTCTGTTTCGTCAATTAAACCTTGTTGACTTCGGGGTGATGATAATAAATGTTTCCCTATTTGCACAGACTTTTTCCTTATTTGCCGTCTAAGTCCGAGTGTCCTGCCTTCGTCTTCCTCTGGTGGTATTCGCCCTCCGGCGGTATCGTTTCGCCCTCCGGCAGTGCTGGACACTGCTGCTCCCCGGCGCGGCGGTGCCGTCTCGCCCTCCCTCCGGCCATATCGGTCTCGCCCTCCGGCGTCGCTGGCGCTCCGCGGCGGCCAATTATCAGCGGGTCCATCAGGCTCTGTTTGGCCGGCCACTCGGTAACCGGATCACTGCACTATGGTTGGAAACGGCCTCACGGATGGCCGGGGGTCAACGCGAAAAAATGTTTTGCCCATAACTTGTTAATGCGTAGACCGACTGCGATGAAACTTTGCATAGGTATACCAGTGTCTTTCGTGCATCATACAGTAACTCAGAAATGACGAGGTCACGTCACGTCACGCGTGTGTGACGTCATCATTGCAAGTATGTCATAAGTCGCCTATGTCTTTCGTTATGTTATCGATATCGTGAGGCATTTTGAACATGTTTTGAATACTGCTATTACTGAATGGATATTGTTGTTATGCTTTAGGGCGAGAAATATCAACGTAGTGACGCACAGTGTCTTACTATTGGTCATAAAGGGTCACAAATTTGGAGAAAGAGTATTTATGATTTTTTTTTAGATTAGGCAAAAAAGTAAGAAATAAAATGACGATCAAATGACAAAACATGCGTCAGATTAACCCGGCAGTTGCTGGGGTATTTCCCCATCCGCCGTTTGCCGGGGGGGGGGGGGCGTTCAACGCCCCCAGCCGATAACTCGCGAACAAATAGGCGCAGCGAAACGCACGAGGCGCGGCAAACGAAAGAAGAACGCGACGAGACGATTCACATGAATACTTTAAAGCTGAATTTCGAGGTCACAGGTCGGGTCAAGGTCAGGTCAAACACTTGAAATCGGGCTTTCAGTAGCATGGACTTTAGAACCTCGCAATCGGTGCCTCGCGTTTCGCGTTTCGATTATATCGTCATCAGTTGGTCCTAAATAAATTCAGTCATCAGTTGGTCCTAAACAATCTGTCACAACTGTCACAACTGTCACAACCCTTCATATAAGTGCTAAAAGAGTGTCAGATCAATGTAGGGGTCAGTCAAGCATAGGCCACTGGCCAGGGTCAAAGTCAGGTCAATCAGGTAAGCACATAACCCCGAAAATTAAAACTGGTACCTATCCGCAGCCCATGCATGACACATGTTTTATGGGTACTTTTGGGCGTAGAACACGATGGTGACATTCATTTTATCATACGAGTACGTGGCTGGTTGAAAAAAGATCAATTTCAGAAATGCATGCGTCATGGTCGTGAAGTAGTCACGAGAAATTGCCAACATTCAGTTCAAGATTTTGGAAACTGTAGAACGATGATCAAAAACCATAGATAGCCATTTGATTTGCCATGGTATTGGCAGTGTAATGGAGTTTACAGCATGTCTGTATGTCTGTTCTGTCAGTGGATATCCATATCCATACTCCAGGATATCCATACACGTTTGCACGATATTCATACTCCAGGTGCAGGGGCGAGCAGTTACTTCTTACGAGGGGTGCGGAGTCGAAGTCAGAGTCGGAGTCGGAGTCGGAGTCGGAGTCAGAGTCGCCCAGAGTCGTGGCAACGAGCCAGGAGTCGGAGTCGGAGTCGGGGTCGGTCAGGAGCCCGCAGTGGAAGTCGGAGTCGGTCCGAATCGGAACAGCTCCATCGCGACTCCGAAACACTGGCAGGGGTCCGGAGTCGGAGACAGAGTCGGCCGGAGTCATGGCAACGAGTCAGGAGTCGGAGTCGTAGTCGGAGTCGGATTTGGCGCCACCACGACTCCGCAACCCTGCTTCTTACCATCATTTATAAGGATAAGCGATTGCAAGACTGACGAGCCGACCTGGTGCTAACGAAGCGACGGGTAGGTACGCCTCGGGAGATGACGCTTCACGGACGATTTTGCGCACAAGTGCGCAGTCTGCTTTTACGTTCCCCTTACGCAGAATTGAACAGCGATTTATTCTGCCAAAAAGCTCAATGGAGGTCGATGGAGAACTTTTTGTATGTCCAATGAAACATAAACGCAATTTTGCAAATATTGCTGTGGTGACACTGCAAACAGAATGCAATGCCGTTCCTGATTTTGAACACGCATGGGAAAAAGAGTCACTCCACTCGATAGCCAACATAACAAGGATTATTTTGATATATAATAATCCAGTTTTACAACGTCATGGAGGTACTCCACATGCTATCACCAGCGCGGTTGTTTAAACCTTTGACGGCGCACCAAAAAAGTCACTGTCAGAAACTCCCGATTCCACGTACAATAATGGAGACTAAATGCGCAACTAAATAATTTTTTCTGCCCAATTCAAAACATTTCATCAATTTGCAACAGAATGACACCCCAAATATACATATATTCCGAAATTGCCCACGGCCATCCGTGAGGCCGTTTCCAACCATAGTGCACTGGCGCGATCAAACGGATTTCGGCCGCGGCCGCCCATCTGCGAGCCGCTCTTCCTGCCTCTCCAGCTCGGCCCCCCCCCCCCCGGGCAGCCGAGGTCGTAAGAGGGGGTGGGGGGTGGGCGTCGACCAGGGGTGCTGACCTGGCAACAATGGATGGCAGCCACGCACGACTGCCAGTGCCGCCACCACTTGGTATCGATGACCATCAACATTCAGTGTTATATTTTATGCAGTTATATACAGCGGGTATAGTGCCCTGCGAAGTGTGCGCTCCTTTGAGCCCTCGCCGGCACAGCCCATTTTGCGTCCTTCGACGGCACAACCCTCTCGCGTTGGTACGACCCCCTCGCGTTTGGCCCCTGATCGAGCTAGTGCTTCGCGGAAAAACGAGCGTGTTGCCCGTTACGAGACGAAGCCGATAATATCCAATTTTGAGGCCCTAGGTCATCGGGTGACCTTCCAGATCAGGTCAATGACCCGAAAATCGGGAAAATCGGGACCTGTTAGAAAGTTGTAAAGCAGGGCCTATTTTAAGACAATTTGACTGGGGTGGCCAGGCAGTGGTGGCGCCCAGGGTTACTTTTAAAGGGGGGGAAGAGGGGAATTTCCCCCCTTCGAAAATTCCGCTCCCCCTTTCAAATCGTGTCTGAACGGCTAGGGAGGGAAGGGGGAATTTCCCCCTTTCAAATTTATTTTGGAGCCCATTTTCAATCAATTCGCTATTCAGATTCTATAGTCATCGTTAATCAGATTCTCGTCATCAATCAACGTTGCTGGCGTTAAGATAATTATTAATTTTCAATTTTCGGTTCCATCCAACCATTTTACGTTCAGTGCAGCAGGAACTCCAGATTTGACCCGATACCGATCGGATAGTCGGTGGGACCGTCTCTTGTCTTGTCTCTTCCGTCTTTTCGCAATCACTGACATATCGGTACAGGTGTCGGCGTAGAAACCGGCGGGGGACGGGATTACCTCTCCGAACCAAGGGTGGATACAGGGGGAGGGGGGCAATGGGCCATGGCCCCTCCTTTGACGCAAAAAGAAGGTGACCCCCTTTTGGACCCCCTTTTATATTCTGTGTTCTTTCTCAGAAACGACCCATTTATTCACGATTATTTTCACTTTTTCATCGACGCCAAGGCCAGACATCTAAAATTTTTGTCCCAATATGACAATGGCCGTGTTTAACCATCCTCCAAACCGGAATCATTGAAGGAAAAACAACGTTAGTTTTGTCCCATAGGCATCAAAGCTTTGAGTAATAAATGACTTTTCTCTTTATGCAGCATTCACGTTCATCTGCTTTGCATGCAGAGCAGGGCGCAAAAAAAATGTACCTCATCACAGCCGGCTTTCCCAATGGAACTTTCACTGCTCACTAATACCTACTAATAATAATAATTCAAGTTTTGTGCTTCATTAGTTTTTGTTCGGATATCACTGCCCACCTTGTAGTTGTAGAGGTTGCAGTTTTGTAGCGCCGTCGTTTCTCTACATACACGACCACACAAAGAACTTTGGAATTGCTTAACTGTAGCTTTTGTGAGCGTTAAAGAATTTCATGTTTTTTGCTCATTTTTGCTCGAACAGTTTGACATCAATTACTCCTGACCTAAGGTGACCTAAGACTTGAAATTTTGTGCGAAGGTTTCAAATTGATGCCCGGTAAGGTACTAAAAATTTGGCGGCGCTCCGCGCCGCCGTTTTTCGCTTTTCAAGAAAACCCACATGGGGGCCAAAATGACCTCCAATCAGGGCGCGGATTAACCTCTCTCTTTAGAAAGGCGTTACTTAATGTTTGGCCGGGGTATACCTACTAGTTATTGATACCACTGATAGGTTGATACTACTGATTGGCATTTGCAAGGGCGCAGTCAAGTTGGGACCTCCCCGCCCCTTACAGCCAAGGTAGGTGCGTATATTTTTTAGCAAAATTATTTTTTGGCAACCTTCCAAAATAAAGTGGCTGAAACCCGAGGAAAGAATAGGATTTGGGGGTAGGTAAGGTTCTGCGGGCTCCATCCTAACGAAAAACCTAATGGTATTGCCGCCCACCCCCCTTTCAGATGCCCCTGGATCCGCCTTTGCCCCGAACTTTATTCCCCCTCTCAACTTTTCCTGTAAAAGTAACCCTGGTGGCGCCCCTGTCTCTTGTGTGGGCGCCCCCCTCCCACCGAAATGCTGATGTGCGCAGCATTTCGATGGGGGGGGGGGCGACACAATCGAGTCTCAGAATCTTTTATTTGTGACGGTAGTACGTAAGGGCTAATGTTTCGGGAAAGTGTCTGGAGGCGTTTATTGGCATAGTTTTTTTCTAACATAGCCCTTTCGGGCGCTGCATGGAAAGAATTCAGCCAAAAGTCGGCTGTGCATGGTGCAACCCCCTTTCGTCAGAGAACTTTTACTGCTTATGCCGATGGCCCTAAAATCCCCCCCCCCGATCCGTCCATGATAAACAAAACACCTTCCCATCCCAAGGCAGCGGCGTCACTCGAGGTCACTTAACCGGTCGCCAGGATAGGGGAGGGGGGTCAAACGGACCCCTCTCGTTTTTTCGCGAATAACTCGCGTAAAAAGCGACCGATCGCGACGAAACTTTTGGTACCCTCACGATAATCAATTTTACACCTACCCTGAAAATTTTATGACCCTGACCCTAATGACCTTTGACCAGTGACCTACTTTTCAAGACCATGTTTGGTCGGAATCGCGATTCGGCGTGTCGGAGCTCGCATTAGGCGCGCGTTTGCAGTCTTTTCGTGGTTTCAAGCGTTCAAGCATGTGATATGATGTTGCTCCCATGCCAGCATTAGGGTGGGTGTCAAGGTCACTGGAAGGTCAGGTCAGGTCATTGATCTTTGATGTCCTCAGTTCACTTTTTGGAGTTTTACTTGTTTCTAGGCTAGTTTTTGGAGCTGAATTCGAATTTAGCAATCATTTGAACATTAACGATGTAGTTTTGGTGCCTTCACTACATGTTACGAAGCTGTCAGAGGCGGTTGCCACTTACTACGAATACCCGGCAAAACCCTTACCGGTTGACCTGACCTGACCTGACCCGACTTGGCCTAAATGCATGAAGAATCATCTATGATCATAACTAACATGATATTCGTCATCAGCACCCCGAAAAACCCCATAGGAGCCACCCTTTACGACGTTCTAACAGGTCCCGATTTTCTCGACTTTTGGGTCATTGATCTGACCTGGAAGGTCAACCGATGACCTAGGACCTTAAAATTGGATATCATCGGCTTTCTCTCGTCACGGGCAACACGCTCGTTTTTTCCGCGAAGCTCTAGCTCAATCAGGGGCAAAACGGCAAGGTGGGGGGTCTAACGCCCCCCCCCCCTTCCCCTATACGTCCGCGGCTGGAAAAACACCAATACGGGCGAGGATTAAACCGCCGCCCGCCAGATTTTTCTCTTGGAAATACCCTCGTCAGAAGCAATGCGTGCACGTGCGTTTGAAAATCCGCTGTTGATCACGCGGCCAGTCTCAAAGCCACATCACAATTCAATTTTGCGGCCAATATCTCGCCACGCCACTGCCTCGAGACGCTCTCCAGATTTTGAAGAGCTTATGGCTCTGTAATGCCAAGAAAGATGCATTGGTGACCACTGACCAGTGTTGTAATTTGTATATTGCTATTTGTCATCGATGCGCCATTGATACCTCAACCGAGATATCTTCTCAGTTGTGGTAAGGCGCCTGAATACTAGGACAATCCAGTAGCGGTATGGCGTCCCTGAGGGGCGCCCCAGTAGTGACAGGGCGCTCCAGTCTCGGTAGGGCGCCCCAGGCGTGACGGGGCACCCCTCAGTAGTGTAATGAAGCCCCAGTAGCGGCATTGAGCCCAAACAGCGGTGGGCGATCCACTGGTTGTAAGGCGTCTCAGTTGTGGCATAGCGCCCCAGTAGTGGCAGTAAGGGCGAGTTAGTTACTTGACTTATTGCTAGAGTAAATGCGCCCCAGTAGTGGTACGGCACCTCAGTTGTGGTAAGGTGCACCCGTTGTGATAGGGCGCCCCAGCTGTGTCAGGGCGCCCAGTGATGGTAGGGCGCCCCGGTTGTAGCAGGGCGCCGGAGTAGTGGTAGGGCGCCCAAGTAGTGGTGGGCGCCCCAGTGGTGGTAGGGCGCCTCGTGGCGGTAGGGTGCACCAGAAACTTAGGGCGCCCCAGCACCAGCGGAACGTCACAGTAGTGTTACGACGCCGCAGTAGTGGTACGGCGTCCCATTTCTGATAGGGCGCCCAAAGGTGGTTGGCGCCCCAATCGTGTCTGGGCGCCCCAATGTTGATAGGACACTTCAGTCGTGGTAGGCGCCCAAGTGCTGGTAGGGCGCCCCATTGCCGGTAGTGTGTCCCAATCGAAGTAGGGCGCCACAGTTGCACTTGCGGCAGGGCACCCCCAGTAGTGAGAGGGCACCCCCATTGGTGGTGGTGGCGCCTCAGTGAGCCCTTTTCCCC
Organism: Amphibalanus amphitrite; assembly: GCF_019059575.1. Taxonomy (NCBI): domain Eukaryota; kingdom Metazoa; phylum Arthropoda; class Thecostraca; order Balanomorpha; family Balanidae; genus Amphibalanus; species Amphibalanus amphitrite. Next base: position 75,383 of record NW_024882381.1, read on the forward strand.
CTGTCAAGCTGAGTTGCGCCCCAAGAATGTGTCGCATCCGTGATTGTCGGCAGCCAATATATGTGGGCGGACTTTTGGGCTGTTTTTCACTGGGGTGGCAAAGTAAGACGACTGGGGTGGAAAACCGCACCACTGGGGTGGGTTTTGCCACCCCAGTTAACATGTTAAAATAGGCCCTGTCGTAAAGTGTGGCTGCTGTGGGGGTTTCCAGGGTGCTGATCACGAATATCGTGTTAGTTTTGATCAGAGATGATGTCTTTAAGCATTTAGACCAGGTCGGGTCAGGTCAGGTCAGGTCAACCGGTAGGGGTCGTGACGGGTATTTGTAATACGTGTCAACCGCCTCTGACAGCTTCTTAACATGTTACGAAGGCACCATAACTACTTCGTAAATGTTCAAATGGTTGCTAAATTCGAAATCAGCTCCAAAAACTAGCCTATAAACATGTAAAACTCGAAAAAGTGAACCGAGGTCACCGAAGGTCAATGACCTGACCTGACCTTCAGATGTCCTTGACATCCACCCTAATGAATGGGAGCAACATCAAATCACATGTTTGAACGTTTGAAACCACGAAAAGCTTGCAAACGCGCGGCTAATGCGGCGACATACGCCGAATCGCGATTCCGGCCAAACGTGGTCTCGGAAAGTAGGTCACAGGTCAAAGGTCATTTGGGTCAGGGTCATGAAATTTTCAGGGTAGGTGTAAAATGATTAACGTGAGGGTACTGAAAGTTTCGTCGCGATCGGCCGCTTTTTACGCGAGTTATTCGCGAAAACCTTAGGGGATGCATCAACCCCGACCCCCCCCCCCCCCCCCTGTGCCGGCGAGGGTTGAAATACACCATGTTGGGTCTTGCAGATACAAAATGATAACTGCCAATTCATCGGCTCATGTTTAATGCTCAACTTTTTCTCTTTTTTATTTGCGCACATTTACTTTGGCATATAGCCCCCACCTCTATTGCTATGTCTTCGTCCGGCTGGGGCAATATCACGACGCTGTTGATAAAAAAGGCACAAAAAAGGAGGTATGATGTAGGCATTTCTCGTCACGTCCTTAGTTTTTTTTTTTTCACCGAGGAGCGCGACCATTAGTGTTTCCTGGGAGGTCAGAGGCCGGCGGTCATTGTCGCTAACAGGGCCGCGCGCGTCTGGTGAGGCAATCCTTCCTGTCTGCCCACCGTCGTCGCGTTCTCTCCGGGGAGAAGGAAAAAACGACAAACAAGAAAAATAGTAAGGAAATAAGCAAACAAAGAGTATCCAGCATCTTCCCTGGTAACTCATCAAGCGTTATTGACGCCTATCGGCGGACGAGAGGCTCCCATCGCCGGTCGACCCACTTCTATACGCTGACCCACCTTGTGACCAGGTGAAGAACTTGGTGGTGTGTGTGCGGAAGCTCCAGACGACCACGGCGATGGCGCAGGCCAGGCTGCAGAAGATGAGTGACAGCGCCACCACGTGCAGCCGCAGAAAGTTGCCGTCGTCGAGGCCGTACACGGGCAGGTCATAGCCGGACCGGAGCGCCGCCATCGGCCGGGACGAGACGTTCAGCTCAGCTGGAGATGTGGCCGATTCACTCATCATTGACCCCGCTGATTGACACCCTCTCTGCAGCCGTCACAGCTGATAGGTCACCCGATTATCACCAGTCACTCGTCACCGCCCACTCGTCACCGGTCACCGGTCATCGTCACCACACCGAGCATCCAGCACGAGCCTTCACCAGCCCCGAGTCACCAGTTCGATGGCCGTCACCCTTCCAGTCCCACAAAGACTGCAGTGCAGTCTCTCTGACGGCAGTTTCACAGCGTCATCGACAACCTCTGAAACAAAACAGAGAACAATATTGATACAGGTCCAGCCACCGTTTTTAACAAGTACATAAAGCTGCACTAGCCGCGTTTACATAGGGCTAGTTGCCAGATAGTGGAATTTCCACTAACAGAGGGTTCACAAGAAATACGCCATGGCCAATATCCTGGACGCAATTCGGTGTGCAGACGAAAATATGCATGTGAGTGCTAGAAATTCGTAAATTACATTATTTCATTGACTTTTTTTGTTAAAAACACGTGATTACAAGCTCAGCAAATCTATTCATGGTGGCTTACGTGGCAAATTGGCTTTCCTTTGTGGGATAATGCCATTTTCATTAGCTCTACTTTGATTAGCGTATGACAGGTGTTCGTGTAAAATAAGCAATTTTACCTATTTCCTTCATCAGTTTGGTAGCTGAAACAGCTACCAATTTACTTCCACTATGACAGTTTCCAGTAACATATGCTACTGATTGGCTAATATTAGCCAATCAGATCTCTGGAGTTCCCCGCAGTGCGTTACAACTATGACGCGGCAAAGACATATTTGGACATATCATTTCTATGTTGATATGCCCTTGGATATGCCTATCTACACTGCATTGGCCTTGCGTGGATGTCATCAAGTGAAATATTTTGGCCTAAGGTCAGTGAGACGCTAGTCGCTACTCTTCTATACGCTATGCCCTTTTTCAATATGAATACGGTGTCGTGTTCTGACTGCAAGCACCTGGTAAGTTTGTGCAGGTCTCACGTAAATAGGGTGTGGGGCGAGAGCTAGAGCACTTCATGGGCCGGATAAATCCGTTATCCACGGATAAATCCGCGGACCGGATAGGATTGGATTCTAAATTTGTTAAAAAAGAACGGATATGGGCGGGCCGGATTTGGGAATTGAAGGTTGAACCCGGATCAAAACGGATCAAAATTTTAACATTCAACATTGAAGTTAAAAATTGATACCTAGTTTACCAATGTGGTGATTTTCATGTGGTTTTAGGTTTATAAGCATGGTTTTTGGAACCATGATGGTCTGTGAGATGTATGGCTGTCTGGTCCCTTAGATTGAATTTGTTAGTCCAGTTTTGGGTGAAACCAGTTATTGGTGAAACGGATTATTACGGATATTTTTTGGAAGTTTGGCTGCAATACGGGCCATGGGTGGGCCGGATTCTGATATTCAAAGAAAGGCGGATAATGGGCGGATCTGGATATGACTTGCCGGATATGGGCCGGGCCGGATCCTAAAAAGCCTATCCGTGAAGTGCTCTAGGCCGAGAGCGCTCTATTGCTTTTCGATCCAGCAGGCAAGGATTTTGTTTTTTTTTTTTGTAAGGGAGTATAAGTTGGAGTCACAAATTTATTTAAGAGTTAGTACAGTTGTTTTGGTTTAAAAGTTGGTGCATTTGCCTTGTCAAGGGTATGGAACCTCAATATATTGCTAAGTCATATTTCCAGGATGTTGATAGGTATGTTTGGAAAAAGATGTTTTGATAATGTCGAGAAATGTAGCAAGGACATTCCTATCTTCCAATCAGTTGCTCGCTACAGTTTCATGATTTTAAGGTGTGCATGAAATAATGAGAAAAGGTAAAAACAAAAATATGAACAAAAATTTTGTTAATTCATGATGCATGATAGAAAAAGTAATTTTCTTTCGTTGATTAAAGCAAGGCTTGCGACTGAACCATAATGTGCATTGACTGCTGCGCAGTGTCTCAAAATTTGTAGATGTGGGTGGGAAACGACATAGAAATGCAAAAAGCATTTTCCACTCTCACCTCCAGTTTTCAAGCTCAATTTTCCACTCCCAATTCCACCGAGAAGGAGCAATTGTAGATAGATTAATGTTTTTGATCATTTTCCCACTATTCTTGGAGCTTACCTGACCAACAATTTTTCACTCTCATCCTTTTTTTTTGGTCAGCAAGTTTCTTCTCTGACACCCAAAATATGATTTTGGTACACTGCAGTGCTCCGAGTACCTACAAAACCAACAGCATGATGAATGGCTGAATTCTGCCCGAGTGGCTGCATTACCTAGTTGTTGTTTTTTTCAATTCACCACACTCCTCTGTATTATGCAGGCATGGGAGTTATTTCAGAATTAAAATTAATATTAAATATATCTTGTTTATGAGACTCCTCACGGGCCAGACTGGAAAACATCCATACACTACGCCGGACGCCCGTGAGACCATTTTGCGCCGAAATTTCTGAGTGATTTGCGCCAAAAATTAGGTGCCTATTTGTGCGAAAATCAAGCCCTTTTCACATAAAGCACATGTGCTCATATACTGATCAAGGCTATATCAACCAGGCAGAGTGTTTCGGGGCTTTGTACGCTATCCCATGTTTGAGCGTCCGAATTAGTTTTTATTTCCACGTAAACCCAATACTTCGACGGGAGCCAGCGAGGGCCCGGCAGCGGAGCAGCACGTGCTCCGGCACATCAGCCTCTTCTCGGCTCACGGTGCAGAGCGCCGCTGGGCACCGCTTGTCTGGGCACTGCTGGCACGCGGCGGAGTGGAGACAGCCGATTCGGTGCCGTATTGGAGCGAGCGGCCCCGGTGGCCCGCCCTCATCTGGTGCACCGAAATGGCATCCTCTCGGTCCTCTCCGGGGAGAGGGGAGCGGCGGCGTGCTCCCGAGGAGTGGCTTGAATAGTGATTCTGAGCAGTTGTCGCGCCACTGATGCGAGGCCGGACAATGAACCGCCCTGGTCAGCGATCGGGCGTTTGAGGGCAGGGCGGCCGCCAGTTTTGCCAGATCGTCCACGCTCTCATTCCCCTCGATACTGCAGTGGGCAGGAACCCACTGCTATTGCTTAACGACGCTTGGCGACGTTCAACAAGGTTTTCCATGCCTATCTCTACGCCGAAGGTTGAGGCCTCACCTGGGCGGCCGTTCCTCCGCTGAGTAGACTCAGGGCGGCTCGCCAGTTCGAGCACGCGACGACCGGGGCGGGGACGTGTCGTCCCGAAACCTCTCCAGAGCCGCCCGCGGGGTGAATCTGCTGCTAGATTGACCAGCGTACCGCATAAATTCGGTGACTGTCTTTCGCCAAAAAATTATGCGACCGCCCTGCACCGAAAAATTCGTCCGCCGCCATGCGCTGAATTCGGCGCATGCGAAGTTACGCCAGACGTGCGCTTAAATTTTCGGCGCAATCCCGCCACTACGCCGGACATATTCGGCATAATGTGTATTTTTTCCAGTCTGGCTCACGGGTATGGATATGGCTGCTGGCAGGCTGTACCCGGCCTTTGTCAGTAAGGGATTGGCTATGCATGGTTTTGTGCGTACATATGATTTCAGACCAAATTCTGCCCTAGCCCAGTATGCGCGCTTAGAATGTGGAGGGCATGCCAACATGTTCCACTCAGCGGGGACTATGTCCTTGTGAACCCTTCCATTCAGAAGATTCAGAGCAAATTGATAACATAAATCCTTGGCTGGAGTGGTTGCTGGGGTGCTAAGACTTAAAATATGCGCTAATGTCAGGTGTCAGCCAGTAGCGGCGGAAGACCTTCAATTAGGGGGGGGGGGGGCACTGCCGACTTTTGGTCCCAGTCCCATTCTTTCCATGCAACGCCCATAGGGCTAATGTTAAAATGCCAAAGCCAAAGGGGGGCACGGCACGGTGCCCCGGTGCCCTCCTCGTTCCGCCGCCCATGGTGTCAGCTCAAGCTACAGAGCTGCCATTCCAGCTGTTCTAAACCCCATAATAAAAGTGGTATTTCTCCTGACATCTGAATCCTATCCAGTGACAGCTGATCCTCGCCATCTGATCCTCCCCAAAGACAGCTGACACTCCCTGGTGGGGGATGACCTTGCCCGGTGGCTGGTGGCAGCGAACCCTTCCCAGTGATAGCTGACCTTCCCCGGTGGGAAGTCACAGCTAACCCCTCCGACGGATCACCCTCCCGGTTCTGAGCCCCGGCGTCACTGCCTCCCATTGACAGACTTTTCTGGCGGCAGCAGAAAAGTACTCCAGCCCAGCAGACACCAGCCGAGCCGCACCCAGTGACGGCCGACGCCGAGCGGCCGGTCGGCGCTCCAGACGGGCCGCGCCGCCGGCCAGCCCACCGCCAGGCACTGCACCAGTAGCGGCCGCGCCTGCCCGGCCAGTACCCGGGCCGCGCACACTGCGGCTGACGTGCAGCCCGCCGCCGCCGCAGTCGCTGACCCACGGACGGATACACGGCCACCTACGTCCGGCTGGCCGACCAGACCACCCTGACCAGGTCTATCCGCCGACCGGAGCTGGTGCTGCTCCTCAAACACCTGCGGCCCAACACGGCATACTCAGTCCCGATGAGCGCCTGTAACCGAGCCGGCCAGGGTCCTGCCAGCTCGGTGCATGGAGCTGCTTCGGGGCATGCTGCAGCAGCAATTGGAGCTGGCTGGCTGCAGCGGCAGCGCGACGTGAGGAGCGGATGGCCGCGCTGATGGAGCGGGTGCTTCCCGGTCCGACGGCCGTGCAGGACGCCACGGCACCCGCCCAGGCAGCTGCGGGGCCCGATTCCGGCGCCCGGCCGCGTGCACGAATGCCCGCCGCCGGCACGCCCACGCCCCGGCTGGCGGCTACCGCTACCCTCAAGGAGTTTGAGGCCTGGAAAGAGAAGTTCTCCGGCTACTGCCTCCTCACCGGCGTCCACGATCTCACCGAGGCTGAGCAGCGGGCCGCCCTGCTCGCCGTTCTCGACGACGACTGGGCCCGCGTGGTTCGGTTCGGCCTGCCCATCCCGGCCGAGGCGTCCATGGCCGATGTGATCACCGCCATGCACGCCCACCTTCGGCGGCAGCGGAACGTGGTGATCGACCGCTGCGAATTTAACATGCGGATGCAGGAGCCAGGCGAGTCAGTGGACGATTTTATCTGCGCCCTGAAGGAGATAGCGTCCTGCTGTGATGTTTGCCCGAACTGCACCGATGATCGGTTCCGAGACCATCTGGTGGTGGGCACCAGTGATGACGAGGCCAGACGCCGCATGCTGGAGCTGCCCGATCTGACCTTCCAGATGGCCGCCGACCTGTGCCGGGCGTCTGAGAGCGCCCGTCTCAACAGCTCGGCGATCTGTGGCCCGGGCGAGCCGTCTCTGCGCCGTCTCTCCGAGTACCGGCGACAGCGCGGTCGGCCGAGCGGCGCGGACTCGCGCCCGGCCGACCAGACCCGGCGGTGTGACCGCTGCGGTGCCGCGCAGCACACGGACGGTCGTGCCTGCCCCGCCCTGGGTCGCACCTGCCACCGATGCCACGGACGGGACCACTTTTCCTCGGTCTGCCGGCGTGCCGCGGGCACTGATGAGCGGCACCGGCAGACGCCTAGTTCCGAGCGCAGCCACCAGGGCCAGGACTGGCGCCACCGTAGCGCGAGCAGCCGCCACCAGGGGAGGGGCCGGCGCCACCGTAGCGCAAGCAGCCGCCGCCGTGGCACTGCGGCTGCCGACGCGTCGCACCGGCAGGTTTCGGTGCTGGCAGCGAATACGACCACGAGAGACGCGGCGAACCGGCAGCAGTCAGCGCCGCCGGCGGCCCGGACGCCGGGCGCGCGCCTCAACAGTGTGACGGCCCACCGGTCGCCGCAGGTACGACTACAGCTGCACCTACCAAACGGAGTCAGGCGGACGACCGTATGGACGCCCGACACCGGCGCTGAGATATCAGCCCTCTCACTGCAACAAGCCGAGTCCATGGGAGTGAGCAGAGCGTACCTCACGCCCTCCACATCTGTGCTGTGGGCCGCAGACAGCCGCCGGCTGGACTATGTGGGCACGTGCGCCCTCACCCTGCAGCTCGGTGACGTCATACAGACCGTGCAGGTGTCCGTTCTGCGAGCACTGCACTCACCACTGCTGTCGTGGCAAGATTGTATCGGCCTGGGAATTCTGCCGGCGAGCTTCCCGCGGCAGATTTGTCAGCGCGGCTCGGCAGCCGAGACTGGGACGGACGGTGGGGCACCGGAGCCGCCGCCGCCCGGTGAGCCGCCCGAGGCCCCCGCCGCCGGCAGCCAGCCCTCACTACGGCGCTGCAGCGGCACGACGGCGGCACCTGAGGAGACCCGGGACCTAAGCCGCGTCTCTGCCGCCGACCGGCCGGCCGCCAGCTCGGCCGGCGCCGACCCGACCGGGCGGCCGCCGCCGCCCGGCCCTACGGGCGCGCCGCCGCCCGGCCACGCGCACGGCCCGGCCGCCGGTGGCACCCCCTCCGCACGGCAGCGGCGGGCAAACTTCGACGAACTGAAAGCCGAGTTCCCGAGGGTCTTCGATACGAAGTCGACCCTGCGGAAGATGACGGGGGAGCCGATGAAGATGGAGCTGACGGACGACGCCGTCCCTCACGCTGTGACCACCGCCCGGAATATCCCGTTCTGTTGGTGAGAGGACGTGCGACTGCAGCTCGACGAGCTGATGGAAAAGGACATCATCGAGCCGGTGGAGCACCCCACCGACTGGTGTCATCCGATTGTTCCGGTGGCCAAACGGTCGTCAGACGGCACAGTGTCCGGCTGCCGGCTGACCGTGGACTTCACTAAGCTAAACCGGTTCGTGAAGCGACCGACGTACCCGGTCCGCTCGCCTCAAGACGCAGTCACCTCCGTCTCACCTGGCGCTGCGTACTTCACCAAGCTGGACAGCAAGGCGGGGTACCACCAGGTCCCGATCCGGCCCGAAGACAGAGACCTGACGTGTTTTATCACGCCGTGGGGCCGCTACCGGTACCTGAGGGCTCCAATGAGAATCGTCAGCTCTGGCGACGTGTACAACCAGCGGGGTGACGCCGCGCTCGGCGACATCCCGCGCACGTGTAAGGTCGTGGACGACGTCCTGGCCTATGATGCTGACTACGCCGCCCACCTGCAGCACGTGCGGCAGATCCTGAAGAGATGTGACCAGCACGGTATCACACTCAACCCGGACAAGTGTCAGTTCGCGGAAGATGAAGTGGAATTCTGCGGCTTCCGCATCAATTCAGCTGGCTATACCGCCGACGGCAAAAAAGTTTGTGCCATCCAGGCCTTCCCCAGGCCCGGCAACATCACCGACCTACGGTCGTTCCTCGGCCTGGTGACCCAGCTCGGCGCCTTCTCCCCAGAGGTCGCCGCCGCCGCCGAGCCGCTGAGACAGCTGCTGCGGCCGCGGAACGCGTGGCTGTGGACGCCAGCGCACGAGCAGGCGTTCAGCGCGGTGAAGATGGCACTCACGTCGCCTCCCGTGCTCGACTTCTTCGACCCTCGCCGCCGCACAGTCCTCGAGACTGACGCCGCTCGCTCCGGCGGCCTGGGCTACTGCCTGCTGCAGCAAGATGCCGCCGGCCGGTGGCGACTGATCCAGTGCGGCTCACGCTTCCTATCGGACGCCGAGTCGCGGTACGCCGTGATCGAGCTGGAGCTGCTGGCCCTGGCCTGGGCCTGCAAGAAATGCAGCATCTATCTCAGCGGGATGCAGCGGTTTGAAGTCCTGACCGATCACCGGCCTCTCATCCCCATCCTCAACAGTAAGAGCCTCGCGGAGATCGAAAATCCGCGGCTCCAGCGGCTACGTGAGCGGCTGGCGCCGTTCAACCTGCTTGCCACCTGGCGGCAAGGCAAGCTGCACGCCATCCCGGACGCGCTGTCGCGCGCGCCGGTGGATGACCCGGCGCCTGAGGACGAGGAAGCCGAGAGGGACGCCAGCCATCAACTCGCCAGCGTGCTCTCACGGCTGGCCACCGACGGGGCGGACGACGGTCCCAGCCCGTTCAAAGACGCGGCGCTCACAGAGGTGCGCGCCGCCGCCGCCGCCGATCCGGAGCTCATCGCACTCACCGATCTGATCCTGAACGGGTTTCCAGAGCACCGGTCACAGCTGGACCCGCGCCTCCGACCGTACTGGGGAGTTCGGGACCGGCTGGCCGTGGACGACGGCCTAGTGGTGTGCGGCCAGCGGCTCGTGATACCGCCCAGTCTGCGGCGCGCCACGCTCGAGCGCCTGCACGCCATTCACCAGGGCGTCGAGCGCACCAAACGCCGCGCGCGGCAGGTAGTCTACTGGCCGTTCCTGGACAGTGACATTGCGAACCATGTCGGTGCGTGCCCGGCCTGCCAGCGGTACCTGCCCAGTCAGCAGAAGGAGCCGCTGATGCCGGAAAAGACGCCGTCACGTGTGTTTGAGGCTGTCTCCGCCGACTGCTTCGCCTGGGCCGGCCGCACGTTCCTGGTGTACGCGGACCGGCTGTCCGGGTGGCCGTTTGTGTCGCACGTGGCCGGCGAGGCGACTGCCAGAGACCTGGTCTGCAGCCTGCGCCAGATGTTCGCGGCCACCGGCGTGCCCACCACCCTCCGGACAGACGGTGGACCCCAGTTCACCGCCCGGCTCACCCGAGAGTTTCTGCGCCGCTAGGGAGTGGAGCACCAGATCTCCACACCGCACTACCCGCAATCAAACGGACACGCTGAGGCGGCGGTCAAGGCCGCCAAACGGCTCATCCAGAAGGCGACCAGCAGCGGTGAGCTCGACACGGACGCCTACGCGCAGGGGCTGCTGGAACTGCGCAACACGCCGCGCGCCGACGGCCGCTCTCCGGCTCAGGTCCTGTTCGGCCACCCGCTGAGATCGGCAGTGCCGGCGCACCACCGGGCCTTCGCCGACTGCTGGCAGCGGGCGGCGGACGACTGTGACGCCAGAGCCGCGGCGCAGCAACAGAAAACAGCCGAGCGGTACGACGCGACAGCCCGACAGCACAGCGCGCTCACCATGGGTCAGCGCGTGCTCGTCCAAGACCCGCGGTCGGGGCTGTGGGACCGCGTCGGCGTCATCACGGCAGTCGGACAGCGGCGCGACTACCTGGTCCAACTGCCCAGTGGCCGAGTCTACTGGCGGAACCGGCGCTATCTGCGACCCCAGAGATCTCTCATCTCGGAGGGCGCCGCCACACTTGCACCCGGGCGCCGGCAGCAGCCCGCTCCGAGCTCGGCACCCGACGGCACGGAGGAGACCGCCGCCGCTGCGCCGGCGGGCGGACAGCCGGCACCACCGGTGCTGCGGAACAGCGCCGACGACCCCAGCTCAGTGCGCCGTGGGACGCGCCGCCGTCGCCGTCCGGCCCGACTGACCGTGCGCTGGGCGGACCAGACGTACGACTGAGTTCGTGCGTCCACACCGTGTGTGGTGTACATTTTTGTTTATGTGTTAGACGCAATGCGTATTTTGTACCGACGCATGCGTCTTGAGGGGGGGGTGTTGTGATGGGGCACGTTTTCCCTTCCCTTCATTTGGTATCACCCCCCGGTCATATGGAAGCACAGAAACAATAAACAGTTCCATGGTCGCCGCCATTGTGTTTCGAGGGTAAACGGCCGCTCCCGATAAATTGCCGCGAGAGTGCTAAACTAACCACCGGAATCGACCATAACAGGGACTAGAGGAACGACAGCTCTGCGCTGTAGCGTCTGGATACGTCCGTGGAGTGCTGGTGCACGCGGCCGCCACCTGGCTCCTGGTGACGCCACAATCCCACGTGGAACTTCTCCAGAGGGAGATGCAGGCGGTTACCCGTATATCACCGGCTGCCCCTTGTTTACCCCAGCCCACGCAGTGATGGCGGAGACCGGACTGATGCCGGTGCCCGCTGGCCGCCCGGCGAGACGTGCTGGTAGCGAAGCTCTTCGCCAAGGCGCACGCGCTCCCCGAGGGCAAGCCCTCAGGACTATCGCGGAAGATGGGCCGCCCAGCCGACTGAAGTCGGTGACGGGCTGGCGTGGGGTGGGGCACGAAACCTGGCGAGCGGCTGGGATCGCCCTGCTGCTCGACCCCCTGGTTGCATGCCAGCGCGCCGCCGTGGGAGGTGGCCGCCTTCCCAGACTTCACCTTCAGGCTGGACATCGGGACACTGCAGCGCGACGCCTCGGCTGATGAACTACACCTGGCGGGACAGCGACACTTGGCCACCCTCCCCAGTAAGCCATCAGGGTATGATCTGACGCATCGGCGGAAGCGGGAGTCCGCAGCGGAGAAGCCTTCGTGGAGTGTACACGGGTGTGGGAAATGAATGCTAAGTGTATCCAAATTGAAGGCACTGCTCTCGAATGATATAAATACTGAACAGCTTTGGATTGTTTGTATTCCAAATGTTTACTTTCAGGACGAGTACTCCTTATCATTCGGTCGTCAACTCCTCTCTCCGACGCCGGCTTAGCGCAGGCACGTATAACCTAAAATTTGGCCGGGGGGGGGGAGCGGAGGAATCCCGTAGAGAGAGCCTCCTACCTACAGAGGGCCCTCTACCCGAGGAGTCAGAGGTGGTCAGACACAGACACTAGCGGCTATTCACAGGAGGCCCCATGTAGTAAATTGAATGACCCTAGGTGGCAGGCGAGTCGGAGAGCCTTGATTGTCCTGACGTGATTTTTTGGGGATTCCCATGAATTTCGTTCGTCTCCGACGTGATTTTGGCCAACGTGGGCCTTCTGCCAGCATGGGCCCTGAAAACCCCTAGGGGGGAGGCGCACCCCGTCCGTCCCCCCTTGGGTACGTCCCCGGTCGGTCCAGCGGCTCCACACGCGCCTACCGACACACAAGAAACTCTTGCCATTATGTTTGCTTCTGACGCAATCATGACAGAATTACGCTCTATTGATATGCATGCTGCCATTGCTTTGGAGTCGGTCTTTTGAATTTCTGCGTTTTTTTTTCGGATCGGCTCCACTCTCCAGACAGCTGGCTCAGCCTGATCGACCAGAGCGATGCGACACCTATACCAACTTGATACCAGCCTACTTGGCGGGGTGGTGAATTCATGAAATGCGAATGCGAAACATGGCAATAGATGGCGGAACGAACAGCATGGGGAAGGCTGGAGTGGGACACGCATTGAGAAATGAAATCCGTCACTTCCCAGATTTCGAACGCATCCTTAGAGTGCATTACTTTTATGTGCTTGCGTTCGGTCTTGGGATTTCTCAGCAGATGTCGCCAACAGCAGAGAGATTGATCTAGAATGTCTCGTTATCGGAAAAGTATGGTAGCTATACGCCAAATGGTTTTTGCGTATAGTTACCATATTACTTCCGATATGACTGTTGACATTACTGCGGATATGACCGAGCAGTGCATTGGCAATATGCCAAGGGCAGTAACATGCCGTCAGTCACGTCAGTCATCGGCCTTGGCTATCTGTAAGAATCTTGGCAGGAATCTTGGCTTTTTCTTGGACCCATAGCGTCGGCCTTCGACCAATCATATCGCCGAATTCCCAGGCAGTGAGAGACAAATACGGCGTGCCGAAGACATATTGGGTGTCTCAAAATCACTGAGAACTCTATAGCTCAAAATTTAAGCCCTGCACTTTTTTAGATCTACCCCGTTGAGTGGCATTTTTGTGAAAATTATGTAAATATATTTATCAGAATAAGGGAGAAGTGTAGGGGGCGGCGGGTGAGGTGCAGAAGAAGAATAAGAAGAAGTTGTACCTATCCAGTAATTTTATCTTGATTTGTGGATTAGAGGAAGACTAGATTTTGATAAAGAAATCGGCAAACTTGAACTGCAGGTAAGGTGTTGGTTTGTCATGCCGATTGTCTTGAAACCTGTTCCTTTTAAACCTGGGCTTCACCATTTACGCTCCATATGTGAATTAGCCTTGAGGCAAAATAATCCGGCAGGTGGCTATTTTCTGTTTGTAAAACTGGCCTCAGATGGAGTGCTATCATTTGATTAACCATCACATGATCAGGCAGCAACAAAGTTTGTGGTTTTAGAATCTTGAAAAATTTTCTTGGGAGTGGCACTTGGTAGACATCTGTTTGTGATTCTGCTAGAGCAATAGCGTCGTGCTCAAGCCAGCCAAATTTTAGACTGCCAATTCACAAGAAAAAATGCTTAGTTAATCAGATTTCAGGTATCAAAATATTAGGTAAGGCACCAATAGGCATTTAATTCAATTCTGGTGGTAAAAATCATGACCATATATTGGCATATCATCAATTTTTAATTTGTTGTGGCACACCTTGTTGTATATTGAGGCTTGAAGATGCTCAAGTAAATATTTTTGATGCGTGTGTTGATGAAGGCTAAAGTCCAATGAAAATAAAAAGCAGAAATTATCCTGACCTTCCCTTCCCTACTAACCTCCAACCTCCAACCTATCAGCCTACAAACCACTGTTCAGACTTCATCTACACGCAGGTTTAACATTTTATGATAAAGTAAAAAATGCTCAGCTTGTAATCCAATGCCTTTCAAAACCAATAGGCCTTTTTGGCCTTGCGAATGGTTAACGGAGAGAGAGAGTTACCTAACTCTATCATGTAAAAGCTGCTTTGAGAAAATAGCACTGTGTTTTATCCTGGCTTCATGACTCTCTAACGCTCTTTCAAACACATGGTTGTTTTCTGACAATTGGTGATACAGAGAGGGTCTGCATTAATGTCCAAGTATGGTCATTTAGGATCAATTTTTGGTGCCCTCGTTTTATATTATTCCAGCACTCCAGCAGCCTTACCCCGCGTTCGATGTCTCTCGGATGACGAAGATTCTACGTCGTCCAGCCAATCCCGTCCAAGGTCAGCGGGGGCTCGGCTGTGGTTATGAAACGTGATTGGCCGGACGGCGTAGAATCTTTGCCGTCCGGGAGACATCGAACGCGGGGTTAGTCTCCCCAACTGACATGCGCTGAATTTGTCGCATGTAACTTTACACCTGACGTGCGCCGAAATTTTAGGTGGAACCCTGCCACTACGCCAAATATAAGTTATGACATGATCACTGCTCAGTTGCGCAGGTTCACCAGAACAGCGTCATGGGTGCAAAATGACCACCGTAGCGCCCGTAAACCCTAATAAACAAAGAAGCAAACATCAGTTGCGCAGTTAATGCCAATTTTCACAATTTTGATTGTCCATTGATATTGTTTGGTCATTTCAGGACTCGTGGCGCTGCTCGCCTCCTCGCCAATGCGAACGCGTTCTCTGAGGACAACCCGCCCAAGGCTAGTATGGCGAAGCCACGCCACCGCGCCGGCTATAGACTCACGGCCTGAAGCGAGTTTGGGCGCGACGGCTGGCGAGCCAAGGCGGCGGAAAGTCGTCTGGCGGAGCTCCCGTCTGAGGCGAGCGAGCTTGATCTGGTCAGACATCTCCGCCACCGATGGTGTGCTAGATGGAGGAGGAGGGGCCATCCCCCCCCTGAACCGCGACATCCGGGAGGTGCGTGTCGCGGCAGGCGCCCTCTGCTCTAGCACGCGCGGCGAGCTATTCGCCCTAAGAGCGGTGTTGGAGGAGCTGTTGACCAAGACTGGTCGCGACACCTCTCTTCCGATAATTATCGTCTGTACCGACTCGATGGCGGCGCTGGCCCTCCTGCGGAGCGGCGCGGCGGCCCAGAGAGCCCCTCTGGCCGCAGACATATGGGGGCTGCTGGCAGCGCTCACCGAGGGGGCCAGCCAGTGATAATGCAGTGGGTTCCTGCACACTGCGGGCTTCCGGGCAACGAGCGGATGGACGCCCTCGCGCGAGGCTGGCGCCCTATCCCAACGGTAGCGCCGTCCGCCGATCGACTTGGGCAGCACTATCTGCAAGGCAGGCGCGCGCGACGCTGCGCGCGCCTGGCGGCGGAGCTGGCAGGACGGATGACCCTGGCTGCCGCCGTGAGAACCATCCAGAACCGTACGGCTATGCTGCGGCAGCGGCTGAAAGGAACGCAACAACAATAACTACAACAGCAGCTGCTAATGAAAGGGGAAATCATGGAGCCGGATGACCCGGCACATGGCGCTCAGCCAGCTGAGAATGAGAGCAGCTATCAAATCGCCAGCAGGGTGCTGCGGCTGGTAACTGACGACCTTGGTAGAGAGAGCGCCTCCGCTGATGCGGATGAAACTACCCCCTCTCGGGTTTGTTTGACGCCGTCTCCGTCGACTCTTTCGCCTGGGCCGGCTGGCGACCGCGCTACATTTCTTGTGCAGTGACTCGTAACTGTGTTCACCAAACTTTCAAAACTCCCCACGTTAGCATCTTTAAAGAATGTTTTCCTTGTACACTGCTGCAATGTCTTATGTAGGCATGTTGTACAGTCTAAACGAGTGTGGAATGCTTTGTTGTGCTTGTTCTGTATTTCGTTTGCTATTTATCACGGTGACTATAATTTATTTTGACCAACTCTTGCCTTGTTACAATTTTAGTGGATGGTTTCTGAACTGCTGTTTGCATTATAGATGTTGCTAGTGCGTAGACGCCAAAGATTACTTATACCTATTGACGCGCCAGATAAAGGAGGTGAAGTATTCCTCTGATCTATACCTACGGAATTCCTTTATGTGTGTTTTGTAATCGATATTGGCGGTTTTCTTATGTGATGCGGTGTAGAGCGTGGCTGAGGAAGGCGATGTTTAAAGTTGCTAGTTATTTTTCAATACATCTTTGATCGGACTGTCGTGCTTGCTGTAGGTCGGACTTCCGTTCTTGATGGTGATTGGACGCACGTGCCGGTAGTTCACAACAATGCGGCTTTCGATTATAGTATAGATTTAGATGCATTTAAAGTGTTTGTATACGTAGTCCTGAGTTTCGAGATATTATCCTTGCGGGCTTCTTGCCAACAGATTGTCCACTTCTGTGTCCAGTACTCATCCCACTCACGAGGCTCAGTTGTGTTTGCCAGCCCCTATACGGAAACATTGGCCAGATAACTGACTACTACTGAAATTTTAAGAAGCGTGGGCAGTAGGGCATAACGAACGGTCCTCAGCTTCAGTAGCCGCGGAGGGGGGGGGGGCACCGCCGACTTTTGGTCCCATTCTTTCCATGCAGGCCAAAATCAAAGGGGGGCACGGTGCCCCGGTGCCCTCCCCGTTCCGTCGCCTATGCTCAGGTTATTTCTGACCTGACAGGCTCAGGGAGGATTGCTCTTTGTTGTTTTTCTCCGATGAACCCTCTTGCTGCACACTGGCTGATCCAAAGGATGGAGGGGACGGGGGGGGGGGGGGTGCAGACGTATGAAAAAAGAAGACAATGTTCTTTCCCTAGCGCACGAAATCAATTCTTAAATGAAAATTAAACGAATAAGCTTCCGTTAAGAAGCCCCCGTTCCGTATCTTCCGTTCCATTCCACGACTGGCACGTTCCAGTGACTTGCTGCAGTAGCGTCATCTATACCTCGCCCTTACTGCCGGGAAGGCCGCGAGTTGCGACATCTATACTATGTCTAGGCCTGAAGTACCTCTTAGTGTTCTTCCGCCACGATGTATTTATTTTTGTCAATCGGTTTGGTCCTTCTGGCCGGATAGGTCGTCAGAATTATCTGAAGGTGCCTGAAATGTCTCGTTAGTGGAAAAAATGTCTCGTTAGTGGAATTCCACTATCTGGCAACTAGCCCTATGTAAACGCGGCTACTGGTGAGTAATCCACAAATCGACGGTACATACCCATCCGCGGCCATCAAAGACTCGGTCTCTGGCAGTGTGCCCACAGTGTGCACACAAAATATCTTGCAAACTTGTGCCATTGAAACTCGATACGTGGTGTATTGACTGAGCGAGCGAACGATGGGTACAGGGAACGCTTTACAAGCGGAGCAGATCGCCTTTCCGCATTAGCAATCAAAGACCAGAGTCACTCAAGCAGCACGGGTCGGCTTTCATACAGCTATTCAACTAAACTGGATACTGTGCATCGAGTGTATTGTGCTTCCGCAACAAGCCGTGAACGGCGTGTTTGGCCAGGTAATGTCACCGATTTGCTCGGAGATTGTTTGGATATACTGAACTGATTCATCCGGCTATTGAACGAATGCATTTGTGCCCTCGGTGTCTCAAACGTAAAGGTTGAAGGTCGAAGAGCTATCAACAGAAGGACGTGACAGCACCCCAGTAGGTAGTTATGATAAACCCTTCACCGTGGAGTGTGCAGGTCACCGTGGCTTTTATCGGGAACTATCTCAAGTCAAATCGCTAAACGTGACTCTGCTTAGAGAATCTCTGGTCTACCTCACACATTTTTTAAGGTAGAAAGTTAAACATTGAGTTAGACCACTCCCGAGGAATCCAGGATGGTCACGACACACAGGGACGGAGATGTGCTGGTGCTGGACAGGCAGTTCGGGCGGGCGGCTCGGTGACAGGGTGACCTGACCCGCCCATCGGTGGTCGAACACTGAGCAGATCTGGCGGCCACCGGGACGCACCATTAGCGAGCGGTGTCGGCCGTCAGCCGGCCGGCGGACCGCGCGGCGAACGAGAAACGCCCGGCGACAGACTGGGACAGACTGCCGACAGACTGCCGACAGACTGCCGACAGACTGCGGATAGACTGCGGATAGACTGCGGACGACCGTCAGCCGGCCGGCGGACCGCGCGGCGAACGAGAAACGTCCGGCGACAGACTTGGACAGACTGCCGACAGACTGCCGACAGACTGCGGATAGACTGCGGACGACCGTCAGCCGGCCGGCGGACCGCGCGGCGAACGAGAAACGCCCGGCGACAGACTGGGGATAGTGTGCGGACAGACTGCGGACACCCTCCGGACAGCTGGGGATAGCCTGCGTACAGTCTGTGGACAGACTGAGACCGCGGACAGAGTGGACAACTACGGACGGAGTGGACAGCCCGTGAGGACAGATCACGAACAGATTGCGGTCGGGGCTGTGAAGATAGAAGTTGACCCCTCCCCTCACCATCACCACTACCAAACGGAAACCAGTTGCAGCAGGTAAATCCCACCGGCAGAGGCGCCTGAAGCCACCGGCCGACTATTGCAGAGCATATCGCAATGCAGGACAGAGGCGTGCCGCATCTCATTGAGCTGAACGCTACGCCGCTCCGGCCGGAAAGCGTGAGCCTGACAGCCAAGATATGATTGAGTAAAACAGTTTCTGGAATCACAGTTTTAAGACGCTTCTCTGCTTCCTGGTATGATTGTAAAATTACCATTCAGTTGAGTTTAATCTCGAAGACATTTAAGTGCTTTGGATGAGGGCAAAAGATACCAAATTTATGTCAAGAAATTTAAGAGTCCACGGTTTGTAGAAAACAGCAACGGTCCTCAGAAGCATTCTTTTGATAACTGGAACCAGCGTCACATCAACTGAAATTAGGGTCACGAAAGCAGTTTTATAGGCTTATTTACGAGTTTAATCGCAATAACATAAGCACTTGACGCTAAAATGGCGATAAAATGCCGCCAGAGTCATGGCGTAAAACGGTGAAAAGTATGCTGCATGCATAACCGACTTATTTTATTTAACTGAACAAGATTGCAGAACACAATGGCCCAATCTTATAAACGCCGTGAAATGGATATGGCAGCACTCTAAGGCTGGATATATAGTACGCAATCTTATAAAACTCTGTGAAATCGAAAACACGGCACGCTCTTTACGGTATTGGTAGCCGCTGGTTTTGAGTATACCGTAAACTGATTTTAACCGTGAGCAGCTGTGCACATCTCAAAACACCGACAATCATCAGCTGTTTGCGGTTTCAGCGGCGTCCATTTCACGCCAGAATTTGTGGCGTACTTTGACGAGCTTCTCAGACAGTTTAATTGATTTAAGATAAATTCCATGTTTTTATGATATAAGTATGCAATATTTTACATTATGATATTTCTAAGATTAAAACATCCTCCACATATTAACTCATGATTTACTATAATGATGCTCAATTATACAGACCACAGTGTACTGTATATAAATAATACAGACAACGATCAATTTCAAAATATGTATTTCCAGGAACTAAATGCACACTAAAACACATAAAAACGAGTGTTCATCGTTATATGGCTTTATTTTTCAAATAAAAAGGGGATTTTTAAGAGGATTTTAGCATTAGTAACCGTCTTAGATTTTCGGCAGCCACTGCATTATAGAATCGGTATGGGTCTTCAGCCTATTCTCACGTCTCACGTATGACACAAATAACGGGCACTTCATGGCTTCTGATTAGATATTTAAATTAATGATGATATACCTTAGTTTGTCAAAAATTATAAATGCCTACTCACTATTCGTATTTCCTCACTTTCTGTTTCGCACAGTCACTTATCAGTGATCAATCTGTTGTTTCTCTTCCTGCATCTCGTTCTGACTTCTGAACCAAGTACCTATTTTTCTTGATACAGCTTTGATATGTAGACTGGGTACTTAAATCTTTTGAGCAATTGCTTTTTAGCTTTAGGCTAGGTAATAGGTACCTATGCTTGAATAAGAAGGAAAATAAGCTGTAACTTGACCTAATTCAGTTCATGTACGTAATCTTCGAATTTTAGTAGCTTTATCTTCATGAAGACAAGAAGGCAAATAAGCTATATCTTGAATTGATCCAGCTAATGTACGTATCCTGATGCTCAAATTGTAGGAGCTTCATTGTCAACGGCATTACTTCAATTACTGAAAGAGTAGCCGAGCTATAATTAAATGATTATCTAAATAATTCTTTAACAAATTTATTGCAATGCCTTAACAGCAAATAAATGCAAATGATAAGTTGAAGAAACACTTTATTCACTCGATTTTCTGAGCGCGAGAATGCCCTCGCTGAAATTTATTTGGTCGGCAATCCACTTTTCAGGAGAATTCTTCAAGCATGTTGGTGTTTTCCATACTTTGCTATCACGTTTTCCATAAATAATTTGTTTATTACAGATATGTGTGTCTCTAAAAGAAATAAATGCCCAATAAAAATTAAAACACATAACTTTTGCTGTTCGCAAACAGTACGCATAATTTCCAATAGCGACGGCGACAAGACATTGACCAATCACGTTGCGTGTTTCCTGCTGGCGTTGATTTGTACTGTGGGCAAAATGGCGTGAATAGAATTACCTTACTATTCTCTTTATAAGATTGCGTGAATAGGGTGCCGTAAATAGAGTGGGGTGGAATGATAGTACGCCATTTGGTAGCACAACCTTTATAAGATTGGGCCAATGTGTCATTAATTTCACGAGATGCCTTACATCGAATAAAGCTGAAGAGTTTTTTTTTTTAATAATATGCAGATGCCTGAAATAAAATGCCAACGGCACAAAAGCGAGTGTAACAAGAACTAAAATGTATCAAATCAAGCTGCATTTAACATCAGCGATATACTAAATTGACAAATATGTTTGACTTAAACAATTAATGAAACACCTAATAAGATGGCGTTACACTTACACCGTACTTAAAAACAAGAGAAGCCACAATATCGTCACAGGCTACAAGTCCCTGACAGGAAGCTGGCTAATGTTATTTCATTCAAGTGCCTATGGTTTCCTATGAAACGTGCGACGCCGGTTGTCGCTGCGCTCAGAACTTCTGCGAAGTTTCACCCAGACCTGTCAGGTTGACTCCACGTAACAGGGCCGTCTCCCATAGCCGGTGAATGGCTCGACCCGGTGCCATCCACTGAGCCGTCTGCCATAGTCGGCCTCCGTCCGTCCAAAGGTCGGCGCCGCCTGGGAAAGGTCGGCTCGCGGCGTGGCGCCGCGCCGCCCGCGGCTAACTCCCCTCACCACATTACCCGAGTGTCGGATGGAGGCGGCAGTGGTCGCCGGCCGCCGGCCGTGCGGCAGCTCGCTATTCAGTCACAGTGCAGCTCACATCAACTCGCGGGGTCTGCCCCGGTCCGTCTCAGCCAGCCGGCCACGTCAGCGGAACACCGCGCCGGAGCGAGGTCTGTCACAACGAGGCGAAGTCGTCACACGGAGGGAGGAAGGAAGGTCCGTTACACCGGGGCGGCGAGATCCGTCACACCACGAGAAGGTCTGTCACCGGTGGAGGTCTCCAGGGGTGGGTCGCCGCCGCCCCCCGAGGGCTGGTCGGCCGCGTGGGTGCGCGGGTCGAGCACCCACTGTCCGTGTCCAGGGAGCATTGAGCGCGGCGACTGCAGGTGGCCAGATTCCCAGGAACCCGAGCGCGGTGCCATTGTGGCGCGCCTGTCTGTCTGCGCGTGCGAGCCGTGCGTCTGTAGCGAGCCGCGTCTGTTTCCCGGGGTCGCGGCGATCAGGCCGGGTGCTCCATCAGTGCGGTGATGAAGTGCGCCGTGCCGCGGGATCGGGGCAGCCGTGATAGACGTCCACGGAGGAGGCGGTCCGGCAGCTCATTCTGCCTGATGAAATTCCATTGGGCCGGAAATGAGTGATAATGGACTCTGGACATGCGTCGAAATTAGGTCAGCGGGGAAGTTCGGGGGCCCCACGATCGTCCCGCGCTGTTAATGCATCGACAAATCTGATGGCAGCGATAAAATATTTGGTGGCTATAATAAATGTATGAACATATGCTGCAAAGTATCTTGGCTAAAAGAACCAAGGACATTCCCAACCACATGACTAGAGCTGTGATTTGTATTTAATCAATGCAGATATTTTGACCAAGCGTTTACTTTTTGAACAACCAGCTTCTCTTCGGAATATCAAAATTCAAACGTTGAATCCAGTCTCAGCTATCTAACTACTTAGAGAAAATCCCGAATTCACCGCCTCTAATAAGCACCATTCACACTAAGACCGTTGAAAACAGCGAATCCAGCCCCTACTACCGTCAGAGAGCAGCTCATTCATCGGGTCTAATAAGTGCCATTCAGTCCCTCGGAGTTCGATAGTTGGAGCCGCTCGAGCGTCACTCGGCAGGACAGAGTGGAACAGGGCGGAGGTTATCGGCTGACGAGGAGAGCTCTCAACTGTCGGCCACGCAGACATTAGGAAATGAAAAACGGATCGACCTCCGCCCCAACGTCATCTGCAGCGCATCGGATGATTGAAAAATGCGAGAGGTTGTCATCTAATGTATATGAAGCTCAAATCTCGTCGGACAAATCTCGTCCATTTGATATTACTTCACTGTGCTGCGTATTAAGTACGTGAAAGCATCTGGACTGGTCATAATTTAAACTATGTTTAATAAAGCACTATAAATGATCATACAAAACGGGACAAATAAAACACTTCACAGATAAAGCTCTGAGCGGCTGGACCCATAAACGTTCATCTACCGAGCTTGTTATTCCTTCCAGTTTTGTTGAAAAGCAAGGTGCCTGTGTGCGACACATTACACGATAATCGACTGTTTTTATTGAGTTATTGCTAGTTAATTTTCCGTACCGTTATAGCATGAATGTTATTCACTGCCTAATTGATTTACGCTTAATGCATGACAGCTATACACAAGTGCCTTTACAGCAATTCGCGTGCCACATGGTTGCACCATCTCCACACTTCGCAGCCACTACATAACTATCCGGCTGACGACATCGTAATGTTCTGAGAGCAGGCGCACATGCAGATAGGTGTGTTCTCGTGTGGTGGGCGACCTCCCTGGCAGGGCTGATCAGCATACAGAGTGGAGACCAACGAACGCTGATTACGGCGCTCCAAAGCCTGAGGCGAGATTCGGGACAAGGTGACATCCCTTTCTACAGAGACGGGAGTTTTCTCGCAACAGGTATGGCGTATATATTTCGTCGTACTATTTTGTCAAGGGAAATGCTGCCATACTTGTAGGCACATCATATCTCGCTGAAATACATAGGTACACCTACCTACATTTCACACCAATGCTCTGTGGCCAACTAGAAAACGGCGTGTAAGTCCAGCTCCAGGAGGGTGACGGCAAAGAAAACGTATGTAGTCAGTCTATTAAGCGTCTGGAATCAGGAATGTAATTTGTTCAAGCTTAAGCTAAAGCCGTATGGGTACCTAAGCTAGTCTACAAATGAGCACAAAGAGCAACAAATTGCCTACTAAGAATAATGATATAATATTGTGAAAGCGCGCTGGACTAGAAAAGAAAATGGACGCTGGCGTCACTAAACGCACCACTTGCCTTGCTGCTGACCACGTCACCTTCACCACCCTCGGCTCTGGCCTTCCCGAGCTCCGAGCGACTGCCTCGCCTCCGCGAGCTCCTGAGCGCAACTCGGCACACTCTGCCCGCCGGCCGAGCCGTGCGGATAGGGCTCGTTGCCGAGCAGCTGACGCCACGTCTCAATAAGGATGCAGCCATCGGTGCCGACGTCAGAGCCGCCTCCATTGACGTCCGGCGCCGCCTCCATTGACGCGTTATTAGCATGTCCGGCGGTCCAGCAGAGCGAAGGGCGTGCCGACCGAGTGGTGACCGGCACATGCCCTCCCCTCGGGCACCGGTCACGTCCGGTGCCCCGCGGCGGCCGGGTCGATGACCGCGCCGACGGGTCAGTGACCAATCGGGGTCGAATCAGAACACGCAGTCGCGACAAACACGGCAGGGGTATTGGCAACGCATTGCCGGGATTTCGGGCAAGGATGGTTCATGCTTCATTTATCACCGGGGCCTCGATCGAAGCCTTACCAATTTCTGCCTTGAAGCATAAGTCGCTTTGGCTCGTGACTCTGTTCTATTCTACATTTGTATTTGGCTCGTGGCCTCGCAGTGAGATGATTTCTTGATTCGTGATTGTTTCGGCATTCATGTTCCATAGCTGTCCATTCATTTTCATTTATCACAGTGGGCTTTCAGGCCCGGCCCGTGGACAGAAAAGGCTTTTCGTTCGTCAGCCGGTTTCATTCGCCAGCTGCGACGTGAGCGCTGGTGCCGAGGTCGAATGGAGCAGCCGGCTGGGAAGCTTAGCACGTTCCAGTTGCGAGTATATTTAGTCTTCCTCTTTCAGAAATAATGAGCGATTCCCTTTCTCTCTGCTGTGAAATTTTGTATACCTATTCCCAAACGAAACAGAAACGAAGATGAAAGCTACATTTACAGGAGTCAGAGAGGTAAGCTGAAAAGAATAGGCTGAACACTGGCTCATGGGCCGCAGTGGGAACTGAAGCATAAAACAAACCCAGAACCACTCCGAGTTTGGGTCATCCCGCGGGGGCCGTGCCCCGACGACCGCCGCCGCCGCGTTCCAGTTACGGCGGCTGTTTACATCCGGCACGGCGCAATCACATCGCCTGCCGATTTCCGGGGATTTGCCCCGTGGCGAGACGATCCGCCTCGGGTCCCGCTGCCCGCGACAGCACCAACACGCATTGGGGTCGTTTGTTCGGCATCCGCCCTTTCATCATCTTCTGGTCATTCTGAGTGCAACTGAAGTGATTCAATAGGTTTTCGTCGTATTTGCTCGAGGCGTACCGCAGCGTATTATCTCCAATTGGATTCATGTGTCGGCAAATTGCAGGATTACCACGCCTGTTACAGGCCTAGCACCAGAATCGCGCATGGATGCTGGTGAAATATTGCCCCGTCTTCAGGGCATTGGCGGATCCAGGGGGAGGGGGGAGCATCTGGGGCAAATAGCTCCTTCCCTGAAGCGGCCGAAATCGACGAAAAATCGCGGTTTTCTAGAAGAAACGAAAAGTTAACAACTTTTATTTAAACAGTTTGTTTACAACTACACAGCAGTGTGTCAGGAATCGAAATCTCATGAGTTTTTTTTTAATTTCGAGAAACATTTTTGGGGTATGCCCCCCCCCCCGCAACGTCCCAGACCGCCTTTCTGGATCCGCCAGTGCTTCAGGAATCAGGGCACCGTGAAATACAAACACCAGGGACAATCTACTTGTGGTTTTACATACTGCAGTACGTTGTGTTGGGATATTGTGACCGCGCACCGGCCGTGTGGGGCCGTGGAACAGGGCGGGGTCGGCGGCCCGGCCGTCCGGCCGGCGAGCCGCCTGACCGCCGCGCGGTCATCGCGCATGCGCTCTGTGCCGTGGTTATATAAGGGCGCGACCGTGACCAGACTGGGTCAGTCGGCGGGTCGCCGTGTCCGTGCTTGGTCTTCGGTCGCTGGAAGCACAATACACCGTGTCGTGGTATATGCAGCTTTACTTGGCCCTAACATATTTTGGCGCGGTCGGTAGGACCAATAACGTAAATGGGCTGCATATGAGTTTTTAAGAAAGAAGATTGCGGTGAGAGTTCTGTGACGGCCTACGCAAGCTCACGGTGGAAAAGGTGGACGGAGCCGGTGAGTAGAGACTTTGGGTGGTGAGAGGCTCTCTCCAGTAGAGTTCAGTATAACAAACTATGGATTTATCTACCATTTTCCTTTCAAGAGCTTCGAAATTTAGTGGAGAGTCGGGGGAAGTGTGGCAGAAATGGTTCTGCCAATTCGAAGCTCAGACGGCGAGCATGAAAGCCGGGGACCGGCTGGCGGCTATGGTGGGTCTTTTGGACGGAGTCGCACTGGACACATTCGCGTCACTCACCGAAGAGTCACGGAAGGACTACGGCAGGGTGGTTGAAGCACTGAAAAGTATGGAGCGCTATGGAGGGATTCCAGTGCGGCCGATTCATCTGTGGCCTCCGTGACACGCAATTGCAAGAGAGGTTAATCAGCCAAAACGTATCCACACTGACTGACGCGGTACGCGTTAGTAAAGAATTCGAGGAGACGAGGAAGACGATCAAGGCAGTGCGAAATCATGAGATCGACGTCATCGGGGCGGTCCGCCCGGTCGGGGGTGAAGCAACCGCGGGTCAAGCAGAAAAGACTGTGACGGACAACAACCGGCTCACAGCCATCGAAGATCATATTCGCGGGCTACACGAGTCGATATCGGCCATCACAATGGCGCCGAAGACGACAACTGATGCGAGTAAGTCTCGCCGACTTCCCCGGTGCTACCGCTGCGAGCAGCCGGGTCATTTTCAGCGAGACTGCCCCGAGCGTAGCCGTGGTTCACCTAGCGTCAGATGCTTCGGCTGTGGAGAATTGGGTCACCTCAAGCGACACTGCCCCATTTCATTGCCGTCGACAAGGGATGGGCGCGCGCTGCCGCTCTGCTTATGTTGCGGGCAGCAGGGCCACTGGATGGCGGGGTGCCAATACTTCCAGGGTGGCAGCACTGGCGGAAGCCACTCTGAGACAAGAGCTGCTGATCCCCGGCGGGGCGCCGGTGCGCATCAGGAAAACTGAACCGGACTGGAGCCGTGGGACAGGTCCCAGTCCTCTCGAAAGCGTCCCCACTCACGGCGTCGGCCGTTCGGGTCGTCATTCACGGCGCTCCGACATGGGCGCTGGTGGACACTGGTGCCGACTTCACCATGATGCGAAGAGGATTTTATGAGGGGAACCCAGCACTCAGAGCAATCCGGCTCAGCCCGAGCGCGCGCAATGCTATCGGAGCGGGAGGTACCTCCCTCCAGGTAGTTGGTGAGTTGGAAAACCTCTCATTATGCATTGATGGAGTCAGCTTCCGATGCCCGGTAGTGACCGTGGCAGACGACCTCGTGTACGACGTGATACTAGGTCGCGACTTCACGTGCATGCATCGCACGGTCATCGACGACGACGCTGGCTCATTCAAGATTGGAACCATGAGCGTTCCCCTGCCGAGCCGGGAGCAGGTTCGACCAAGACGTGCGCGAGTGCGATTACTGTCGAACGTCGTCATTCCAGCACGGTCAGAGAGCGTGGTAGCCGGTAAGCTGGAGAGTGGACGGCGTGCAGAGTGATGAAATGGGTGCAGCCGGGATATTCGAGCCATCAACCGTAGCGGAGCGGGAGGGACTCCTGACTCCAAGGGCTCTGGTCGTTGCAGACGACGACGGGTGCGTCTCGATCATTTTGACAAATGTTGGGTCTGAAGAAGTCCGTGTTCTCAGAGGCAGTGACCTAGGGACATTTTATGATGCTACAAACGAGAAGGACTGCGAGTACAAGTTGTGCCTGGCTGCAGACGGAGGCGTCGAGGACAGTGATGATGATGACGTTGATGATGTGAGCTGCAGAACAGAAAGGCGTCAGAAGACGACGGTGACAGAAGTACTTGATGTGGACGGATCTGACTTCTCAGCGGAAGGAAAGGAGAAGCTCAGAACCATTCTCAGCGAATATGCAGACATCTTCAGTCAGTATGCGGGTGATATCGGCAAGACAGATTTGCTCGAACACCACATCGACACAGGGGAGGAGGCTCCCGTGAAGCAGAGACCTCGGCGGGTACCAGTTAAACTCCGCGAGCAAGTCGAGATGCAGAAGACGCAGATGATGAAAGATGGAATAATTGAAGAGAGTACAAGTCCTTGGTGCTCCCCAGTCGTCCTGGCCAGAAAGAAAGATGGAAGTTTCCGCTTCTGCGTCGATCTCCGCGCGATCAACAGCCGAACTCGCGGATGTGCGCATCCTCTGCCGAGGGTCGACGAGGCGTTGGATACCCTTGCGGGGGCAACGTGGTACACGACGCTCGACATGGCGACCGGTTACTGGCAGGTCCCGCTGGCCACAGAGGACCGGGAAAAGACGGCGTTCTCCACGGGCAAAGGACTCCATCAGTTCAGGGTGATGGCCATGGGTCTCAAAAATGCTGGAGCCACATTCCAGCGACTCATGGAACTGGTGCTTGCGGGTCTGGACTCGAAACGCTGTTTAGTCTACCTTGATGACATCATCATATCAAGCAGATCCGAGGACGAGCACATCGCAACGCTC
The DNA here is from genome assembly GCF_019059575.1 of Amphibalanus amphitrite. Classification (NCBI taxonomy): domain Eukaryota; kingdom Metazoa; phylum Arthropoda; class Thecostraca; order Balanomorpha; family Balanidae; genus Amphibalanus; species Amphibalanus amphitrite. Next base: position 103,583 of record NW_024882381.1, read on the forward strand.
CGTGATGTCTTCAAGCGAGTGAGGTCGGCGAAGCTGAAGCTCAAACCAGAAAAGTGCCGCCTCGCAAAGCGCGAAGTTACGTTCCTCGGTCACCGGGTCGCAAAGGAGGGACTCCTGCCGGACCCACATAACATCCAGAAGATACTCGACTGGGCTCCACCGAAGACGGAAGATGGCATGAAAAGCTTCCTCGGATTGTGCGGATATTACAGCCGTTTTGTCCCACAATACATGGATCTCACGAAGCCGCTGAGGGAAGCCAAGGTGGTGGGTGACCACCTGACGTGGACGCCGGAAGCTGAAGCAGCTTTTGAGAGTCTGAAGCAGGCGCTGACTGCACCTCCAGTGTTAGCCCTCCCTACGTTCCGTGGTACATTTGTCTTGTACACGGATGCATCCGACTCTGCAGTCGGTTCAGTGCTCGCGGAGCGGTTGGGTGACACGGAGAGAGTCATCGCCTACGACAGTAAGGTGCTGACAAAGCAACAGCGCAGATGGCCAACATATGATAAAGAACTCTGGGCCATCGTTCACGCCATCCGGCGATTCAACCAGTACACAGTTGGAGCAGAATTCGAAGTCGTGACCGATCACAAACCACTCACGGGTGTACCGGAGTCCATCAATGTGGAACGTGACGGGACGGGAAGACGTGGCCGGTGGGCCATCGAGCTGAGCTCTTACCAGTTCCGGGTGGTTGTCCGGCCGGGCCGTGATCACGGCAATGCCGATGCGATGTCCCGGCAGCGACCAGTCAACGGCAATATCTGGACGGGCAAGCACAGCAAGTCTTATCCCGCCGAAGCCGGTCAAGCACCCGTGCATACCGCAGCTACAAGAGCCCAAGAACCTGCTTCTGGTGGAGAGGAGGAATGTGTGGGGAAGACTCGAGGCGCAGCAGAACTTGACCAAGTCTGCGCACTGCCTACTGCGCCACCTAGTGCGAAGGGTGACCAGGCGGGACGCCTAATCACTGAAGCACCAGGACAATCGGAGTTGCAGACGGCGCAACAAGAGGACGAGGTCCTCAGTGTCATGCGGAACGCCTGTCTGGGCAGTCGGGAACCACCGCACGATCACCCTCTCGCCGAGTGGGAGCTACTGCGTGGGAGCTGGACGCAGCTCGAAGTGCGGGAGGGCGTCCTCGGCATGAGGACGAAGTGGGGCTTCCGGGCCCTGGTCCCCGATTCGATGCGATCAAGGATCATGACGCTCGCCCATGACCATCCGACGTCCGCACACTTGGGACGGAGTCGAACAACGGAAAGAGTGCGACAGCGCTTCCTCTGGCCCGGCATGTTCGCGGACATCCGTCGGTACTGCAGCACGTGTGACCTTTGCCAACGGCGCCATCGCCCTGCACCGAAGAAACGGGCTCCTTTGGTGACGGAGGTCACGAGTCAGCCGTTCCGCAGAATTGCGATTGACATCACTGAGATGCCGGTGTCGGAGAATGGCAACCGATATGCAGTAGTCATCATGGACTACTTTTCTAAATACGTCCGAGTGTACCCAGTCAGACGGCAGGATGCCGAAACCGTAACCACGGTGCTGTTGGATTGGGTTTACGACATGGGGGTGCCAGACAGGATTCACTCGGACCAAGGAGGCCAATTTGAGTCTGCGTTGTTCCAGTGCATGTGCAAGCGACTGGGCATCCAGAAAACGCGTACAACGCCCTATCACCCCGAGAGTGATGGTATGGTAGAGCGTTTTATGAGAACACTCAAGGACATGGTCGCCAAATACGTTGACCCTCAGGGAACGAACTGGGACGCTGACATCAAGGCGTACTGCATGGCTTACAACACCTCTGTGCACAGCGTCACCGGATATTCCCCGTTCTTTCTGCTGCACGGATTCCACCCGAAAACGCCACTCGATGCGGTCATCAACCCTCCGGATCGGGCGGTAAATATCCGGTGCTACCTTGAAGACCGTCTAAAGGCCATTTCAGAGGCTTATCAGACGACTATCAGGAAAACCCGGGCCAGTGGTACGGAGGCTGCGACCCGATTCAACCAGCGCGCGAGCGGAAAAGGGTTCGAGGCTGGTGACCGGGTATGGATTCGGGATAATAGGGTCTCGGTCGGCGGGAAGCCGAAGCTGGGACTGTACTACAAAGGCCCGGGCACCATCATCGGCCGCCTCGGAGGAGAGAGAGGAGTAACGTACCTCGTCCGTGACGACAAGGGCAAGGAAAAGGCTCTGCACTTCAACCACCTAAAGCCAGCTGTGGAACGGGAGTCCCACAAACAGGAAACGTCTGGAAGCACCCGGAGGGACGACGCATCGGACACAGCCACAGAAACGCGTCCCAGGAAGCAGACGGGGTCCGAGGAGACTGGACCGGATCCGCTGGCGTTGTACTACCTCTGCCGGCGGGCCCGAGATCAGGTGGGGGATGGGGGTACATCTGTGCGGGGCGCGTATGTGACCAGGTCTGGCAGAGTGTCGCTCCTTCCAGATCGTTTTCAGTCCTAGGCCTCGGATGCTCTCGATGTGCATCACCAGTGTCTGAATCAGTTTGTATTTCCGGTCGCGTTCCGGTCGCGTAGTGTGTCGCGTTTCTTTGTTACTTGACCAAGTGGAAACGTTTCTTTTATGGGGGGAGGAGTGTTGGGATATTGTGACCGCGCACCGGCCGTGTGGGGCCGTGGAACAGGGCGGGGTCGGCGGCCCGGCCGTCCGGCCGGCGAGCCGCCTGACCGCCGCGCGGTCATCGCGCATGCGCTCTGTGCCGTGGTTATATAAGGGCGCGACCGTGACCAGACTGGGTCAGTCGGCGGGTCGCCGTGTCCGTGCTTGGTCTTCGGTCGCTGGAAGCACAATACACCGTGTCGTGGTATATGCAGCTTTACTTGGCCCTAACAGTTGTGCGTTAACAGCGAGCATTGAAATTCGCACATTTTTATGTTATTGAATCGTATCATCTGGGACAGGTCGTACGCTATCGGAAACATCAAGTTTATACAGATAGACTTAACTATTTAATGATAATCAAGAGCCACCTAAAACTTAAGAACTTCTGGAGACTTTCCAAGAACTTGAGGACTGTTATGTGACAAGACATCAAAGCGAATTATGTATACTCGCCAGGGGCGCGGGAACTACTTTCCGACTGGGGGGGGGGGGCACACCATAATAGAGATTAACCTAGGGTACCCCCAAATCTAGTTTTCTCACCGGTTTTAGGCCACTTATTTTTCACCCCTCGGCTTTTTCAACAAAAAAAGAAAACATTTGCAAAAAAAGTGTGGTATTCCGTCTCAAAGCTGTGGGGGCACCGCCCCCACGGCCCCAGAGTTGGGGGGGGGGGGCAAGCTGCCCCCACTGCCCTCCCCCCGGCTCCCGCGCCTATGATACTCGCGAGTAACATCGCAGTTTAATTACGTGAGCTACATCGCAGGGATGAGGCTTATTAAAAAAAAACATTTTAATAGGCAATGGAAAGGAGCATCAGCCCCCCTTTTATTTTCAGCATTTACCTATCGGTAACTACGTTGGCCCGCTGCTGACCACTATACGTCGTATGCGTGTTGGGTCGAAGACATTTCCACCCTTGCCTAAGCAAATATACGGCCTTGAATATGCGCAAACAAAATGCAGACTACGCTTCACAGGATCTCAGCAGACGAATTTCCTGTGAGCTGACTTTCTGCGCCCTTATTTTGCCGAGTCCACCCTGTCTTAACTCATGACCAGTCCTTCATCACATGTCATATTTGGACGCTACAGCAGTGGTTTCGACCCCAAAGAGACCAGTTTCCAGATACGGAAGCAACGTTTCCATTGGGTAGCCTAAAATCAGACGGCAGAATTAACCCTCGCCGGCCGAGGGGGGCGGCACCCGTCCCCCCCCCCCCAGGGTTTTTTTTTCGCAATAGCTCCGAACACGCTGGCGATAGAGCTGAAACTTGGCATACCTGACCTTTGATTCAAGCCAAATCTTTTGACACCAACCGCATTTTCGGGTCAGGTCAGGTCACTGACCTATGACATCATAAGTGAACCTCTGCACGGTCTTCTGCAGATGTCGCAACTTCGCAACGCCCTCACTGCCAGAGGAGTTTTCACAGGGAAATGAAACTTGCAGGATCTAGTATCCATTACGAGTTCACAACTTGAATATCTCGGATTTTTCCTCAAGGTCATATGAGGTCAGATCACTTTCGTGACCTCACCATGTTAGGCCTATAAGTCAATGGGGAAAATGAAAACTGCTATTCTGGCGCCGAGAACGATCTCCAACTATCTCAAGCACACAGAATCGTGATTTGATGCACTCCTTGCAAGGTTAGATGCGTCACGTTTGCAATGCTGACCTTGCGTGACGTCATTTATGACATCATCAAGGTCATATAAGTGTTTCGTCAATATCTCCCGATCAAATTGAGCTAGCGAGTCGAGAATGCCACCAATGGACTCAGGAAGACCTGCCGAATCGCATGATATGCGACATGACCTACTCCAACCAATTTCGTGACCTGGTGGCGCTGACCTGACCGTGACCTGAGGTCAGCACCTTAAGTTGACCTCACCCAAACAAAAAGTATATCATTCGACGCGCCCGAGCGAACCGAACACGATGCTGCCATAATCGCGGCTCTGCGGCCGTTTTTTGCGAAGTCATTCACCAAAAACTGAACCGTACCTTGGGGCACTTGACCTGACCTCAGAGGTCACCGGTTGAACTAGGACCTTAAAATCGGGTATTAATCTCTGCGTCTCGTAACGGCGCACACGCTCGTTTTTTCCGCGACGCGCTAGCTCCATCGGGGGCGAAACGGCGAGGGGGTCGTACCCCCACCCCCCTCGGCCGGCGCGCATGACCAATAGGTCCGGCGAGGGTAAAGCAGGAACGTGGAAATAGGAGCAAACTGGAGAAGTGGAAAGGACAAAACGCTTGATATTTCTTTAGTTCATGCACCAATGTTTAAATGGAAAGCCATTAAAAAGGCGTTTCCTGGTCTTCAGAGGAAGAGAAGGGTAGGTATGTAGATTGTAGAGGGAGCCCTGTCAAGATCTTAGAACAGTACCTAATAGCTCAAGCATTTTCTTGCCGATCACGTTACAACGTCAACACAATATCAAACGTAAAATTAAAAGTATCAGGCATATAGCTATTTCATTTTCATTGACCCGCTGACCTTTCGCACTCCGCCTCACATGCCATTGCTGTCGTCTGCTCTTTGAGGCAGCACGAAATTCAGCCGAAACGCTACTCCGAGACTGAGTTATTTAAAACTGCTTGGCTTTATGACTGACCCTTTGCAACACCTTCGTCCATGAGTCGTTGACACCCTCGTAAACTACCATGACCTCGCTTCATATTTCTTTTTATTTATCTAGGCTGACGACTCAGACGACCTTACATTTCAACGTGTCAACAGGCCTTTGAAGCTATTGAAGCTATTGAATTAATTTTTAAGGATAAACGTGTTTCGTTATGTAGAAAAGCAGTTCATTTTAATTGTAACCTACCGTAACTCTGTTTGGCTTCAGTCAAGATATATGAGCAGCGAGTCGATTACAGGTAAAGGACGATGATCCGTTTAACCTGACAGGACCTCTCACAGTTCTCTTCCCTCATAGGCTGCCGAGTTGTAACTCATGGCTGGCAAATAACACAGGCACTGTCGATCTCGATATTGAAATATTGACTTGACCTATTAATAGACATCAAACGTTTCTCGTGAGTCATGGTAGTAGGCATATGCATATTTTTATAACCTTTCAATGTGGGATGTCCGATACTCGACTAACGATTTCATGTAACTTTATCGTAGTTGAAAACAGAAAAGATATACTTTAGTCGTTTTTACGACGGTCATCTGGTAGATACACATTTGGTGCAGATTAGGTGCAGATTTGGTGTAGATGTGGTCAAATTGGGTCATTTTAGTTAGTAAAAGTTCGTCAGTTTGGGTTGCACAGATGCTTATAGACCTCATTTTTCAAATTATCAGACCTTATTTTCGATTAAAACACTGAAATAAGTTCATATAATGACATTTCTTGTAAAAGAGCTTTCACGCAGATTTGGTCAAATTAGGTGCATTCGCCAGACAGCTCGTCGTGAAAACGGCTTTGATCTCCCCATCCCACAACTCTTCCGGGATCTGTAAATTGGTTTGTGAACAGTATACATATTCGATATTAAAGGGACTATCCCACCTTCTAAAATGTTGTTAAAACCAGTTAAATTGTGCCCGACTTTATAGATTGGATGACCAGGAACACGGTTCTGGCATTTATTTTTCATAAAACATCTTAGGCTTCCCATATTCCAAACACAAACTTTCAAATATGTGACGTCACAGCCCAAAATTACCTCCTTCCCCAGGCCACATTACTGTCATAAAGCTGATTCTTTTTACTCTCTGGGCACCACAACAAAGTTCAGACCAAGTTTTAAGCGATTTTTCAACGAACAAACCCATTTAAATCAGAATGACTAAACGAGGTGACGTAACACTAACGGTCGCTCCATGTTGAAGATAGGGCCTTGCACAAGGCCCATTTTCAAATGAAGGGAATGAATTTCTTCAACACCAAGAGGCCGCGGGGGTTGCAACCTAGATAGATAGTGGTTTCTGAACCTCGCCGCAAACTTGGCTATCTCAACGCAAACCCCATGTTAAAGGTAGGATAGTCCCTTTAATAACAAGTGGCTACTGAAGCTCTGAGTTGCGAGGCCACGACGCCCGACAGTCGACACAAGTGGAAAGCATCCGACTTGTGAAGCAGGCCACTTCAATTTTGGTGCGTGCCTCTTACCTGGCTGCCTGCTACGTGTCGGTCTGTGCGCCACTCTGTCATCGGCGGTAAAACCCTGCCCGTGGCCACCGCCGTTCACCGCTGGAGCGGCGCCATCAGCTCCTCTCTGCACCGGCCCTTTTCCAGTGAGACCGCTCGTCCTCACAGCCCGCCGCACGGCTCAGCGTTACTAGTCGGTCGCCAGCCCCCGGCATCACATTACCGCCCCGCGCCGCACCAGGACCGCTCCGCGAGCACCACACACCCCTCCGAGCACCGCCCGAGGCGCTACTGGCGACCCGCCGCCGCAGGAGCCGACGAGTCACCGCCGCCGCGCGCAGGCTCGCCCCGGGCCACCGCCGGCGGTCGGGGAGCGTTGGCCGCCGGCCCGGCCTGCACCGCGCCGCACTCAGCAGATGGGCCGTTAGTAAGCGGCGATTACGAGTCGACGAAAAAGCGTGGATCGCCCAGCTGTACCTCAGGCGGGGGGAGGGGGGAGTAGATGGGGCACACTTGGCGCTGAGGGGGAAGGTGAGCGTGATCTCTCATTGTGCCTGAGGCGGGGTAGGGGCGCTGACTAGTCAACAAACAGGGTAACATGAAGACGCAGCAAAAACAGGAATGCTAACAGAAAGAAGATGCATCGTGGCCTTGAAGCAACGCATGAATGGGAATCCCAGTTCAGCTGTTTTCGCTCATAACTTACCAGTAAAACGCCTTTTGGGCGAAGAACGAGCGAGCGAGATAGTGAGCCCTGCACGTGCGGAAGGGCGAGAGGGTACTTCCACGGACTTGTACTTCCCTTCTAACCGGTCGCTGGCGGTGTGCCAAATTTGAGCGCAATCGGCCCAGCCGTTCCTGAGATCTAGAAGCGGCATTCTGCTCGTGCGCACGTGCAAACGGGGTCCAAAATGACTTCTGCACGGCACCCTACTAACCGGTCCCCAACCGTGTACCAAATTTGAGCGCAATCGGCCCAGCCGTTCTCGAGATCTGGAAACGCCCCCTGCACGTGCGCACGTGCAGTAGCACCCTAACCGCAACACATGGGAATGCATTGCCTGGTGGGTGCCTACCTGTATGCCAAGTTTCAGCGAAATCGCCCCAGTAATTACCGAGTTACTGAAATGGGAACAAATTTGGCACCTCTTATTTTTTATTTTGCACGTGCAGTGGGGGTCACTCACATAGATCAAGAGTATCCGACCTTTGGTAGAAGGGATGCAGCTACACTCGCTTCGCTCGCTGCGCTCGCTCGCTCGTAATTACGAGCGAGCGAGCGCAGCGAGCGAAGCGAGTCTTTTTCAATATAACGGAAAAATCTCAGTATGAGCGGCCCGGCCCGGCCCGGCCTGTAACGCTTTTGAGAGGCTTATATCTCAGCAACCGCTGGACCGATTGGCCTGCGGTCTTTTTTGCTGGGTAGCCCCATCCCTTCTACCCCGTAATTGACTACTTTTGATACATCTCAATGACCGTCGTGGCACGTGCCACGTGAAAAGTCAAGGGTGTTCAAGCTGTTTTGCAAAAGTAGTGATTTTGAGAGGCCCATATCTCAGCAGCCGCTTGGGCGATTGTCTTGCGGTAATTTTTGTAGGGTAGCTGCATCCCTTCTACCAAAGGTCGGATACTCTTGATCTATGTGAGTGACCCCCACTGCACGTGAAAAATGCAGAAAGAAGAGGTGCTAAATTTGTTCCCATTTCAATAACTCGGTAATTACTGGGGCGATTTCGCTGAAGCTTGGCATACAGGCAGGCACCCACCAGGCAATGAATTCCCATATGTTGCGGTTAGGGTGCTACTGCACGTGCGCACGTGCAGGGGGCGCTCCCAGATCTCGAGAACGGCTGGGCCGATTGTGCTCAAATTTGGTACACGGTTGGGGACCAGTTAGTAGGGTGCCGTGCAAAAGTCAGAGTGGACCCCGTTTGCACGTGCGCACGTGCAGAATGCCGCTTCCAGATCTCAGGAACGGCTGGGCCGATTGCGTTCAAATTTGGCACACCGCTAGCGACCGGTTAGAAGGGTGCTTTGCACAAGCCCGTTAGAAGTACCCTCTCGCCTTTCCGCACGTGCAGGGCTCACTATCTCGCTCGCTCGTTCTTCGCCCAAAAGGCGTTTTACTGGTCATACCTACCTAATGCTCATATATGTAAATGCTCATCCATTTCAGTCAGTGCAACCCAGGCCTCGGCGTACAATTTAATCGTTGTAAGGCATTCCCAACGCCGTCTGAAATTATTTATGCACATTATGTAAATGACCTAACGTCAGGATGGCTTTTGAAATCAGCGAGATCAGAGATGGCAGAAATGAGTCAAAGCAATGCAACGTTCATATTGATTGTACCGACAACTTAATAATTAAAAACGTTTTGAGGACAATTTTTGTAATGTGTCCCCGATTATCACGAGCATCGACTAGTTTTAAGCATGATTTAAACGGATAATGGATTTATGATTTTTGGTGTTATCAATCAGCATGCGTTGCGTTTCAGGGGAATTGATTCGTCTATTCGTACGGTTCAGTTGTCAGCCGGCGGACGCTCAGTCCTTGTCACGTACCATTAGAACCGGCAGCCATCCATTGACTCAGGCCAGGTCAGCCATTGACATCTGTGTCTGCTGTTCAGCACGCAGTGTTTGAGGGAGATGATGCTGACGTCAAGAAAATGTGACGGAAAATGTGTTGGGTCTCCCGACGGTGACCTAGCGACCCGGGACGCCGGCATAGGAGTCTGCACTGTGCGGCGGCCGTGCGTCCTACGCTAAGTGTGTGTCGCTCACAGACAAGCTAATTTGCCGACAGGACCTAGTGTTGATAGCGAATATAGAATGGTATGTAGTACAACTTACAATTGGAACTTACAATTGGAACACCGCTGCATGACAGTGCAGTCAGTGCAACGGCGAACCTGCTGTCGAAACGCGTTCGTGAAAATGTGGGGTCAAAAAGGAGCCAAAAATGGTCGCCAGTCTTCGCACGTCTTATCGGAGTTACACATGCCGCTTCATAAAACTCTCGCATGTCGGCTCATTTTGTCGGCCAAAACTTTAATATACACACCTTGGCAACAGATACAATATAGTGATCACAGCTCTGGCGATGTGGTCGCCGTGGTCACGTTGGCTTCACAGAGCCTATCCACGTCAAACCGACGTGTGGCGTACCCGAACAGTTCCATCCTGCGTCCGCCGTCCTTGTACTGGTCGGCGTGGCTGAGCGCACAGTGGGCCAGCGAGCACAGGTCGCCGCCGCGCACTCGGTTGATGCACTGTGCGGCCCAGTCGTGGCGCTCCACGCCGGCCGCCTCTGCCACGATACCGGTGAGGAAGACGTCCTCCAGGTGGTGGTAGGGCGTGTCGAGGGCGCGCGCCAGCAGCGGCTGCACGGCGCCGGCCGACACCAGGTAGCCGGGCCCGGTGACGAACGCCGGGTACCGGTCCCACGGCCACTCGCGGTGCGAGCTGCGCCAGGCCAGCAGGCGGCCGCGGTACGGCGCACAGTCGACGCAGAGGAGGCCGTGGATGGAGGGCCGGTGCGCCTGGCCGGCCCGCGCCGCCACCTCCGCCGCCAGACGGCGCACCGTCACCAGCACGTCATCGTCCGTCTTGATGACGAACGCGGCGCGCCGGCAGTGGCGGCCGGCGAACTCGAGCAGCGCCAGCGTCTTCAGACTCAGGTGGTTGTAGTGCTCGGCGGCGCGGCTCTGCAGGATGTCGCCGTGGCGGGCTGACTCGGCGTCCACGGCCGCCTGTCGGTCGGCGAACTGGCGCGCCTCCTCGGCCAGCTCGTCGGGCGTCAGCTCCTCGGGCATGTAGTCCTCGTACTCCTCCTCGTCTGCCAGCAGCTGGTTCAGCGCGCGCTCCACGCGCTCCTCGCGGCCCAGCACGAACACGTAGCGGATGCGGGCGGCGGCCAGCTGGGCCCCGTACAGCCGGCGGAACAGGGCGCGCCGCTCGGCGGCCCGCGGCCGGGAGGTGACGCCGAGCAGCGCCAGTGGGCCGCCGCCGCCGGCCGAGGGCGCGCACACCGCCGCCGGCTCGTGCAGCAGCTGCGGCTCGTACACGGCCCGCGTCAGCGGGATGGCGGGGTCCCGGGAGCGCGCCGGCTCGGCAGTCGGCTCTGAAACTACAGACGGGTCGGTTAGCCTCCACAGACTGAGACCGGCACCTCGACCAGCGGCTCTGTAACGACAGAGAGACGGCACGCCCAGCCTCCTCAGACCGGGAACCTCTGGGCCTCCCGGGCTGTGGGAAGACAGACGGATCGGCTGGTCCAGTCAGTCTGGTACGTACATACCTCGACTGCAGACTGCCTGTCCTGGCAGTGTTGCTTTTGGTGAAACTTAACCACGTCAAATCACCCATTCATTTTTGTTAATTTAAAAGCAATTTTTGACTGGTTATTGTGCTACTGGTTATTGTAAACCTCGTGACGGTATAAAATGGCCGCTACTGCACACAAAATCGTATGTTCGTTCAGATCGTTCTGCAGATAACGTAATGCATGGATGGTAATAAAGGCATTTACGGGCATCTAAAGGTGTTACCGGAGTTGCGGTGTTACCTGGCTCCGTCGTGTTACAGATGGCGCAGCACGGGTGGTCGGGCTCGTACGAGTGCGGGTGCTTCCGGTCGCAGACGTGAGTCGGACACTCGGTGATGACACAGTCGGGCTCCGGCTCCACATCGCTCTGCGACAGACGGGTGACGCCGGTGAGGGACGGGACAACGCCTAACGGGGTCGATAAACAAACGCTCATTTGTTCAAACGAATCGTCATCGTAACATACGTATCGCATCGAAAACCAGACGACACTTAACAACAAACGGGAAAGGCAATTCGTGTTCACTTAAAAAAAGAGCTATTTTCGATGCATGCGTAATGCGTAAGCTGCGATGCTTATTACGATCTTGCGCTAATTGCATAACCTCGCTGTTCCTCCTCCCGTAGCTGATTAAGTACACTCTCATGGTGCCCGGTGAGGCTGACTCTGACAACGACTGACGTACCGTTTTCACCGAGCACAGGCAGCTGAGACAGGCCTCCGGTCGGCCGGCCGTGATCGTCCCGTACGGCTCCGACGACCGCTCCCCCAGCTGAATGAAGCGGCCCTGTATCGAGCAGCCCAGCTCCCGCAGGTCGGCTGAAAACGGAACGGTGTGTCAGATGAACGGAATGGTGGGCAAGGCAGCTAGATAGACCGGTGGACCAGCAAAACGGACCGGTGCGTCAGATAAACGGACTGGTGGACTAGTAAAACGGACCGGTGCAGTGTGTCAGCTGAGCAGCCCGGCGTGTCAGATTAACGCACTGGTGTCAGATAAACGGACCGCTCGGGTAGACCAGCAAAACGGATTGGTGTGTCAGATAAAGGGACTAGTGTGTCAGATACGGTAAACGGACCGGTATAGACCATTCAAACTGACTGGTGTGTCAGCCTAGTGGCCTATAGTGCCCGCGATCCACATTCCACGGGTCGGCTAGCACTGGCCAACGTAGGTATTGATAAGTACTAGGTAACAGCCATGTGACACATACCGAGCTTGCGCTGTAGTCGGGAGATGTTGGCCGCTTCCGGCGGGCTCAGGTCAGAGGTGACTCTCTCCCAGTGGCCGTAGGCGACAAACAGCACCAGCACCAGCGCCAGAGCGGCCGGCACCACCCGCACCAGGCTGGGGCGCTTCATGGGGGCGCCGGCGACCGTCGCCAGCCTCCTCCATAAAGGACTACCGACTCAACCCAGTCACTCCATCGGAACACACGTACCGCAGCCCGCAACACACAGCGACTCACTTTCCACACAGCCACACTTTGACCGACCACCTCCAGAGCTACAGTATAGCGGCTCACAGCACAGACACGGCACAGCACGCCATACCACCACACTGATCTGGCCGACCCTCACTGGCCACTGATCTGGCCGACCCTCACTGGCCGGCGTGCCTCCCGTCCCGTGCCTCCCAGCCAGCCAGCTTCCCGCTCTATTCTCCTCATCTCCGCGGGCCTGAGCCACGGTCAATGACCCGCTGTCAGCGGCTGTGAGCCGTCCGGCCGCCGCGGGATGACCGTCGCTGGGGCTGGGACCACCTGACCCTCAGGTGGTGAGCAGCTTGAGAGTTGAGAGAGCAAGAAAGCAGGTGACAGATTTTAAGAAGTGTGTAAACTGTGACTTTTTTGGCTTATTTTGGTCAACATTTCCAAAAATAACTTTTTTATGTCATTGAATTACATGGTTCAATGAAACATACACAAGCAACTATTTATTTTAGTAGCAGCATCTACGCTTTTGAGGCGTACGCCGCGCATATGTGACAAAAAGTTTTCATTTTTATTGTAATTGAATTTCCGTATAAAAATATGACGTCATAAAACATCGTAATCTGACGAATCAACTTCAAGTAAATAAAAATGAATGTCGCTAGGGAAGGCTTCATTGGTGGCTCGTTTGGCTCCTATTATCTCATAATATCATTCATTTTTATCTAAAGGATTTCGTTGAACTTTTTGTTAGTGTCATACTCATATGTTGTGTGGTTTTCTAATATTATTAATTACCATGTACAATAATTTTTCAAATTATAATTTTGTGCTAGTGTCATATCTGTTGCGCTACTGTGGATCAATATGGGATAAACAATGGGAAATATAATTATTTTTTAATTATGCCTATTTTTTAATTGGTTATGCATCAACATGTGTTTTGATAGAATGTCTTTTTTTAGCCTTTTTCAAGGCTATCCAAAATGATGCTTCAAATCATCTGCCTAAATGTTTGCGCACTTCTGTCTTTCTTGGATATGTCAATGTATCTACTAGCTGAATATAATGGTTTGAAAAGGCCCTTTTTTAAAGGAAGTATACCTATTTTCCACTTTTGGTATCAGTCGGTAAGGCAGACATAGCATGAGCAAGCATTTTTTCCACACCATAGCATGCCAGCTTGTGCTATGGATCTGCCTTAAGCCTGAAACAGACTCTTCCCGCAGTCAGGAAATCGCATGCAAGAGCCTATTCAAATACATGGAAGCACGCTCACATCGATCGCACACACCTCCCGCAAGCGATTGATTCGAGAAGAATTACAATGTAAATAGATGGAAGCATGCTCACATCAATCGCACGCACCTCCTGCAAGCGATTGATTCGAGAAGAATTACAATGTATTTGAATAGGCTCTGGCATGCGATTTCCTGAACGCGGAAAGAGTCTGTTTCAGCCTTTATGCTTACTGATACCGACTGATTCTGATTGTCTGAAGCAGCCCTGATATCTATATCAGCCTTAATAATCAGCCTTGCATTGCAAGCAGATATCTGAATGGAAAGTGTACAGATTTCTCAAGCCACATCAGCAGAAGTGACATTCACAGGCCACATCAACCTACACCAACCTGGTTAAAGATATTAGCCACTATATTGGCTTGGCAGTTGGCACTATACAATTGGCAAGAAAATTGACAGTTGGCATACATTGAACAGCAAACCTATCATTTATTACACAATTTGGAAATAGAGTTATATACACTTATGACATGTAAAAATGCATTGTATAGGAATTTTGTAATTCCTGGGTAACTCATTGCGCCTTCTGTACCTACATGATTTTATTTGTCAACCATGTGACAGCACATCAGTGAAATATGGGAACATGTTATTGTCTACCCTATTTCACTCCAAATGTGCCTCACACCATAATTAAATTGTAAATACTGGGCACCTGATGAGTGCCTCCTCACAGACAAGATCAAGTAGAAACTGCAGTATTTTGCAATATTGATTAGTGAATTGTGATAGCCTAACTGAGCATTTTCCTCATTTATATTGCGCAATGAAAATGATATAACAATAGAATCCAATATTTCAATTTAGAATAATCATTTTGCATCAATATTAGATAATAATGTCTACACTCTACAGCCATGCAAACTCAATGGAATAACTTCATATAAAAACAATAAAATCAAATTTCAAACTCATCCACTCTAATGCCTATCAAATTCTATCCAATCATCTTCATGCATTGGAATGGAAGCAATATACTAATTTTGATGTTTACCTGAGCAATATCCTGGAGTGCAGCTAGCTAATTTTACTCCCCCCCCCCCAAAAAAAAAATGCAGTTAATTAAATTCCTAGCTATTTGATGTTTAATATACCTCCTATGAAAAGACTAAGTCCAAAAAAAAAGAAGAAAAATGTTTTCCCCTTATTCAATATATTGACTTAGCTAGAGCCTAGTGGATGCTGATAAGATTCTGTTGGGATCTCATAGTTCATAGGTACTCAATATTTCCTATATATTTTTTCTAAGGCTGCTTTTATTATTTCAGCTTTTGCTTCTTTATTCATTTATCTGCAATTTATAGCCAATTTCTGTTGGAACAAGTTGTTTGGAAGGACCTTGCAGTTGTTTTCATAATCTGTTTTTATTTGTAAGTAGTGTGTTCTCTGTCCAGTTTGTAGGTCTTGCATCTCATGCCCCTTGGATCTGCCAGTGCTCATTTATTCCAAATTCTAGTAGGCACTGCTGGTACATCCAAAGATGCCCACCTGCTTAAAGGCAAATGATGTTAATCTCACAACATCCTTTGTTTGTTTTGACTGGGAGACTGCAAGTAATATTATACTAATTCTTGCCTTCTTTATCTTTTGGATGTCAGAAGAAATATGTTCCTGAAAACAACATACGTTTTTTTCTTACCTAGATAATTTTGTTGATTTGTGAATATTAGGTATGTTATGAAGTTTGTGTACCTATGCCCAAGTCATGGTTTAGCTTTTACCTTATTCTTTTTTCAGAATTTGATTTAGTTTGATAATATGGATGAAGAATTTGAACCTCTGGATCCAACAGTTAAGAATATAATTGATCAGAAGTCATTGAAATGGATTTTTGTGGGAGGAAAAGGTGGAGTTGGTAAAACAACTACCAGGTATGTTTTATAAAGTTATGTGGTGGCTCCTGCCTCCTAATGGTACCTACCTATTAGTATGCCTACTAAGACAAAGCAGTGCTAATTTTACATAATGCTGCAGTATCATGTGTAGGTATGTCATGACTTTGTGTGTTACTGACTAATGTGTCATAAGTTAGTATAGCAGTGTAGGGATGCATTCTGCCTCAGTGGCAAGGAATTTGAAAAGTGATTCCATTTGGAGAATAATGGAAATTAAACTAGGGTCTTTGGGATCTATGGGATCAAACTGGGGATGTCATACAGAGTTCAAACTCGGAATACAGCAGAGGATAATGCTGACTAGCATGTGCAACGATCTAGACCTAGAAGTGATGGGATTGGAGGTTTGTGGTCCTAATTGAGACTTAATGCGTCTCACTCCATTCCGTTTCAGTTGCAGCTTGGCTGTGCAGCTGGCCAAGGTGCGGGAGAGTGTTCTCATCATCTCCACTGATCCAGCTCACAACATATCAGACGCTTTCAACCAAAAATTCACCAAAGTACCTACCAAAGTCAATGGATTTGACAATCTATCAGCCATGGTAAGCAAATGTCTATTCAAGAATCATTTTTCTCTGCTAAAAAGGATATATTGAAAGACACGATTAAGTCAAGTAATCTGTAATAGTACAAAGGTAGGTAACGTCGATCATACCGCGCAACACTGCGGTATAGAAATTTGGCATTCTGCTTGTGACCTAACTTGAGATGGTTTTACGCACGTCTTCCTGCGCCGTCCTCTCACGGCCCCCACCCACCTCCGGCAGGAGATTGACCCGAACGCCGGCTTTAACGAGCTGCCCGACGAGTACTTTGAGGGCGAGTCGGAGGCCATGCGCGCTGGGAAGTCGATGATGCAGGAGCTGCTGTCGGCCTTTCCCGGCATCGACGAGGCCATGAGCTACACAGAGGTCATGAAGTGAGTACCGATTACCGAACTCAGACACAGGGGCAAAAAGAGAGTGATCTGACTGTGTGCTGTGTTCGATCTAGTAAAACAAAAGTAGTTTGTACGCGAGAGTTGAAACCATGAAAGTCACCATGATCATTACTTATCAGATCTTTTCATAATTTCCTTCATCTTGGAGGACTCGGATTTCCGTCATCTGACTTACTCCCAGGAGTTTTTCTTGTTCCAGTATGGTAGGTTGGGTGCTAGGATACAATTGAAATATGAGAAACGGATGTAATATTCTGTGTTATTTTGTGTAATATTTTGATATGTGTTGCACCGGATCGTACCGGCTGAAGGACTAATTTTTCGTGTTTGTGCAGCAGTTATGAATTACCCTGGTTTACCATATGTCACCGATACTTTTTGGTGTCTGCTGGCTGGCGCAATGTATCCGCCTGAGTTCGCACTTTTTCGGTCGATTTTTGTGTGTGTCCCAGTGACGTTCCATTTCAGTCAGTCCGGACTGTCCTCGTTAATAGCCGCCTACTCGGTCGCGCATTTTACCCGAGAAGCTCACGCTCGTCACGCCTGGCAGATTGTGTTTCCAATGGGGCTTTGTCTTTTTGCGTTTTTCTGCAGCGATCACACTGTTTGCTTCCAGGCAACAGTTGTTGCATAATGTTTGGGGATGGAGCGGAGTTGACGAATTGTGTGTTTTTTTTTTACAGACCAGTCATGGTGCGTGGTTTGCCGGGTCATTTCCGTGCCAAGAATAAACAATGCGGTTCCTGTAAATTTGGCATTCGATTGATGTCATCTTTACACGAACGTCTTGCGTCCGTTTACCTGAGAGCTAGAGCTTCTCGGACACTGTACCCGTTCCCGTGGTGGCTGTATGCGTATTTTTGTCGTGGGGTTTTAATGCTGTGGTCTTGTTCTTTGTTTACCTGCCCACAAAAACTGTCTCGGACCACATTGTATTCTCATTTGAGGGAGTGCTTAGGTTCTTTTTCCTGTTTCTATCTTAACATGTGTCGTAACTGGAGTTGTTTTCGACAACTCAACCAATTATATTTTGATCACCTAGCCCTTTCGAATTTGTCTATGTTACCATTATCTGAAACGTATTTCGTCGTTGTAAATGTGGCGGCAATTTTTCTAGCAAGAACTTCTACCATTTCTTCGGAGCCTGCTCTGTTGAAGAATCACATTTCGTCCTATGAGTTTGTTGTCAGCACCCACCTAACGTCACTTCCTGTGACCGGGGGGCTCTGCCATGTCATCCGATCGCCCGATGTCGGTTCATGCTGCCTGTCTGACGTCGCTTCTCCTCCCGGCAGGCTGGTGAAAAACATGAACTTCTCGGTGGTGGTGTTCGACACTGCGCCGACCGGGCACACGCTGCGCCTGCTCAGCTTCCCACAGGTGGTCGAAAAGGGACTCGGCAAACTGCTCCGGCTCAAAAACCAAATCAGCCCCTTCGTCACCCAGGTACGGCCGCCCAATGAGCCTACTGGTCTGTATTAGAGAGCACTGGTAAAGCCAACAGGAGGGGACTGGAGTCTGTCTAGGTACGTGGTGAACAACCTCTGTTTGGAAGTGTTTTGTGTTGGTGCGTTTGTTTTGCCCGGACTCTGTTCAAGGAAGTCTGCATGGCAGGTTGTTATGTCGTTTCATGTTTTCTTGTTTTTTTTTTCACGATCAAGCGGGTTGCTAATTGAGCTGTGTTGTAAATAGCATGTTGAGGTGTGTCCTATGAAATCGGATTACCATGGATATTCGCCTGTACTGCAGTGTTCGCACATACATACCCTCTGTACAGACGTATCACAGGTGGTCCAGATGTCAGCACTGGGGCATATTCCTCCCGATTGGCGTCTTGTCTTCTCGTGCCTTCGGACGTGATCTCAATTTTGTGTTATAAATATGTGTGAGAGTTATAAATATGTGTACATATTTATAACTTTGATATAACTTATAAATATCAAACACCTAAGTTATAAATATGTGTACATCAGGCACTGTTGCTAGGCATGTATGCTACGTAAAAGTATTTGATACTGTCATTCATTCATTCATTCATTCATTCATTCATTCATTCATTCATTCATTCACTCACTCACTCATTCATTCATTCATTTGCTCATTCGTTCGGCTGGCTCTTTATTTAATCACACATCCATTCCAAACATTCTCTTAGTTAAATTGGTTCAAATGATTTTCGAGACTTATTTTAGAAAGCGTTGTCTATGATTTTAATTGCACATATTTCTTTCCTGGTAACTTCAATCGTAATGTTTCCCTCCTGCCAGCGTCAACACACGTTTTATGATTACCATCCTGTTTTTTACCTTTTTATGTTAAACGCGCGTTGGGAAAAATCGACATAAGGTCAGTAAAGGTCCAATATACCACTGAGTACGCAAAGGGATCCTCATTTTAAAAAAGTGAATACCGTAAAGTGGGGCTATTTGAGACAGTGGGGCTATTTGAGACAGTATTTAAAATCGCTATAAAATGAAGATCGTTAGATTTTTGTGCGATGTTTTTGCTCAGGGAGGTGTGGAATCGAGCAGTAAATCGCCTGAGCAAAAAAAATTAAGGATAAATTGTAATCGGTTTTTGTTTTATAGCAATTTTAAATACTGTCTCAAATAGCCCCACTGTCTCAAATAGCCCCACCTTACGGTACTGTCTTCTGGGAACATAGGTGGGTAGCATGATGTTATTTGATGTAGGTAGTTATTTCTGCGACAAATAATTACACAAACTGACTAGAAGGTAGGATGACGGCGGCGGCTGGCGCTGGCTCTGAGCGGCTCTGACCGCGCGCCTGTGATCCGCTGCCGGCCCGTTTTCCTGGGCGATTCTGCTGGCCGGTACCTAACGGTCGGTTCGCCGGCTGTTTTCCTGTCTCCCTGGACTTCCTCGTGGTGAATCCACTCCGACGGGACCCCGGTCGCCGGGCCAGCTGCTCGGGTCGGCAGTGGTAACGCGGGAACTGACGGAGAGCTGACTGTATCCCCCCCCCCCCCTCCACCAGATGGGCAGCTTACTGGGCCTCTCAGACTGACCGTGCCATCCCCCCCCCCCCCCCCTCCACCAGATGGGCAGCTTACTGGGCCTCTCCGACTTCAACCCGGATGACATGTCGGCGCGGCTCGAGAACATGTTGCCCATCATCCAGCAGGTCAACGAGCAGTTCCGCAACCCCGTGAGTTACACACTACCTGGCATCTCCTCTTTGGTGCGGGAGTGGCCGCGATTTTTGACATAGGACTTAAATGAATTGAGATGCATCGATAATAATGTCGGTGTTATTTCTGTAGTTTGTGAGCGAGATTAGTGTCATTCGCCGTCTGTTTGATGTTGTATGTTGGTGTGTCATTGGTAGCCAGACGCTGTTGAATTCTGATTGTAGTCCGTATGTTTAGCTAACACCTGGGGAAAACCATCAGATAGCAATGACTAGATAAAACTGACCCATCTAGCGACGAAGCTGTTAGTCAGCAGTGCCGTTTTCGAGTCATGCCATTTACTCAGTTCTCTGTGCCAGTTGCCGTGTCTGAAATGTTATAGTTCGTTTTTCTTAAGTTTGCCCCTCACTGTAAACGTCTTTTTGAACACAGCACGAGAATTACTAGCTGAATTACTGAGAAAACTGGTTGGCGCACATTGTATTGTAGATATGAATAATATTTTCAAAATTAAGCTTTGAACACCGACGATTTAACGTTATGTTAAGCGCCCTGCAATTTATTTATTAGTTCACACATAATTCCTGAGAAGTCGTCTATCCCTGTGGGGCTGTAGGTATTGGCAAATACGAGCTACGAGTCTGTGAAATAGTAAATAAATTTGATCAAATTGATCGTCTGTCAAATCTGGTCAAATCAATGTGCGCCAACCAGTTTTCTAAGTAATTCAGCTAGCAATTCTCGTGCTGTGTTCAAAAAGACGTTTACAGTGAGGGGCAAACTTAAGAAAAACGAACTATATCAGCCTCGTTTCTCGCGGCGACTGTGGTCATGGCCAGTCATTGACTAACGGCACGGATACCACTTAAAAACACGGTATGGCACTAGCCGGTCATTTTCTGGGACGACGTAACGGGTCACCGTGGCCCCCGCCCGCCCGGCGGTGTCCCGGTATTTGGCGTACCCCGCCGCCGGCCGGCCGGCCCCGCCGCGGCCCACGTATCTGCCGTAATGTTCACGACATCAGCCGTGTTATGGGTGTGACCCGGCCACCATTAGTTACCGGGTGTCGTAACCGGTCCCCGGTCGGCGGCGTTACGCCGGCGCCGGTCACGAGCTCGAACTGTTCAGCGGTCTGCCGATGACGCGCGCGGACAGGGGTCACCGCGGCGGCGCGGCTGTCAGTCACCGGGACGCCAGGCGTGGGAAGCGCAGGCTAACCGATTTCCCCTCTACGCTGCTGCAGGACCAGACCACGTTCGTGTGCGTGTGTATCGCCGAGTTCCTCTCGCTGTACGAGACCGAACGGCTAGTCCAGGAGCTCACCAAGACCGGCATTGACACGCACAACATCGTGGTGAACCAGCTACTGATGCTGAAGCCCGGCGAGCGGCCGTGCAGGATGTGCGCGGCGCGGTGTCGGATCCAGCAGAAATACCTGGACCAGGTGAGACCGCGAGACTGGGGGGGGGGACCAGGTGAGACCGCGAGACTGGGGGGACCAGGTGAGACCGCGAGACTGGGGGGGGGCGACCTGCCGCCGGTCGTGACCCTGGTTAAAATCAGCTTCCATATACTGTAAAAGGATCGGTTTTACTTCACATTGGAGAGTAGCTGTTAATTAGGGTGGCATCTGCAGCTGTGACCGTTTGGTTACCACCGTCCCTGCCCTGCCCTGACCGCGGCGCGTTCTCCCCGTCAGATTGCCGACCTGTACGAGGACTTCCACGTGACCAAGCTGCCGCTGCTGGACCACGAGGTGCGCGGCGTGCCTGCCGTCACCGACTTCTCGGCGCACCTACTGGCGCCCTACCAGCCGTGACCTGATCTGACCTGACCGGGTGGGTCCGGTCCGGTCGGCGCGGCCCGCTCCCCCGGGCGCGCCGACCTCCCCTCCGCCGCGCGTTATCACATTCGCATCCGTACTCTACGTATGGAACTTGTCACTTGTCAAATATATTCACCGTACGTCAACAGGTATTTTGAGGCCCGGCCTCTCGAAATGCTATATCATTCTCGATTCATTCACATGTGGATAAGGCAGCTGTTCTATATAGACGTTCTATATTTTCTTTCACTGATCTCCGTCAGCCCTCCCCTCCCCGAACAACATGACACGGACAATGGCGCAAGCCGCAGCAATAACTTACAAAAAAGGTTCTTAAAAGTTGGAGTAACTCTGTTTTGGGGTAACTCTCTGAATGCTCCCACGCTGGGGGCTGGGCACCACTCGTCAATCGTATACAAACCCTGTCTCGGCGCCGCGGACACGACGCGACTACAGCGGTAATACTAGTGGCCATCGGTCTCTGGGCCCCGTCCGCGGTCGGCCATGGGCGCGGCGCGGCGCGCTGTCGTGAGACGCTCCGCCCGCCGCTGTCGGCAGGAGCAGCCGACCGGCCAGTGCCCGAGCCCGGCTGTGGGCCGCCCGCCCGGTCACTGATCACGGTCACACGCCGGACGGGAGCGGCTCGCAGCGTCAGGCGGTGGCGCAGTGGGCTGTTCCTGCCGCCGCCGCCGGTCCCTGCCCGCGGCGGTCGCTCCCGGCGGGGCGGGGCGGTGCGTCCGACCGGCCGGGCCTTCTGAGGGCTCACTCCACGGGGGCTGGGCGGGCCGTCGGCCGGCTACTGCAGCGGGCTGGCGAAGGCCGCGAACCCGACGCTGGGGATCGCGTAACTACTGCATGACGTCAGCTGGTTACTGAAACGGGAGGGCGGCGGTCAGCGGGGGGCGCGAGAAATGCGGAGAGGATTTAACACGGGTGAGATATTTCTCTCTTACTATCCTGACTGCATTGTGGAATGAGTTAAAGCCTGCGTCACAGATATTCCTCAATTTTATCACAATATACCGGTGCAGGGCTCCACACTCCATTCCAGTTACGAGCCTGAGCGCAGTAGGCTCTGCGTATGCCGTCTACTTACTAGAAGTTGGGCGTGTAGAAGGCCAGAGGCTGCACCTCCGCCAGACCCGGCACGTTGTCACACATGATACGCGCCCAGCTGGTCTTGCGAATCTCAAACAGTTGCGCTGCGAAAGGACACGGGTGGTGTCAGTGACTCGGTAGCCTCGATTCACCCCGCTCGGTCACGCTTGATCCCCTTGCATTGAATCGCACTGTCGCTTCGTGCGTCGCTATTCGGAACAGTAATGGCGCATTTGGTGTTCCCTGGTTCGCTGTCATCCATTCCTGATAGTCCGGTCACTTCATCCATCAGCTCGCGGTCATTCCAGGGATTCCCCGCGCCCGTCCCGATTTATGTGAGCCGCCAAGCCGCTGCGCTCGGCAATGCAAACTGCGCCACATTCGCCGAAGGATTATGAGATTCGAGCCGCAACCGTCCCACTCGGGTGGCAAAACAGTTGTCACTCACAGTGCATCGCTGCATTACCAATGAGCTCTCGTCCTTGAATGACCGAGCCTCTGCGGCCGGGTGTAAGCACGGGTCGAACGGCCGTCTTGAGGCCCCGGTTTGCGTTCTCTACCCCACCGCCGGTGCTCTGATCGCTCACCCTCTGTGAAGGAGTGCGGCTGCCCGCCCAGGTCGTAGAAGAACCTGTCTCCCTTCTTGAGCCGGGCGAACTGGTCTCCGACGATGCAGAGGAAGGTGTGTCCGAGCAGCGCGCCGGGCACGGGCCGCTCGGCGATGCCGGCCGGGAACAGGTCAATGTCGTCCACCGAACGGTAGATGGAGCGCATCCGGTCCACCACCTGCCGTAGACGGGGATCATTATAGGGGTCAGTGGGTGCATGTCTGGTGTGTTCTGTTCTCAACACTGACTACTGGCTGGTGCGATCAGGTCGATGAATTATTCAGCCCCACTGATTCACTTGCAAGTGAAGAGGGTGGCCGAGACAAGACACTGGGAGTCCCCTCTTAACCGCTCAGTATTAGTCGTCAGTTCCCGGCACCTTGGCGCCCGTGCTCACGTCGTTGGGCAGGTCTCCGTAGAGATCCTCGAAGCGGGTGGCCCGGCGCAGGCCGCACTTCTCCCTCATCTCGTTGTAGGAGGGGATGCCGTGGTCGCGGCCGCGCTGCACGTTCAGCGCCACCAGGTCCATGCCCTGGCGGCCGCCCGGCGGCTGGAACAGGTGGTTCTTCAGGTCGTCGATGACGCTGAAAACGGAACGGCCGGCGGTGAGAGAGATGCGGGCCATGAGGGCCGCGGGGATATCAGGTCGGCTGTCGACGCCCGAACATACGTAAATTGTGCCAACACTGAGCTAGCAAACATTCGCCCGGCTGAAAACTCCGAGCAGCTTTTATGGTTGACATGTTCAGTGACGGCTGTTTATAGGCGCGATAAAAATGCATTCATGTTTATGTAGAAGGAGAACCGGACACTGCACCATACGTGCCCGGTGCGGTACGGAGCGGCCGAGCAGAACCGCCTTGTCCCTGACAGCTGTGATCCGTTCAGAGTGATGGTCCGTTGTCCGTCACAAACAGAGACAAGGTCCGGCGCGAACGCCGACAGCCCGTTACACATTCACTTTCGCCTTCGGCCTCTGCACCAGACGTATTTAGCATTTAAACCTCGCTCGGCATTTAAGTCGCATGTTACCGACGTAACACTAAACTTATCAAGATGGAACATCGTGGATTTGTTCTGCTCGGAGCACGCTCAAAACTACATCAGAATTTACGGTGTTATCTAACAGAGCAGAGCATACATGGTCATGGAATTTCCAACAGGAAACGCACCGGAGCGTGCATTTCGGGGAGTGATTGTGGCGCTCACTTTTCGTCGAAGCGCTGAGCGCGCTGCAGGTAGAAGCCGCGCACCACCGACTCCAGGATGCCCGTCTCTCTGTTCAGCAGACTGGGGTTGTTGAGCACATCTCGCAGCTGTAGAGCGCCGCTCTGGGACCGCGCGTCGCGGAACAGCCTGCGGGCACGGCGGCAGTCACGTCAGATACGGGCGGCAGTGACATCAGACACGTACTCCGGTAACATCACACACGCAGTTCAGTGACGTCAGACACGTATCCTAGTGACGCAGATACGCACTATAGTGACGTCACTGGCTATTTTCAGTGACGTAAGACACGCAGTCCGGTGGTGTCAGACACACTTCAGTGATGTCATATGGTACAAACCGCTCAGGCTGGTTTGCAGTTTTCCAGTTTTTAGTCAGCTTCACCGTAGGATGATTATCTGCTTGATGTAAAGCGCACTGAGAATATTCTAGAGACATCTGATGAAATAAGCATCAAGTTATCGGGCTACGGTGGAAGGCAAATGTCAAAAGGCTGAGGCGGCCACCAATAATTTATCTGCCCGACGTCCGAGCCAGTTACTTTGATTATAAAACGGACCACAAAGTTAAACTATACCCACCATGCCGTTTCACAACCGTGACAACGTCATATTATAGCGTTTAAAGTTTAAGGACTCCTTTTAGCAGCATTGCACCTAATCCGGCAGCCTGTTGGCGGCGACAGGTCAGAAGTATCCCAGTCATTGGCACCTCGTCTGGTCACACTTTCACCGTCCGTCCGTTTTCCCGTGGGGTAGGCCGACCACTGGGTGTCTGCACCCACTAATGGATGCGGCGGGCGCGCTGAAAGGGCTCCTCTGAGGCCGGAGTCAGTCAATTGGACCGTACCCCACTGCGGTCACTGCCGACCGCTACCGTCGGTCCGTGGTGACAGGCACCTCGGCCGCACCGGGCGAAAGGCAGGCCAGGCTCAACGAGCCGTGAGCTTGACGCTCAGTTGATCATATTGCATACTCTGACCACAGGTTTGCATAGTGCCAGGTGAAGACGCCGTTCCCTGATGGATGCGCGCTATTGGCGAGCGTGGTTTGAACCCGAGAGCTGTGGCTGCCCTGGGAGAAAACGATTTCAACGATAACTATTGCGTGATAATTTTACATCTGATGACATGCTCTGCAGGACCCTCGGATGAGTTCACTCTCTCGCAGTCCACCTGGCGTGCAGATGGGCCAATGCCGACCATCTGTCGCCGCTGTCATTACACGCATTCATGTGCTTATACATATTGGTAATGGGTGACTGCCTCTCAGGTCAAATTTTTACCATCAGTCAATGCGGTTGGTGAAGAGGGTCCAATACACATGGTGTCAGCCGGTATCATCGGTGTTTTGAAACACGATCTGTCCACTGAAAGCCGCATTGTGATATGGACGACCGTTTTTATTGCGTGGCTGAAAAACTCATTGCTAAAGGATTGCCGACAACCGTGTTACGATACTTCGAATTAGTAATGCTGTCATGACACGGTAAATCAATGATTTGACACACTGGCTTGCTTTTTCAAATTTTCGCTGCATACAAAAAAGTCAAGCTCTTAGGCGAACCGGCCTGTGACGTGCGGCGTGCCCTCATTCCCACATCAACGTATGATTTAACGTAATAATAATGTCTCCATCGCTCAAACTGATGTGTCCCCTCACTAGACATGGTTCAGGACGGGGTTGTCTCACCGGGCGTGGCTCTGGACGGTGTTATTACTCACTGGACGTGGTTCTGGACGGGGTTGTCTCACTGGGCGTGGCTATGGACGGTGTTATCACTCACTGGACGTGGTTCTGGACGAGCGTGTGGCCGAACCGGAAGGCGGCCGTGCTGAACTCGTTGTTGATGGACGGGTTGATGTCGGGCCGGTAGTCGAACGAGTAGCCGCTCGTCTTGGGTTTCAGGTCGTACACGTCCATGAACTGGCGGCCTGCGGGTGGCGCACACCGTCAGACCAGGGGAGGGGAGGGGTCGCACGTGCGCCCGCCTACAGCCGGAGGGCACCGGGCGCGGCGGCACGCGACCGTGCGAGACCGGAGTGGGCCGCCCGACTACAGACCGCAGCTGCCGACCGCGCCCGCGGCCGGTACGCTGTCACAGCTGGTTGGAAGGAAAACGACGGCTCGGACATCTTTTGGGACAGTAATGGGAACGGTCGCGTCCAATCGCTGAACAACTTGCTAGGGCGTGCCGGGGGAACAATGGGCACGCGCGCGTGGAATGAATGAGTGACGCGCGAGTCGCGTGTCACCGGTGAAAAAGTACTGCTTAATCCAATACCCGAACACGCAAGCGGAAACGACACGCCCCTGTTTACCGAAATGGCGGACCGGGACGGCATAAACCACCCTTGGTGAGACTGCCCATCGCTTTGCGTCGCGTCACCCACCGAGCACGATGGGCAGCCACTCGTTGTAGTTGATGTGCTGCCACTCGGCGGTGACGATGCGGCGCGCCTCCTGGTAGAGCTGTTCGTCGGATAGCTGCTGGCCGTACAGGCGGCGCGCCTGCTCGTCCAGGGCGCGCGCCACACGGTTGTGCTCGCGCATCCACACCGTGTGCATCACCGTCAGCGGCAGGTTCTCGTTGACTCGGCCGTCGCCGGCCTTGTAGCACTCGGCGCCGATCTCCTTGGCGAAGCACTCCTCCAGTTCGCCGGTCTCGACGGGCAGCGCGCCGGGCCGTGAGTTGAGCAGCAGGCCGCCGCGGAAGGCGCGCAGCCCGCGCGACTGCTCCTCGTCAGAGCCGTAGATCATGGACGCGTCCATGTAGTGCGTGAGCGCGTTCATCTGCTCGGCGTACCCAAAGTTACAGTCGGGCCGCGGCGCCGGCAGCGAGCGGACAAAGTTGAGGCAGGTGCGGCCGAACCTGGGAGAAGGGGAGCAGTGGTCAGCTGTCGGCAGAGGTGGTGAATGCTGTATGCGGCCATGACATACCACTCGGTGGCACTGATGGAAATCGGATGTCGCATTCATGGAATGCAGCATACCAGTAACGAACTGCATCACGCTTACATTAGCTCGGCGATGAAAGTGCAGTTGTTTGTACGAGGTGAGGAGTAAAAGTATAAGAAGTAGGTACGGGACACTCACTGTCTGTAGAAGGGGTCGAACTCGGAGACCGGAATGGGGAAGCACTGTGGGTGGCGCAGGCTGACGGGCAGGTCCTTGCCCTCCTCCGTGCAGCACTCGATACCCGAGCTGCCCTCTGTAACATCAGAGTGGTGCTGCGTCAGCCGTATATCGTCAGCGGCCCGCTGGTTCAATTGCAGCTGCTCAATGCTCAATATCAGTAATAGAAACAGGTGTAAACTAATTTTTTCATGTCGACTGTTTTTCATTTACCCTTATGAACGCCACAAAGGGAACAAAAAGTGTACATATTTACTTGTTACAAAGTCCTTCATGCATTGACCTTGAAATTAAAGAATAACATCTAGCGAATGGTATCCATATTCGGCCCTCTCTCTAACGGTGACGACCGAAAAGGAATCATGCTTGTCACGAACATGCACGTCGCATGTTTAGAGATCAGAGTCATATCAGCCGTTGCATCCGGCACCACAGAGACGCGAACACGCTCGTAGCATTTGTACCACAGCCTTCCCTGGCGTCACACTTTCTACTGCCCCTCTCTTCCTCTGCCGACTGCCACTCTACTCTTTTAGCGCCACACCGTCCCATAACCCTCTATAACCATTTACCTCTGAGCATACAGTAGGCTTTGTGAGTTGTTCAAACAACAGCCGTTCTCTTCCGAGCACCGTTCGTTCGTGTCACCACTCACCGAGCCGGAAGATGGGTGAGATGGAGAGGTCGTGGTCCAGAAACTGGCCCCAGGTCATCACCGAGATGGCCAGGTCGGGGTACGGGTCGTTGGTGCTGCCGGTCGCCAGGTTGGAGACGTCGCGCGCCGAGGGCAGCGCGCCTCCGTCGGCCGCCACGCGCGGTGTGAAGATGCCGTTCTCGTAGGCGGGCGCCAGGATGCGCTGCAGCGCCGTGCGCGACATGCCCCAGGCCGGGTTGTTGAGGTTGTTACAGCTGCCGTCGGCGCTGCGGTACACCGAGCCGGGGTTGCAGCGCGGCGGCGCGGCGCAGGTCTGGTTGATGATGGTGTTGAGCACGCTGAACTGCTGCAGGCCGAACGCACCTTGGTCCGGGGTCAGGCCGAACCTGACGGCGGGGAGGGGAGGGCGGTCAGAGCGAGCGGTGCGTGCTTTGGGCGACACGGTGACGCAGAGTAGGCGCTTGTTTTATACGGTCGCATTATCGTAAATAGTTGTTGCATAGCATTGAATTTGAGTCTTGAGTTTCTTATAAACAGTCCGGTGCATGCATACCCGCAACAAGCAACGCAAGTCCAGCCAGTCAAAACAGAACCGGCACGATGAATTTGCCGATAGAGAACTAATTTATTTTGTTTAAAGAACAGTGCAAAGGCCAAAGACAGTGGTGCAACTGTCGTGGTGGTCCTTGATGCATTATTCAACAGAATGCAATATACAAAGCACAATAACAATGAGATGTGCAGTGGTGCATGACAGACAAGCTTATTGTATGCTAAAAGTTAAATAGGCTTACGTCGCGTTAATCTGTTTATCATTGGTTACGGAGCGAGCGAAGTGAGCGGAGTCTTAGGCCGGAACACAGCTCTTAAGCTCGCAAATCGCGTCTCGCTTCTCCCATTGCAATACATGGCATATTTTCAGCTCCCAACACGCAGGTCGTCTCGCTTTTACGCCGCGAAATCACGCCGGATCCCGCTCGGAAAACGCGAGCGAAACGCGAGCGAAACGCAAGCAAAATCAGACCGGCGCGATTTGAAAGCTGAAAAGTTGAATCTATTTCAACTTTTCAGCTTCTCTGCTCGCGAAATGCAAGCGTAATAGCGTCAGTAACCATGGAAACCAAATAAAGCACCTTGGCTTACGGCAATTTTAACTAAATACTGGCGTGGCCTCCTGCTTTCAGCACATCGGTATTCATTTGATTGACAATTTTATACGTACAACGTATTAAATTGTTTAGTTTTATATTTCGACGTTTAAAAAAATCTTAAACGTAGGTATCTTGTACTGCGGTCAACATAAAATGAGGAATGCGTGGATTTTTTTTTTCAAAAATCTCCCCTTCGTATTTTTTTTTTCAAAATCAGTAAAACATAATTTGATTAGAAAATGGTAACTTTTACTTCCTTTCGAAAAATTATATGCCTGGCAGTGGCATGTAGAATTCGGGCTGTAGACAAATTTTGACATTGTGGTCCCATTGCTTAGGATGTTCAGCGTTTTCAAGAGTAATTTCATGTATTTCCGTAAAACCATAACTACTTTGTAGACAAAACTTTTCAGAGTGGCAATGCCGGGTAATTTTGCCGGTGCTAGTGGAACAGCTTTGACGGTGCTCTCAGGATCGCTATGCTGGAACGGCCGACTTGATAAGCAGCAGCGGCGAAACACCTTCAATTAAGGGGGGGGGGCACTGCCCATTCTTTCCATGCAACACCTATAGGGCTCATGTTAAAATGGCACAATCAAGGGGGGCACGGTGCCCCGGTGCCCCCTCCCCCTTCCCGGTTCCGCCACCTATATGTAATGATAAGGTCTTCGTACCGAGCTGGTTGGGTTTATGGCCGTTGGCGGTGGCATTGCGGGACAGTCTGTCTCCTAGGGGCTCATCAAGGCACTGCGCAAAGCAGCACGACGAAATTGCTACGGATCTGCTCAAACCAAACTGATAGTCACATCTCCAGCTAGTAAACACTATTATCAACTCGTTTGCAGGCATCGGAGGCCTATGAGATGTGAGGATTTGATACTGAGTTGAGAATTTTCTTTGATTGCTAAGAATTTTTTAATTGAAATTAGTCGATTATTTCCTTACTAGAATAAAAAGTTAACGTTTTTCTCACCACAAATAAAATGCAAATGTTTGATTTAGCAGTGTATGCTAAGGAAGCGCATTTTTAGTTGTGCAGGAAAATGCTGAAATAAGACCCGAGTCAAAATCATTCGAAGATAAGTCCGACATCCAGTCAGCCTAAAAATGCGCAAAGCACGCATGTCATTAGCTAGCGCTGAATCTGACTTGCCCGTAACATAAAATCCAGGCCTCAAATAAACACCGGCCAAATTGCTCTACCCCACCGGTCAAATAACCCTGCTAGCGGGGCAGTTTAGCCGCTTTGCAGACCTTTGTAGAACGACAAAATTCAGGCATAAGTAGTTGCTCTATCATTTTCAGCTTGCTGTATAAGAAAGTAAAATGAATGCTACACCTGCCAGCCTTGAGAGAGTGCAGAAGTATGTCGCCAATTTCGAGCTACAGCGCTTCCTAAAAAAGCGGCCAAATTACCCCATCCTCCCCTACCAAAAACCGAACCCGCTCCTTGGGCCACTTGACCTGCCTCGAAGGTCACCGGTTGTCTTGGGACCTTGAAATCGGGTACCAATCGCTGCGTCTCGTAATGGCGCACACGCTCGTTTTAGCAAAGATAAATACTTGCGTTAACTTAACTTGGGGCCAGCCTTGTTTCGTAGGCTGAGCCACAAATAGGGGCGTGGTAAGCTTCAAAATATTTCAAGACATTTTGGAAATAAGCTTAAAAAGACCCATAGCCAACGCAAGATATTGGGTATTGGTCATTTGGGTACCATGACATGACCTGAAGAACAATGTCATAGTATCCGAAACCATAAACCACAGAAACTTGCAATTTTAATTGGACGCTGAGAAAGGATAGAGAAGCAGCTATACGAAAAATCAGGGTTCTAGCTTTTAAAATATTTAATTCAGAGCAGAAAAACTACCTGGGGTGGTAACCACCCGCCATGTGCGGGCGAGGGCTAAGTGGTTTCGTAGAAAACCGAGAGGAATTTCATGCAACTTCCAAATCATGTCGTGATTTAGCTACAATGCAATCCTGTAGTTAAATCCCCCACTTAATTTATTTTATTCCGTAGGATTTACATTTTGCGTTTGTAAACGTATAGGCTGTTCTCCATTTTTGACAAAATAATGAAAATATCATGAGCAACACGTTTACTCGAAAGTTAAACAAGACTGTAATGTCACGTTAACCCTCGCCCGCACATGGGGGGGGAGGAGGTGGTTGCCACCCCCTCCCCCCCAGGGTTTTCTGCTCTGCACTCAACATTATTAGAGCCAGACGCCTGATTTCGTATAGCTGCTCTTCTATCCTTTTTTGATGTCCACTGAAAATTTAAAGTTTCTGTGTTTTTTTTTTTGTTTCAGAGATATGACCTTGTTCTTCCGGTCATGTCATGACCCTAATGGCAAATACCTAATATCTTGCGTTGGCTATGGGTCTTGTGAGCTTTTGACACCTTATTTCGGCCTTTTTTGCCAGTCTTACCTTCCACCTATAATGGAACATGTTGTTCGACGATGTACAGATGTCAAGGTCAGGGTCAAGGTCAACCTAGGTATGCAATGCAAAATCATTGCGATTTAGGCAAGCTGAATTTAGTTTTCGTGAAGTTTCTTTGACTGTAGTTTTGGTAAAACCTTCTTATTTCATGATCTCATGTAATATGGACACATAAACAATCGGTGCACACATCAGTACCTATACACACATACACTCACAGACATGCAAACACATATCAATGACCTTGACCTAACTTGACCTGAAATGACCTCAGCAGCAAAAACCTGGTCGGATAGTGTGACAAAGAGGTTCTAGCTCGTTTGGCTCCACAAAACGGCAGCGTCATCGGTACCTATATGATGAGCAGCGCACTTGATATCCACGGTGACCCAACACAGCAACATTTTTTAGTTTGACCTGACCTGGAAGGTCAATGACTGACCTGAGAAGGTAAAACTGGGTATCATTGGATTTGCCTCTTCCCAAAGAATCTTTTTGGTCTCTACCGCGAAGCTCTATCTCCAACAGGAACGAAATGGCGCGTGAAGATGGCAACCCCCCCCCCCAATGTGCGTTCTAGGATGGGAAAATGGCATGTGCGGGCGAGGGCTAAGTATATCCTGTGATTTGCATAACGCAAAAGGAGAAACATGTAGTTTACTTACGGATGGTAATCGTTGGACTATTAGATTGAATGAATTGCTAGATTAGATTGAACGATGACAGTTGTTAGATTTGCAAGAGCGGTGTTGTATTCGTTTGAAAAAACTTCTGAAATCTGAGCAACCGATTGTGACCATGATACGTGGCAAACAAATACTGACTAAAATGCTAAAATTGACTGAAAAAAAAATTATAGTTAAGTTCCAGTGTGGCATGATGAACTGTGTGGCATGGCATCAACTGTTTTTAAGGAATTTCCTACAAAAGAAAGTAACATTTAACCTGTGCTGATTTCAATCAATGATCGAGGAGAAGGTAATTTAACCCGCGCCCCGCTGGGGGTCCTGGATTTCCACGCCCTGCTGGGGGGGGGGGTGTTTGAACACCCCCCCCCCCTTGTAACTCGGCTCCTGGGCCACGTAGCGATACGCGGAAGGCGGCGTTCGAAAGAGCGTCAAAAATAATGACGAAATCACTTCGGTCATTTTTTGGTCAGGTCAAAGGTCAGGTCACCAGAGGTCATTGAAGGCAAAATTTCGCCGATTTTCAGGTCGAATGTCGAAAATTTCTAAGAAGCCAACGCATAACTCGGGAACCAATAGAGCTACAGCGCCGCGGAAAAGCGCATTCGATAGCCCCATTAACGCCCTTTCTGAGTAATCCCCTCAGATTTGACCTAACGTCAACGGTTTTGCCTGCAGGGGGCAAAAACTGCAAAAATAGCCGATTTTTTCGGAAACAGTTTTTCTGCAATAACTTTTGACCCAAGCCTTGTACGAGCTTAATTTAACCGGCATCGTGTTCCTCTCGTCAAGACGCATCGAATGAACTATAACTTGACCTTGAAAGGTCAACTTGAAAATTTGACCTCAGGTCAAGGTCATGACCTGACCGGAAAGGGTCATATTGCATATCAGTCGATCCGTATCGTCGAGCTGAACACATCTAAGGCGTTTTCATCGCTCTAGTATGCCTCTATCAAAAGTTATTTGCGAAAAACTGTTAGATACCATTCGTGACCTAAGATGACCTCAGGGCATAAACAAGGGTCACGGACACCATTTTCATGTTCAGTGTGTCTAAACCACTTGTAATTCGGTGTTTGGGAGTGTTTATAATGTCTTTCATCCAATAGAGGCGCATTTCAATTTTCTCCCATTGACTTATAATGGGGAGGTCGCAAAATTGACCTGACCTTAGGTCATCGATATCAAAATTCTGAGATTTACATTTTGTACATGCTATTGCTCTTAGCAATCGCTGAAAGTTTCAAAGCGATCGGTCACTCGGTGTAGCTATGAAAGACATTGAAACTGTTTATGAGGTGAGGTCACTTCAAGTGACCTGGTGACCTGACCTTGAATGACCTTGGTCTGAAATTTTCACAACATGTGTAGAATTGATGTATGATAAGGTGTACCAAAAACGGTGGCGCGGAGAAACCACAAGGGGGGGTGTTCAAACACCCCCCCCCCCCAGCAGGGCGCGGGTTAAAATACCAAAGCTAAAAAAAATTCATTTATTTTATTTATTTATTTATTTATTTATTTATTTAGTTAGTTATTTATTTACCAAGATCGTCGACGGGATTCCCATTGAAAGACGAAGTCAATTCATAAAATCAAAAGAACGCCGCATAAAATTTTGTCATGAAACAGACGCATGAATATGTTAAGATGTCACGTGCAAAGGTCAAGTGTAATCAATAATCAACGCGTTTCAGCCGCGATTTGGGAGCGCAAAGCGTTTTCCAAGCGGGACGCGTTTTCGACGCGGGTTGTGAGCTGAATTGCAAGTGAAAACACAGCGGACGAAGCGATTTCCGCGCTTGACGCGAGTTCGACGCGATTTGCAAGCGAGTGCTGTGTTCCGGCCTTTACGTAGAATAACGGAAATTTCTGAGTATGAGCGGCCGGCCGGCCGTGGTCACGATTCTGCGACGCTTATATCTCAGCAACCACTTGACCGATTTACATGCGGTAATTTTTGTAGGGTAGCTTCATTCCTTCTACCAAGTATTGGACTATTCCCGATGCATGTGGGTGACCCCTTATGCACGTGCCACGCGCAAAACGAAGAGGTGTCACTTTTGTAATTGTTGCAATATCTCGGTAACTACTAGGCCGATTGCGCTGAAAGTTGGCATGTAGGTAGGCACCCCCTAGGCAATGCGCATCCATGTGCCAGAGTTGGGGTGCTGCTGCACGTGCGCACGTGCAGGGGTCGATTCCAGATCTCGAGAACGGCTGGACCGATGACGCTCAAATTTGGTACATGGTTAGGGACCGGTTAGTAGGGTGCCGTGCAAAAGTCAGTTGGGACCCATTTTGCACGTGCGCACGTGCAGGGTGCCGCTTCCAGATCTCGAGAACGGCTGGGCCGATTGTGCTCAAATTTGGCACATCGCTAGAGACCGGTTAGTAGGGTGCCGTGCACAAGTCAGCTGGAGGTACCCCCTCGAAATTTCGCACGTGCAAGGGTCACCCTCTCGCTCGCTCCGTTAGTCGCCCCAAAAGGCGTTATACTGGTTGATATAAACATTATTTTGCGAAATCGCCCGAGGTATCTTATCGCACCTATTGCTGTTTCCCTGTAGATTGATGTGAGATCGTGATTTTACTCTTATTGATGAATAGATCGATGTATTGTCCGAGCGTGCGGCATCTGACCCAATATGATCTGAATTCTTAACGTGGTGGTTGACAATATGAATTAAAATCTCTCACATGCCGGGTGTGCCGCGCAAAGCTCCATAAGGTTTTTGTATTATCAGCAGGTGATAAACCCTTTCAAGCTCAACAACCAATATTCTGTTGACACCGTGTCACTCTTCAGTAAGCTTTGTAAGTGATCAAAACACATCAAAAGTGCTTCAAGTGGTTTATAAAGTGATTAAAAGACATTAAAAGGTTTCCAAATAATTTATACGATAATGCTGAATGGCTGAAACGCAGCCAATGCCGGTGTGGTGCTAGCACCGCATACATTGCTGCAGTCTCCAGCATGTGGTGTTAGTGTCGTGTGTGCACTGCTGGTGCAGTCCTCGCCGCATTCATTGATGCAGTCTCCAGTCTAAGGTGTTAGTGTCGTGTGTGCTGATGCAGTCCTCGCCACATATGTAAATAGCTGCAGTTCAAGTATCTGGTGTTAGTGTTGTGTGTGCTGTTGCAGTCTTCACGTTTTGGTGTTACAGTCATGTGATGTTATGCAGTCTCCGCTAGTCATACGGACGGGTTATTGACTGTGCTATTAGCGCCAACATACATCAGTTCTTATGACCATTTAATGAGCATTTAATAGCGATTGCAAAGGTTAACTGCCTAAGCATTTGTGTACTTCGTCAAAATATTGCTACGCTCCCTTGCACATCGTATTAGTTTTATTGTTGTTTTCACAGCAACCAAAGACCGTTCCTAAGTTGAGAATGCTACAATGATTGTGTTTACATAGTTATTAACAAACAGCTGTTGAAGCGTATGTTTGCTGGTATGCTTTTCAACGTCCATTTTTACAAATGTATCTATATATTACGCTACAATTAAGCCTCAACTCGACTACATTCGCTGTCAACGCACTTACTGCATGAGCAGGCCGTTGCCGGCCTCCGAGTTGAACAGGGCATTGTTTCCCATGTCGAGCGCCTGTTTGGACGTCTTGAAGAAGTTGAAGTGTCCGGCGTCGGGCGTGTTGGAGCGCACGCGGATGTCCTGCTGCAGCAGCATCTCACCCATGCGCCGCTGCTGGTCCACGAACTGGATGCCCTTGCGACAAGCGCCGTTCAGCTCGTTGGTGTTGATGAACCTGAGAATCGGAGACGGGTCGCCGTGACAGCCGTAAGGAAGGGGAGACCCCAGCCCTGACCTGCTGTCAGGAGCGGAAATCGCCACTGCAGCGCATGTAAACTGTGTCAACAGCAACAACCAACAAACCGGTCGGTTGGGGGAAAATCGATCACTGCGAGAGGCCTACGATTTTTATGTTGGATTATATTGATCATCAATCGTTTTCTATTATGGTTAGGAGCATCTCATCAAAACAAGAGCCTGGGGAGGTCCCAGGTGCCCAGTACCGACCTGATGTTGACGTTCTTGAACGGCTTGGTGAACGGGTTTCGGATGCGGTTGGCCGGAGACGCTGAAACAGACGCACCAGGACGATGTCAGTACGGCTGACTTCAAGGACAACAAGGTAATACGTGCTGCTAATTTGTCTACCACTGATGTATGCATTGTGAGTGAGCTACAATGCACTTATTCCTGAACTACATGCATACTGCTATCGACCATGCAACAGATATCTAGAATGCTACACATCATAAGTACCTATTGTACTTCACGTTGTAAAGAAGCGATTTCTAGAGAGGCAGCATTACTACTACTGCTTGAAAAAGGGTTACGCTAGTGTTAATCTTACAACTATTCAAGTGCACAATAAAGGTCAAGTCTACATCACACAGCACTACATTCCACCAGACACCTCTGATGTAACATGTACAAAGTGAATGGCGGCATGTTTTGCACTTGCTCGCCGCTGCGCAAAGTACGTTTTGTAACTGATCAATTGCCAACTAATCCTTAATGACGCATCACTAAGACACTAAGGCTGGAGACTTCCAGTTTGCGGTTAACTCGCGTTTATTTTGGTGGCTAACTTCCTTACACGCGTGTAGCTGCCCACCAACTTTTACCCGGAGACTTCCATCCGCGAATAACTCGCGGGTAGCTACACGCGTGTAAATATTTAAATGCCGACTTACACGCCAGTTTAAAGGGCTTCCCGATCAGCTGATCAGGATGCGGCGATCAGCTGGTCCAATGAACAAGTGCGTAATTCCGTTATTTATGGGACCGGTGGCCCCCAATCAGCATTTTTATACATGCGATGAGTACAGCCGTAACAATGGGATGTGGTGATGCATTAACCTAACCAGAACAGCGTTTGAAGCCGTGCCAATCAGCATCAATAATGCTATGCGCCTTGTATTATTTCACTCTGTATGGCCGACCGCCAGTCTACTGCATGATCTTATAACAGCCGTATCTCAGATTACTCGTCTGCCCTCGTCGGTTCGTCTCCGTCACCCCCCGTCCCCTCCCCCGTCCCGTCACTTCACCGGTGAGGCGTCGTCGATGTCCAATTCAATGCTACACAAAGGACGATTATCACCGAGTGATCAGTTTAATATGTGCGTGTCACGGGGGTGGCTGACGTTCCAACGGCGCAGGATCCGGTCCACCACCAGTGCCCATTTGCTGCCGTTTAAACCGCGAATGGTCCTTTTTGGCCGTCCTTTTCATATCTCTCCAGAGCTGTGTCAGCTGTTTCTCGTCCCATTTTTCTTCGGACCTTGCATTACAGGCTGTAACAATGTTCTTCCAAGACCGTTTTCGTTCTTCATTACTCCTTCCGTCGTGTCGTTTATTTTCGATGATTTTTTCTTTAGTCTTCATGATATCGGCTAAAAAATATCTGTCTCTGCTGCTGAAATTTCTGCTCCTCTTCTTCCTGTCCATGGTTGTTGACCAGACACTCGTATTGCTTCCACTGAGCTGGTCCTCGCCCCACTGACACGTAACGCGAAGTGCGACGACCGGGGCCCGACACTGGCCGGCAGGCACGACGATCATATTTCGGAGGCGATAAGAATCCCATCTCACTATCCCGAAGATTGCGAAATAGCAGCTGGTGGCAAGGAGATAGGTGCGATGGAACTTAACGCCTCCGTATTTGAAAATTTGAGTTATATCCTAAATTCTGTCAACTCAAATATTGCTCTCATTACTCATGGATGACTTGTCGAAAACATCAGGATACTTGCAGTGGAGAAATACGTTATTTGTAGCCCCTCAACAGGTACACTGCTAAGATAAGACGAATTTGAGGTCACCTTTTCATAGTATTGAGGCCAGTTTTACCAAAAGAAAAATAGCCGCCTGCCGGAATTTTTCGCCTAAAGGCCGCTTCACATACGGATCGAGAGCGGTAAAGCCCTATCCGCTTACGTGCTTGTCGCGTTTACGCTCCGTATGTGAAACGGTCTTTAGACAAAAAATTCCGGCAGGCGGCTATCTTTCTGTTGGTAAAACTAGTCTCTGAGGCTAGCATTATGCATCACATCAGCCAGATGAAAGCTGTTTTTTTACTAACGTGTTTCACATTCTCCTAAAAGTGCATCTGCTCATTGAATCGATCCGAGGCATAAAATATCTGCAATTTTATAAATGCACCGACCTAATGTTAAGTAATTTCGGCTCCGGCTAAAAATAACCGTTCCGTTCGGAAGTGAGAAGTGGTTTCTGCGAAAATGTGGCATATTTCGATCAAGGACAGGACTGTCCCGTGCTGTGACGAGGAAAACAAAGATGTGATCACGTAGCGTGCCGTCTGCAGTAACCAAGCCGAGCCACAAAACAGGCGACTAACCACAGTCGATGTTATCTCTTGTGCTGCTGTGCGGTAGTGTACCTATTTCCGTCTACCCAAGCATTGCACGCTTCTAAAAACAAAACAAAATGCTGCCTGCTGGTGGAGAGATGATAAGGCATGAGTGAGAGAATGGCCACACCAGCCGTGTAGTCATTTTTTCACCAGTGCTCCATTTAGTGTCGGAGTTGCGCATGTATAAACCGCTCCCTATGTGCGGCGCCGCTGCACATAAGCCCCGACGGTCGGACATAACGGCCCACGGTGTCCAGCAGGTTAGAGCTGAGCAGTGAGCGGTCTTCCTTACTGAGAACCTCCCGTACCAAGCACAGAGCGTCACAGGCTAAAGCTGGACCACCTACCTCAGAATAGGCGGCCGGGCCCAGTGCGTGCGGATTAATGCGACCGGAGTGGGCCAATATAAGTGCACGAGTTGTTTTTGTGTGCGCTCTCGACTTTTCTGTCTTTCAAAAATTGGTAACTTAATTGCTCCTTGCTCCTCTTTCTCTCAGGTGACACTAGCTGTTTCATAGTTCGTGGTTTTGGTTTAACGTATAGGTAGGTATCCATTTTCTAGTGCAATGATAGGAGAAAGGCTTGGCCACGCGGCAGCTGTTACTGCCCTTATTACTGGCCTTAGCTCACCTTTTCGTGTGGCAGAAAGAAAATCCTCACATTCTATATTCCGGCCTTGCAAAGGGAATTAGAATGGCTGGCTTCATGATATCCTTCTTTGATTAAATTCCTTGATTTGTGAAATACGTTGTTTCGGCAACATCTATAGTGTTAAATTTCATATTTGTCTGCATAATGCTGGGCTACAAAAGTGAAAATTCCAGTGTCTGTTAAGACAATTAGATGGATCGGACAAATAGTGAGGTTAACGCTGTAGAGTGTATATGCAGAACAGACAAGAAACTCTTTACCACCAAATAAAATGATAATAATTGACGTAGTAATCACAGGTTTTGAAGGTTGAGTTGAAGAGACCGTCGCATTGTATCTTTTATCGACCCTCTCGCCATGCGGTGGGGCCATCGATGTCGTCAGCTGCTGTCGATTATAAAACCGATAGCTAATCGTATCTATGTATTTCGGCATCTGCATCTGCATTCGTATCTTGCAGTGCCCAGCGGATGATATAAACGCAATGGAAGCACGTTTACATCTTTCAGAGCCCGTGCCCATAATGATTCAGTTCTGCTTTGGTGTATTTCCAGATATCCTAATGTATGCGAGCCAAATTTAATTATTTCAAGGGATGTTGTTTTCAGATTTGTACTTTTTCTGTTTCTAGGCATTCCTATTTTTCATATTTTTGTCGGAGTAAATCGTATTTGCTTAAAATGTGAGCATAACTTTAAGATATGAATGGGATCTTCCAAATTGTGGCTAGTGAGGCATGACAATTTGAATTCTTTATTCTGTCATTTATTGCACATCGAAAGGTGAAGGACGCTTGATAAGAGGCCAGGCGTTATTTCTACGGAACGTGTATAGAGATTCTGACCTGAATGACAAAGCTCGCATCGCGTTAGCTTCTTTCACTATGGCATACGATAAATATCATGAATAAAAATAGGCTTACCTGACCTTGTAACAAGCAAGGTTGTTAAGATGAGCCTGATAGCAAGGCAACAGTTTCAAATACCAGCTTATTTTGCCTGAGAGTATCAGTTACCCGGAACCGACCGGTATGCAAGCCATTCACCTCGGCATGTTAACACCGACACGATTGACTGAATCACTCCCTCGCGCCTTCACGGTCCTCTGAGCGCCGTCACGATCTCAATTCGGACCACTTCCACGATAACACCGCGTCATCGTATCTGACAGAGGTGGCACGGTTTTGCGCTGTGCCTTCGCCGGCATTTCCGATGCTCAGCAGTTGTGGGTGGGTCGTATAAATTCGCCACCCCGGGCGTGTGTTTCCCCGGGCGGTAACGGCGTGTTTCCCCGGGCGGTAACGGCGTGTTTCCCAGCCCGGTAACGGCGTGTTTCCCGGCCCGGTAACGGCCGGACGGCCCGGGAGTTCCCGGTCGTCACGGGAGGTATCGGTCGAGTGGCCACGAGCTGAGAGCAGCCACGTCAGTCGCCACCCGACCCGGCCCAGAGAGGTGGAACGTGCCAGTATGGGGAAGGGGAGGGGGTAGAGAACGACACGCAAGCAAGGTCAGCAACAGGGAATTTCACCAGCATTAGGATCGCGTGGTAAAACTTGTGGAAACCGTGATCGACAACGAGGAGATCAGATGGGGGAAGTCAATGTTGCGGATGAAGGTTAAAGCCTCCGTGTTCGCCGTGACAAGAGCGTCTCGCCTCAGGGCACGTGTCGAGGTCAGAGCCGGGGCACTGACACGATCCGACCCCAGTCAGCGGACATCCGGAACGGACACCCGCGTCCGCGCGAGAAACGTGACGTCCGGACGTCGAGCGAGCGGAAACTTCCGTCTGAGCTCCGTCATTTAATGGCGGCGCATGATGCTGTTTCATCAAGTTTGTTGCTCCTTAAACCGGATGCTAATTCGTTTCCTTTAGTTTTATGAAAATTTCACGACTGAAAATGTCTTAAAATGCATGACGCATGTAAGAATCCATAGGGTGAGCAGGGTGGGTCTTGCCGTCCGGTGCCGGCGGCGGGACGACGGACGGACGGTCTGACCATATGCCGCAATCGGTCAGACGTGACACTGCCACGGCGGCGGGGGCGCGGCCGAGCCGCAGAACTCGTCTGCCAGTCACGAGCGGGCGAGGACAGCCAGCGGCCTTGGGCGGCTGGACTCGGCGCGGGATGATGATATGCCCAGATCCGTGAGTCGGGGACACGCGGCGCGTCACGGACCCCATTCACGGCCAGAGAGAGCGACTGGTGCAGGTGATAGACCGTGAACTCCCCGGGTAAGTCGTGATCAAACATAATGCCGCTGATAGAGATACAGATATCAAAGGTTCCATAGGGCATAAAGTGTTTCACAAATCAATGTCTTGGCATTAAATATAAATCCATACTTTACTCTCAAATCATCATATTTGAGACAAGGGCGCATTGCAAATGTAAATGAAAACATGTTTTATCAATTCAAGCATTCACACCAGGTGATGCATTGTCTGACGAATGTCACCTTCAGCCAGGCTCTGTCAATTCCCGGACTCCCGTCTCGGTGGGAGTGGCCGACCCTCGCCGCCAGGAAGCGGGCCGCCCTGGAGGGTATCAATCAGTCGGGGAGGGCGGTCATGGACCGTCAGTCGGCGGCGGCCGGAGGTCGAGCTGCGGCCGGGCCGTGCACTCTGCACGCCCACACCGCACCGAGGTCAGGTCAGCCGGCCGCAGTCGGCCGGTGATGAATGGGGAGTGACTCAGGTCGCTATACTCCCCAGCAGACCGACACAGACGATCCCCGCAGAGACCCCCGCAGACCCTCCCTCGCAGACAGCGGTCAGCACAGACCCTCCACCGGCAGACAGTAGCCAGTGCGATCCTCCCAGCTGCACAGCTGCTGTATGCAGACACAGCCACCAGCCCTCTCTCCGCATATAGCTCAGCCATAGTTGTATTCGGAAGAGTTGCGCAATCGATGCAGCGTTCAGCCCTGCGGCGGCCTTCGCCGTCATATTCACGGGAAGCTGTCGAGGGCCGCGGCCGGGTTCGTTACGTTCCTCAACCGGAAAATAGGCGCGATTGTTCGCAGGAATCGGCCGTTTGGCGGCCAAGATTAGTCATGAATCAGCCGTCTGTCTGTTGACTCACACGCCATTAAGTGCGAGTCCGTTTCAGAGGTCTCAGTTCAGCGCCGAGCGGTACTAATGTGCCTGCAGCGTGGCACCGGCGCGCGGCGAGCCCGCTCGCTGACAGCCTCCAGCAGCCGACGTGCTGACTCCAGCAGCCGCTGCGTCAGGGGTATATCTTTCAGCAGCTGCCGAGTCAGGGATCCAGTCCCAACCTTCATCATCTGCCACTGAAGACGTATGGACGTTGGATAGCATCGCCATTCGCCATCCGTGGCTCATTTTTAGGTTGCAAGGCGAGAAACGTTGGACCGAAACATTTTTATAGTGATATTCATGCATTAGCCGTATTCGCAGAGGAAGGCTCCTTCCGAGTGACCAAGGACGAAGTAGACGAGTTGGCGGCCGTCTTACTCTGGTACCGTTACAGTTGAGACGATAATGCATCCCAACACACCAGCGTTAGCATACTAATCACCGTGCCTGTGCGGTGTGCAGGTGTCCCTGAAACGCTTCCCGGCACTGAGAGCTATATCACAGTTCTTTCACTCAGAGGCTGCGACCCAACCACCGAGAACATGGCTCTGCGTTCCCATCTCGCCGGCCATTTCTGGCTCTTTTAATGATCAAATTTAATCATCAAATTTCGATTCTTTAGCAAAGTCAATTCCTGCTTCCAGCATTGTGCGTAAGGCTTTCACGGAATTAGGAGCAACTCGCATCGAGACCTGAGGCGAGTATGTCATTGGCAATGAGGACGAGCAAGTGTCCGCTATCTTCGGTGATTGACTTCCAATCCGAATTCGAGATTTTCCCCGTCAGTGTGCATAAGCGGCGGAACGGGAAGGGCACCGGGGCACCGTGCCCCCTTTGATTTTGGCATTTTAACATTAGGCCTATGGACGCTGCATGGAAAGAATGGGACTAAAAGTCGGCAGTGCCCCCCCCCCCT
This sequence comes from Amphibalanus amphitrite, assembly GCF_019059575.1. NCBI lineage: Eukaryota > Metazoa > Arthropoda > Thecostraca > Balanomorpha > Balanidae > Amphibalanus > Amphibalanus amphitrite. The sequence goes on from NW_024882381.1 coordinate 147,316, forward strand.
TAATTGAAGGTGTTCCGCCGCTACTGTCAGTGTGTGAGGGCGGACTACTTTCTATCATTCTAAGGGCAGACTCCTCGGCCACAATATTTACGGACCGCGCGGCGTCTCGCCATTAGTCTATGAGGACAGTCTCTTCGTCCTCAGTCTGCGGCTTGTGATTCACAGTCTGAGCGGAAAACCGAGATACATGTGCCTCGCTGAGCGTGAGCTCGTCGGAGGTAAAACAGCAATCCTGCATTGTGTGCCGCGCCCGGCTGCGGCCATCAGCTTAAGGACCGACGGCGCCGGGGTCGCACGCTATCGGACTCAGCCTGCTTTGCGGGTCATCCAGAAAATGAAAGCAGTTTTCACTGGCTGGAATGTTTCTGAAGGAGTTATCTTTTGCTATAAAATAGCCTCATTTGTGTACGGTTTGAAAACGGCCTCCGAAAACGTTCAAAAGAGTTCGGGGAGTCGCAGGTTTATAAGGGCCCATGGTGATAGAAATAGCATCAATGCACAATCACGTGGAAATTGTGTTTGCTACGGCGGTGCTCAGAACCGATTGCAGTATTGGCGTTGACATCGCTTAGATTTAATGTAACACCATGTCCTAATACATTTTGGTGATCGTAGTAATGATATGCCCGGTTCATTCGAGAGCTCATGGAAAATTTCCCTCGAAGAGCTGCATTAGGGCAATATCGCAAAGTTACCAACCTTGCGGCAATCCGTGGTGGTCATGCCATCATTTGCGGTTAGGCCGTAGCGAGGCAATAGTCGCCTTGATCTAGTTACATGCCAAACCGTCCACCAGGCGTGTACTTGCATTCCGTGTGATGGACGCATGACGAAGGACGTTAAGCCATTATCTCGATTATACCAGTGGTTTTGTCGGGTCCACAGGGAATAAAGAAGCGGTCAGTATACTATAGCTGTCATTCAAAGCAGTCGGAAACCGCAACGAACCACATCTCTGGCCGGACGCTGCCGTGAGAACCAAATGATCATCGACCTTCAGCTACTCGTATTAACTCCACTCTGTAGTAGCTATTTGTCCGTAAACGGTGCACTTAATTATTTTCCTAGATAATAATGCTTCCAGATTGATTCCGGCGAGATTTTATGGTGTAATGGGAATGCACACGGGGCCGAACAGTGGCCCGGCCTGCCTGGTGCCAGGAGCCCGGCCCTGTGCGGTTGGCTGCGCGGTGTCGGTCCGACCGAGACGGGGGTTGCCCAACCTCAGCCATGGGTGGAACAGGGTGTGACTTACACACACTTCGGCAGCAGGTAATAGGCGATGGCCTGGCGGCTGTGCTGCGAACAGTGCGGCGCGCCGGTGGGGTATTCGCCCGCCGGTTCAGGGGACCGCTGGAGGAGGGTTTATTACCGGCGGGCGGTGAGTGGGGGGGCTGCGACCGCAACGGAAGCCGCCAGTCCGCCGACCTATAGACGGCTCCTGGAACGCCAACGGGCTCTCAGCTCAGGGTCACGGGGTACCTATAGTCGTCTGCAATCTGCTCTGAGTCGTGGCAGCTGCTAATGGCATGGAGTCACGCCCCTGGGCCAGTCGCGTGCATCTCGCACGAAGAGTGGTGGCGCGACAACTGATCCCTGCGGCACGCTCTGTGGACGGTGGTCCGCAGAGCTGCCGGAGAGGGCAGCAGCGGCTGTGGGCGCCAGGTCGAGGTCATCACCTCTGCTGAGGGCGGGCGACAGACAACCGGCCGCTGCCAGACAGGTCAAACGCTCTGAAAAGGTCTATGGCGAGCAATAGACCAACGTATCGGGAGATAATCTTTCTCAGGGCCGAGAGTTGTAGTGGAATAAATTATAGTCGCATGACCCTGCACGTGTTCGATATTCCACATTACCTCCTGGTCTAGACACGCCTACTAGGCATTCGAGGGCCATTCAACATTGACTTATGAATATTAAAGTGATGTAAGCATAACACCGTAGCTGCATAGCACGGGTTAGACTGTTCTCCCGAGTTTTATGTCATAATCTAATGAAAGAACAATGTGCAATAAGAGGAAAACTTTTTTTCAGAGAGCAAGCAGGAACTATGTTATGTTGCGGAGTATAATTTGAAATTGAAACAGTGGACATGCCTTCTTCCTGGATGGTTGTGGCGTAATGAGGAATCATGATTCAGGATGCCTATCATCAGTGTGCAAAGATACCAAGCAACGCATTGGTTCATAGGCATCTGTATACAGAGGTCTATGATTGGTTCAATACCGATTGGGTATCAACGCAATGCATATGAATGATGACATAACATTTAATTTAAACAATGTCGACAGTTCTAGCGAATGAGCGTGTGCATGCCATAGGTTTCCTTCCAGTATCGCATGAGGCATGAATACACTAACCTAAAAATATGTTGCAAAAGCATTTAAGACCTAAGAACCTGGACGGCTTTCGGCTGTTATGCATGCACAAAACAGCCCAAACGTTAAGTCGACAGCTTATCAGCTTATTACATCTTAGTGTCCCAATCGGCTCAGGATGCAGTGGGGTCCTGTCTGATGGCCGGGCGCCGTGAATGCGCTGCAGCGAGCGCCTCGCGCCGCTCTCTCAGCCCTTGGTTTCCGGCGCCGGGACCCTGGTGGTCCGGAACGGTGTCATTACCGGAGGATCGCTGCGCTCCGCGCTCAGTTTTCCTGTTTTGATCGCCGGCCAGATAGCGGCCGCGCCGAGCTCCAACCCAGGGCACGGCGAGACGGTCCGTTCACCGAAACCACTGGCGGGAGGTGCCGTCTGCCCCGACAGCGTCCCCGCGCAGCAGCTCAGGGCGGCGGACAGCAGCGAGCAGTGTTCCACGCTGCGCGGTGTAATTGCCAATTTATCAGCCGATCGATCGCTACAACAGGGGCATATTGGGGCCAGACTGCACCATTGACGTCACGTTTTGGCAAAGAGACCCGAGGCGACCGACCCTGACCTGACGGGCTAAGAGCGCAGGCGGAGGTGCGCGACTGTTTAGGAGGGGGGGGGGGGGCGAGGGGCCGGAATGACCCAGATCCGGGCGACGCATGACGTCGTCGCGGTCGGCAGGCGGTCCCGGAACAGGGGGCTCAGACACCGCCCCCACCCTGCCGCCCCGGACACTGCATAAACCACGGACTGCTGGAGCCCGCAACCAAGGCCGCGGCGTCAGACGGAGGGCAACTCCGGCGCGCGGGAAAACGCTCTAAATAGATGGGCTTCTAAATAGGCGCAGAGCTTCCGCGTCGGTAGCTCTCGTCTCACCCTTTCTCAGACATGTCAGCGCTGCGAAGAGTTGTTACTTAGCGGAAAGGATGACTGGTACCCAGGGAGCCATGAACTCGTGTAAAGCTGTGAATGTAGGCGTGACAACAGCTAACAAGTCTTCTTCAAAGCACAAGGTCACATCAAGCAATCCTGCCCTCGAGTGAGCATACTCGGGTAACAATAATTTGGAACGGAGCCAAACCCATTACAAAGGCAGACTTTATGTTTATGCATCGACGACAAAAGCAGCCATCCGGCACAGTGAAAGTGTCTCATGGTTCTCGTGCAAATGCAATAGAGACGCTTGGCGAAACGCGACACCCGGCTCGATTCACTCCAGTGGCCCGGTGAAGACAGGCGCACACTGATCAGTTTATCTTCTGACGTGCAGTTTTGATCCGCAACAGATGTTCGAAATGAGGAGCTTATGTAAAATCGGTCCTGCCCGCATTGAACAAATGTGGCTCGGTGATTGGTTGGGATTTATCTTGCAGTCTTATTGTATTGTGTTTAATGCGAACAGCCCACTCAAACTGAAACGGAGACTAGTGCCGCTTTACCGGCAGAACAGTGGGATGGTATATGTGACAGTCAATGTATAACCTTTGCATCTGAACAGCGGAGTCAAGTGGTGTTGCTTGCACAGAAACAGGTTCGAAGTACCGGAATGGCTGGATGGAGAGGGCTGGCTGATACATGGCCTCCTTCACCAACGTAGATGCATTCAGTCACCGCTGGTTGGAGGAGGGCGGTGAACGCAACAGCGCGATGGTGTTGCGCAGGCCGCAGGGCCACCAATGAAGCCATTCGTCATTGGGCTGAATGGGCTGATCCATTGTCATCCCAATGATCAGAGCTCGGCTCTGCGAGACGCCTCCCTTTCCAGCGGCCACTAACTGCGCCAGTGTGACCGGCAGGTCAGCGGCGCAGCCCTGACCCGGCGCGCGCCGCGCCACTCTCCAATCGCTCACATCTCGGTAAACGCATCGACAACGCAGCACCAGGCTGCGGAGCGCGACCTTCCATTTGTTAGCGGCCCCCATGGCCATAAGCAGGCGGCACTGTCTGACGCGACGGCAGACCCACCGGTGACCTCCTGACCTCGGCCGGTCCCCGCCGTCCGCGTCGGCCGCGCTGGCGTCGGCGCCGGCAGCTCAGGGGGAGCGCCTCGCAGCCGTCCCAATGTCCCAAGGCTGCGTCTGTTCGGGAGGGGCGGCCACGAACGGCAGTCGTCGGCGGCGCGTCACAGACGACATTGTCCCTGACGCCGGGCTGGGGACCGTCCCGCCCCAGCCGAGAGGTTCAAAGGCGCCGTCCCGCGGATCACGCGTCACCCGTGACCCGTCTGACCCCCACTGACGCACGGTTCGTGGCTCGGCCGATCCGCGCCCTTTGTGCGCCTTCGACGGATGACGTCCAATTAGTGAGGTCATCCCGGTGTCACAGACGCGCTGCCGAGGCTCTATTGAAGACGGAAGCCGGCGTGAGTCAGCATCACACCTGGCTACGGCGAAAAATCCAGACACTGCCGATCTCGACAATTGGACTTTTTTTACCGTCTGCGACTGTGAAGGTTTTTTGGTGCTATCTGTGATGTAAGCTCCCTGACCACCTCACTATCAGGAACCGAACAAGGCGATTTTTCGACGGATGAAACATGTCTTCTACAAATATGGACTTCCGCCTTTGCTATCGAAGTAAATCAATGTAAAACTGCCAAAAGCGCTTACATACATGGAATGGGACATATTGGACTACAAGCAGATAACGAGAGGAAAAGCGCCACTTTCATATAAAGTGGTTTATAGTGGAAAGAAATCAGGCCGTAGCTGGGACATCCCGCATAACTATTAGGTCGTGGAATCTAAATCCGATCTGGTTTCGGAGACAATGTTCATACAGATAGCCTGAATAGGAACCGGTTTGTCTAAATGTACAAAGGTAATCGATACGTTTTGACTGAAGTACAAGTGAGAGAAGGTACAGAAACGCCACAGTTTTAGTTGCTTTCGATTTACGAGCTAAAAAGTCAAAAGCACGATTTTGTTACTATTGATATCCTTGTATCTAATTCCGGTTTGGCAGTGATTACGTACTGAGGATGAGATGCCAGAAATATATCATACAGGACAAAACGAAAGAAAACAACCACTGTAACTAATAACTACGTATTATATCTACTGAAATATCTGACTAAAGCGTCTACCTACAATCTACATCCCTTCACCAGGCATGCGTAGCGCGGTCCGCTACCGGACGCGCAGGGGGTTGGGGGGGGGACTCACCGACCCCCTACCGTCCCCCACTACCCCCGGAGGCGGCGCCCGCGCGGGACCCACCTTGGACGGGGTCGCGGCGGCAGCAGAGGCCCGTCGAGCCGTCGCCCAGGTCGCAGACGGCAGCCGTCGTCTTGGGGCTGGTGCCGGAGACAATGCCCGAGCAGAACACCAGCGGCGAGCACTCGCCGCTGCTGCACTGCGCCGCCGGCGAGCCGCGGTCTGAAATCCACCGTCCGCGCCGCCGGCCGTTCTCATACTCTGACACTACGCACACTACCGACGCTACACTACACATACTGCAGGCGCCACACTACATACTACCGGTACTACACTACAGGTACGACACTACAGACACAGCGGACCCCAGCCCCGCGGTCGGCACAGCGGTGACCGAGGAGCTGTGGTCTGCCGGTAGGACAGCGACTACGGACAACGCCACAGCTCGATAGGCATGCCTATGCCTGCTACATAACCACTTTTCTGCGCTGACTACAGACACCGGGGGCTGACTATGACGTCTGGAACTATCACAACATACAGCTGGCGGACAGACACGGTGCACATCAACGGCAAAACTTCTTCGCAACTCGCATTTCTATCAGTGAGAAGTACCTACTTCATGACTCAGACAAAGGCATTTTGTATGCACCAGCGACGCAAGATCGAGCAAAACAGAAAGATTACTTTTTAAATGGCATGAAAATGGTAAATCTTCTTAGCGATCAAAAACCACCATCATTAATAACGAAGATACTTTGGTGTAACTATGTAACTTAATTCAATAGATTTGCCACTATATTGAAGAATAGGATGAAAAATACACAGCCCATCGCATCATCCCAACCAGAAACCAAGCTGAAAAGGTTTTACTCACAGCGTTGCAGCGATTCATTCCAACAGGGGTTCAAAATATCGGGACAAGATCGAGACAAGACAGTGGATTGAAGTGTTAGTTAGGGGGAATATGACACAGAAAAGCGAAGAGACGATAAGCTACGTACGGTAGGAAGCATAGCCACATATACAACAGAAAAGGAGTGGTGGGTGCTTAATTACAACGTCTACGATATACAGGTGGGGTCGTATAAACAGCAAACACAGAGCGAAAAGCCAATCACTATCAGAAGCTGATGACAGCAAATGCAAGATACGTCTGAACTTATTTGATTTATAGTGTGCAACAAAATGCCGAGATGTTCGATCAATTACGATGACTATCACAGTTTTTTAAAATGATTGGTTGCATGCATTTATTGATTTTAACAATGGAGGCAGAAAGAAGCCATGGTCCAAAAAATGCATGTTTTGTAATTTATTGCAATCGATCTAAGTCAATAATGGTGCAAGTTTTCGTCCTTTTGTTGTATTGACTTGCACAATATTTTAGTTTCTTATGGTCTTTTTCCTGTATACGTGATAATTTTGAGTGTCAATTACCTATGTTTATCATAACAATTTCGATCTTTTTCTTTTGCTGTACATCATAAATCAATAGCAGTCAGCATATTTCCACGTACACAAAGCTGAAGCATATACAACAAAAAAGGCAAACAAACTTCGCACTCAATTCGTTTTAAAAGGCTGAACCATTCACAGTTCGGACCAAAATCACTAAATCTTCATGCGATGCATAGAGACAATAAAAGAACAACCAAAACTAGTCTGCTGGAATTTGGAATCTAGTGTTGAGATAAAAAGTGCAAAGTTTGTTTAGCGTCGACTGCATTTATAACATGCATACAAAGAAGAGAATAGTAAAATAAAGGAGCCCCGCTCGAGTTGCAAGTGTTATGGTGCATATCGTTGATGCGAAAGAAAGTGTTTATTTTCCTGCACTTTTTAGTGCAGCTATGCACTAAATAAGTGCAGCTACATATGCGCGCCTGCTTTTTGTAGCAATGAATTTGAAATATTTGACAAAGAAAAGCAGTTGCATTATTTACTCGTGTCGCGCGGAACTTTGATGGTGGGATTTATGAGCTATCCTATCATCAGTGATGTGTCCCCTCCCCGAATATGGAGCCTCAAAGTAGCGCAGCAGTTGATCGTGTCTAAATTTGTCTCCCACTGTCCTGTTTGGTCCAGTTTCGTGTATAACCGTCGGCTGGGTCGGAGCGAATCCGGAGCCCTTCCCCGGCGTCTGCGGCCGTATTCGGCGCGGGCACAGGCTCACGGCCTGACACGCCGCGTGACCTGGCCCGGCCCACGGGACACCGCGGGTGACAGATAACCCGTGTTCCCCAGCTGCGAGGTAGTGAGACACAATCGCAGCGGCCTATAGGTACAGGGTAGCTGTGACTGAGCGCTGCCACGAGGGGCTGCGCCGCACCATATGCCACACTGTGGCCGGTGGGCCGGCCGGGGACGGTCACGACCCGGCCGTATTTCCATGTCGTGTCTGTGGAGCGCGCCAGCGGCACAGGTGATGACTCACGAGCGCCCCGTGTTCAGCATTTACGGCTGCTGAAACACCGGCTGAATGGGGTGATGCATGGCCCGTGCCCACCGCCTGGATACTGCGCATTGCCTCAGCGGTAATTTGACAATGTGCACACCGTAAAACCATATACGTGGGTCCTTGACCGGGTTGATCGCACGTTTTGGTGTCAACTCTCAAGGCTGGCGGCAAATATTCAGTGTTGAGTGCAGCGCCGTCTCGCTCCTGTTGGTACGCGGCCTTGTACCTCGGCCAGGACATGCCGACTCACTGGTGTGTCCGACTCACCCACACAGAGTGATGCGCGTGGAGAGACAAGACTGGATTATAGCCCTTATGCTTTGTTGATTGATGCAGGCTTATGCGCGGTGTTGACTGTGGAGTATTTTGTGTTGTCGGAACTCGAGCGGGGCGACAGGACAGCAGAAGAAGCGTCACTTACATGGCGTGCCATAGCTAGCCTCGGCGGGCGCGTACGCCACCACCGGCTGGTGGGCGATCTTTACACCGTACTCGTAGCCGGCTGGCGGGCTCTCCGGCTGCGGGTAGCCGACAACGGGCCGCGCGTACGCCGCCGGCCCGTACGGCACGCGCAGCGCGCTGCTGAAGCTGTTCCAAGCGTAGTCGACATACGGGTTAGCGGTGGCGGAATAGCCGGGCGCGGCGCCCAGGTTAAAGCTGCCGTGCGACACGGCGTACGGGGTACCTCGGGTGTGCGGGCTCGGACTGCTGAACGCGCTGCCGCCGAACACAATCTGACGCTTCTCGCGTTTGGGTTCCTCCTCGGCGGCGGCTGCCAGCGCCACCAGCACTGCCTGTCGACCGGGCGGGGAGAGGTCAGGTCAGGGGTCACTGTAGGGACGACAGAGGAGGTCAGGTCAGGACCACCAGCACTGCCTGTCGATCCGAGCGGGGAGAGGTCGGGTCAGGGGTCACTGTAGGGACGACAGAGGTCAGGGGCAGGACCACCAGCACTACCTGTCGACCGGAGGAGAGGTCGGGTCAGGGGTCACTGTAGGGACGACAGAGGTCAGGTCAGGACCACCAGCACTGCCTGAGAGGTCGGGTCAGGGGTCACTGTAGGGACGACAGAGGTCAGGTCAGGACCACCAGCACTGCCTGTCGACCGGGGGAGAGGTCGGGTCAGGGGTCACTGTAGGGACGACAGAGGTCAGGTCAGGACCACCAGCACTGCCTGTCGATCCGAGCGGGGAGAGGTCGGGTCAGGGGTCACTGTAGGACAATAAAGGGGGTCAGGGTCAGGGCAGGATACTGTCTATTGACCCATGAGGAGGGGATTTAGAGGTCACTGTGGGACGGAAGAAGATGCCAAGGTCAATACAGCACAGCAAAGGTCGGTGCTCACGGCATGACAACATCACTGCACATCAGCTGAGAGGTAATGACAGCGGCTAGAAAAGCTATGTGATATGCGACTGCCATAAGAAGCTCTTAGAACCGGAGCAACTGTCCAGCGCGATAAAAGCGTTCACGGCCAGCTGAACTTCACAGTACAACTGTTCTGTTTGGATTGACAGGACTGTGGACGCCACCAGTCACCAGCCGAAATGGCACAGTCAGGGGGAGGAGGTCAGCATGGCTGAGCTCTTGTGGTATGAGCTCTTAGCTCATAGACGCATCGCAATATGTATCAGTGAAGCAGCAATCTGAAGCGCAATGTGCTATTTTTCTTTGGATAGTTATAAAGTGCGTACAACACACGGTATAAAATAATACTATATGCATATGCGTGGGAAATAAATAGCATGAAACATGAATTTGAGTCTAATATAGCTAAGTGCACCTGGTATCGTCTCGTCTACGTAAAGCAGGTGCAAAAAGAACATGCATCGCAAGAAGCTAAGCTAAGCTGAGACACAATTTATCCGACACACGTAAACATGTCGGAAAACACAAAGAATCGTGCCTAAATAAAGAACCGTTGTTGGGATTAAATTTTGGATTGAGAAGTGCAAGTCATGGTGAAAGTGGTGGGCGAGAAAACAAATAGATCCCGTTCTCAAGGATCACCCCGCATGACGGTCAAGCTAATTGCCATTCGTGTCATATTATCCGTGAGCCGTGAGGAGTCTCGCATTTGTCTTAAATCCATTACGCCATTAAAAAATAGGACAACCGACTTTTTTAACTCCAAATGAACACCATATTATTGCACTAAATATCATTTTGTTAAACAGTTTACAATGAGTCCAGGTATTTTTCGACTCGATATAAGCAAAATATATGTCATTAAAATACGTAACACAAAACAGCATGATATGCGTTTTTGAGCTTTTCAGCTAGTCTCATCGTTTTTCACAATCTTTCATCAAAGCAATAGTAAATGTAAATGTCATAAATGCCAAAAAGTGCCTGATCTAAGAACATATAAGGCTCGAGTTTCGTTTCCATAAATAAAAAGAAATATGGGCGCATAAGCACTCAAGTCAGAGCACTAAAATACAAAAGTATAATTTACAGGAAAAAGTTGCAGATGAACTCCTACAGCAAAATTTAATAAGATGCTAATACAGCTTGAACGGTCATAAAAAGCTGTATTATAAGAACTTATCAAATCAAAATTCGAAACAGTATTTAGCGAGTTGAATGCATGATACAAGGTTGACGTTTAGTTTTGATGTTTGATAGGTAATTCATCGCCAAACATTATTTTCTTATCAGCTAACGGCTAGAATAATGGCGCACATCAGATTCAGTTGTTATAGTTGGCCACGGTCATTTTCGTGTTTTTGATAGTTGGCTGCGGTTGAAATTTTAAATAAATGCTGAGGTAAATGAGAAATAAACGTAAGCCACAGTTACAATATTCTGGACCTTGTCTTTACTCGTGCCTTACATCACGAACGATGCAATCAGAAAATGGATTTTCGGGTAAAAGGCGAAAGATAATAAGTGGCTGCATGCTTAAATTCTGCTACCCCGACTGTTGAGCTTTTTAGCTTGGTTTTCGATGCAAAATTGTAAATACTTGCAGGATGTGTAGCAAATTTACCGCCCATCATTCGGGCTGAAAGATGCTTGCATGGGTTTATCCTACGGAAAACTGATGTTTCCTGGTTGACAGTTAGTGCCTAAAAATGTCATATTGAATTAAGAATTAAACGGGAAGGTAAAGTAGGCGGAAGCGCTGTTTAACGTTGAGGAAATGTAGCTTTCATCACTGTATTATATCGCGCTGATTTGTCAGGCCATGACAGTCTCACAGGTCTTTGAACAGCAGGTCAACTTTTCGTATGACCATTGAAAAAGTGTCTATGAAAGATGCAAAAAGCTTTTCATTCACTCAAACTTGATTTGCAGCAAGCCAGCATATAGTCAATGATAAACGGTAGACTGCGTTACTGCTTTGCAGCCTGCCAGAGCTCATTGCTTATGTAAAAAAAAATATATATATATCGGATGAGTCGAAATCCGTTAACACCGTTCCCAGCATATATATTGGAAATGGGATATTAGCGGGCTGTTGACTCAATTAGAAGCCAGCTATCAAAAACCAAATGCATAGAGCAACATGTGGATGGGGCGTCGCTCACATCATTGTGATTGCCCTGTCACAAGATTGAGATTCGCTCTCCTTTGCCTCAGCAGCAGGCCTATCAGCCTAACTGACTGGCGCAAACCAGTGAACCTCAGTTCGGTGTTTGGTACTCACCACAGCGAGTATCCTCATGCTGGCGGAGGTGTGGAGAGCGCAGGGAGCACGTGCCACCCGGTCCGAGCGGCGGGTCGGAATGAAGCCGGTCGCAGCGCGAGCCACCAGCGCAACAGGGGAATTCCGACCCGCGGCTGGTCACCGGCCGGGCCTGCAGGGCTGCGCGGCCGCCCACCGCCGCGCCGCCCACCCCGGCAACTTGGCACGCTCTTAACTTGGCGATACTTATCCACTCACTGGTGGGGACGGCAAAAGAGTCCGGCTGCCAGTGGGGCCCAGATTTGTCGGATGAAGGCATACAGAGGCCGAAGATGCGATCTTGATGCCGAATGACTTAAGTGGATGGTGAGCGAGCTACGACGATCGAATCGTTCTTTTCAAATCCGAGAAGGTCTCTGTTGAAAAGAAGCTTATGCAGATTACTAGGTTTTCTACATTGATCTATTCTACATATTACCTACTGGGAAAACGGTGCTAGGGAGAAATGTTGGATACGGGAGTCGGGAGGCTTCTCTCACTCATGATATTTTAAGAAGTCCTTTCTGAATGATTATTCCTATACGCGTCCGTCTATAGCAATCACGTACGTGTATGACTGTGTTATAAAACAGAACATAGAAACCAAGTTAACTTTAATTCTTATATCATCTCACATAATTCTTATTCATTAAAAATGCAAATCATTTACTGTTCTTTTTGTTTGCCAGAATGGAGCCTTTTAATCCGCGCCCTGCTGCGGGGGTGGGTTTGAACACCCCCTTTGTGGTTTTTCGCGAATATCTCAAAAACGGCGGCACGGAGCGCCGCCGTTTTTCATACGTCTTTTCTGCACATGTACAATTTTCAGACCTAGTTCACCTAAGGTCAGGCTGCCAGGTTACGTCAAGTGACATCACTACATGAACAGTTTCACTGTCTGCCATAGCTATACCGAGTGACCGACCGCTTTGAAACTTTTAGCGATTGATAGAAACAGCAGTTTGTACAAAATGTATATCTCAGAATTTCGATATCGGTGACCTAGGGTCAGAGCAATTTTGCGACCTCTCTATCCTATGTCAATGAGAGAAAATTGACTTCCAAAAGGTTCCTGTTTTGGACGAAAGCCATTATAAACACTCTCAAGTCTCAAACACTAATTTACAAGTAACTTTGACACACTGAACATGAAAATGGCACCCATGACCCCTTTTATGCCCCGGGGGTCATCTCAGGTCACGAATGGTAGCTGACAGTTTTTCGCAAATAACTATTGATAGAGGCATGCTAGAGCGAAGAAAACACCTTAGATGTGTTCAGCCCGACCATACGAATCGACTGATATGCAGCATGACCCTTACCGGTCATGTCATGACCTTGACCAGGGGTCAAATTTTCAAGTTGACCTTTCATGGTCGAGTGATAGTTCATTCGATGCGTCTTGACGAGAGGAACACGATACCTGTAAATAAAAGTTCGTGCAAGGTTTAAGTGAAAAGTTATTGCAGAAAACTGTTTCCGAAAAAAAAATCGTTTATTTTGGCAGTCTTGCCCTTTGCAGGCAAAACCGTTGACGATAGGTCAAATCTGAGCGATTTAACCCTATTAGTGGCAGGGGGGGTTGTTTTTATCCACCCCTCAGGTTTTTCGGGAATATCTCCGAAACCGCTGAAGCTACGATGCTGTAATTTTCTGACTTTTCCTAAAACTAAATTGGGCACATTCCCTGAAAATTTCAAATTCATAACTTTACCAGGGGCGGCTCCAGAGCACTGGGAATTGGGGGGTCCTATTCGTGAAGCGAGTCATTTGGGCGAAGATGACGATGCTGCACCAGTTTTACGAACAGTGAATAAAAGGTATCATGTGATAACATATACAGTTATTGTGCATCCTCTTTTGACACGTTTTTGCTATAATAGGCGGATCCAGGCGTCCAAAAAGGGGGGTTATGTTTTACCTCCCAACATAGGTGCCCTGACACCGCCTATGCATTACCAATACAATTTTAGTCGTTCTCTCATTAGAAAATTATAACATAACAAGACCATTACCACCCTTTTTAGAAACAGTACCAACAAAAACCTTATTTACTATACTTTTTGTGTACCCCCAATCTCAATGATCTGTATCCGCCTATGATTTTTGAAAATGCATATTTTTAGGATCCATGTGAATTCCTGGTTCATTCTCTATCGATCGGCAAAAGTTGCGTTAAGATTGGTTCAGAAACCTGGCCGTGATAAACAGTCTAAAATGTATCTGCAATTTGCCCGTTTTTACCCCCCTCTACCCCCCCTATTGACATTTTTAAATTTTTATTTTTTAGAAATGTAGATCACGTTGAGCGAAATCGAATGCCGTTTGAATTTTGAAAATCGGCCCGTTAGATCTCGAGATATCAAGGGGGGTCGTAAACAGCCCCCCCCCCCCTGCCACTAATAGGGGGTAGCCAGGAGCCTGCCACTAATAGGGTTAATCAGAAAGACCGGTAGGTATTAGGGCTATCAAATGAGCTATTCTGCGCCGCCGTAGACCTATTAGTTTCCGAGCTGTGCGTTGATTAGTTGAAATTTGTCGAAAGTTGACCTGGAAATCGGCGAATTTTTGCCTTCAATGACCTCTGGTGACGGGTGACCTAACCTTTGACGGGACCTGACCAAAAAAAAGTGAGTGGAGTAATTTCTTCCTTATTTTTGACGCTCTTTCGAACGCCCGCTTTCCCGTGTCGCTACATAGCCCAGCTGAGCCGAGTTAGAAGAGGGTGTTCAAACACCCCCCCTCCCCCCAGCAGGGCGTGGAGGGCGTGGAAAATCCAGGACCCCCAGCGGGGCACAGGTTAAAAGGAAGTGGTTTTGAGTAAATAAAATCGCAAATGGTTATATTGGCTATAAAATAGAATGCGGTGAACGGTGCCTATTTCGCCTCTCTCTCTCTCTCTCTCTCTCTCTCTCTCTCTCTCTCTCTCTCTCTCTCTCTCTCTCTCTCTCTCTCTCTCTCTCTCTCTCTCTCTCTCTCTCTCTCTCTCTCTCTCTCTCTCTCTCTCTTCTCTCTCTCTCCCTTTCTCTCTCTCTCCCTCTCTCTCTCTCTCTTCATCTCTCTCTTTCTCTCTCTCTCTCTCTCTCTCTCTCTTTCTCTCTCTCTCTCTCTCTCTCTCTCTCTCTCTCTCTCTCTCTCTTTCTCTCTCTCTCTCTCTCTCTCTCTCTCTCTCTCTCTCTCTCTCTCTCTCTCTCTTTCTCTCTCTCTCAATTAGGGAGCTTAGGGCGCTATCAAATTTGAAAAGCTTGAGCAAATACATACTTTTATTTTGATCCCTATACAATTATACATAGCAACAAAAAAGAGAACTGATAGCCTTGGACGTCGATTGCTTGTAAATTGAGACCTAACCAGTAGACGAACGGTGGCTTGGTCGCAATTCGCTTTCATGACTCGCTGGTTCGGTGCATGTCACGTCCGGGAACCAAACGGCCAACAGCGGTTGCTCTTGTGACTGTCGATCAGGATTAGGCTGGGCTTGAGAAGATCGGAGAGGATTTTGTTTTGTCACTATCAAGATCATCCACTCTGGAAGCAAAGTATAGGACGGGTCGAAGCACAATTGTCAAATGATCCCAATGGCGGTATAGTCTATCCTTCATAAAAAGATAAGAATGATCCTTCATTTTCACACTTAGACAAGATAAAATAGATTTGGGTAGCCACCAACTCTCGTTTTGGCATCCTATAGCATGTCTTTTTTAGTTTTAGTTTCATCAGTTTATCAAAAGGATGCAACTTGGGGTGTGGCTTGATTTGCTGTTAGATGACACAAAACATAAAAATCCATAGTCCTTATCAATAAAAGTTTCATATGAAGAGATGTCTCTTTATAAAAGCTATCGAAAATATGTGGATATTAGTCGTTTTCACGACGGCCATCTGGTACACAGTTCGTGCAGAATAGGTGCAGATTTGGTCAGTAGCGGCGGAACACCTTCAATTAGGGGGGGGGGGGCACTGCCGACTTTTGGTTCCATTCTTTCCATGCAATGCCCATAGGGCTAATGTTAAAATGCCAAAATCAAAGGAGGATACGGTGCCCCGGTGCCCTCCCATTCCACCGCCTATGGATTTGGTACAGATTTGGTCAAATTAGGTTCATTGCGCTTCTTAAAAGTTGTCATTGTGGGTTGCACAGATGTTAATAGGCCTCATTTTTCGATTAAATGATGAGACATTATTTCGATTAAAACATAAATAACTTTATGATATGAATATATTTGTTGTAAAAGAGATTTGGTGCAAATTACTATATAATCATTTGTTCAAATTAGTTGCATTCACCTGATAACCCGTCGTGAAAACGGCTATTCATACAAACAGATATCAACACAGTTACATTTACTTGGCCACCTGTGTATGTGTGTAGATTGTAGAATGCTGCAAAAGGTTTATAATCTAATGATTCGAACTACTGATTATCCAATCAGCTGGCAATCTAGTTTCCAACCAGAGGGACAGATGGTCTCAGAATGATAAATGCTTACAATGGCAATCAAATGGCTGATTAAGTGATAGTTTTATGAAAGGTGGAATGAATTTATTTAAGGTGCAATGCTTGCATTGTCAAACATTTTTACTTAAAACAAATTGCTCAATCGACAGTGACCAATATAAAAGTAAGGGACTTTCAATAACATGTCGTTGATCAACAACAATGTCATACCGTCTAACTCTGTCGGTCAGTACACATGCTCAGTTTATATTTCTGTCATCGGAAATTTTCATTAGATACGTGTCAAGTCCACCACCAAACGGCGCCACCTCTGAACCTCACACCGTAACGGGCGCGTTTCGTAACGCCAACTGCGGTAATTGCACTGTGTTTTAATGACGCACGACTTGGCGGCGCGGTTCCGCCTCGGCTCTGAGAAGGACGGCCTGTCGGTCGGAGGGCGTCATCGCAACGGGTGACTTGCCAGAGTGCTGCAGTTGCTCACGGGGGCGGCTCCTGAGGCCGACGGCGTCCAAGGATAGGCCTGCCAAGGGCGTGGTCGGCCGCGGAAGGCGGAGGCGGCGGGACAGGGGAGGGGACTGGAGGGGAGTGTGCAGCTGAACCGGATGAGCACCAACCGGCCGTTCGGTGACTCTGAGCAGGGGATGCTGCTCTCAGCCGACGGCCGGCTCTCCGAGCACCCGCAGTACATCGAGCCGCCATCTCCCTGAGAGCAGAGCTGGGAGTGACGGAGGTGACGGCGGCTTCATGGCAGCCTTGGCGGTAGGACCAGAGCAGATCAACTCACTTCTGCATTAGCCGGCGCTAATGGAACCGTGGCCAGGTGCAGAGCTACACCTAACCGTAGTGTGAAATGTGAATATCTAGCTCATTATATACCAGCCATTTATGTTTACGCTACCTACTCCAGTAGCACCTTTGGCGAAGCATCAGACTTATCCCAAGACCTGTAAATGTGATATGGACAGGTGGTTTTGGAGTCCTTTTACACCTCACGGCTTTAACAAATCTCACATTACATCTCGTTATTAGGATCGACCCATTTTATCTGACTTGTCATCTTCCTTATAATAGCGACGTAACCTTGAATTTAAATTCAAACTAATCCGCGATTCTTAAACAGTTTCAAGAAGACTAGCAGGGTATTTCCTGTTCTTATAATGGACTGGTATCTATTTTTGATAAGTTGATTGCAATTATTACGTTTGTTATGTGCATGCAATATGTCTGCCATTCATTGTTACTACCTGAGCATGACCGTATGTACCTACTGTGCACTCAACATAATGGTCTGTTCGTTTATTGCAGAGTTGCCTCATTCAATGAACAATAAACTCGAATGTTTGAAATGCTTATCCAGCTATGAGGCAACTCCACTGAAGTTTTGCTATCTGATCGAGCCGACAAGCCTGCAACTACAGCTATGACCACTCCTGCTCAACCTACGCCCTCTGCAATCCAGTTGCAGTGCCCCTGGCCCAACTGTGGGTTCCAGACTCCGGCGCTTGACGGGTCAGTGGGCATTCAGCTGCTGCAGATGCATCAGACAGCGTCGCACCCACCAACCGCTGCTGCCGCCCCTGAGAAGGCCAAGTTACCAACACTGGAGGTCTCGCCAGATGGTGTTGTAACAGACACGGCGCTGGGGGTCTTCAGGCAGCAGCTCACGACCTACAAGCGAAGGGCCGGCATATCTGGCGATGACCCAGACACTGTCTTGCAAGCGCTGCCTTCGCCTGCGTACAGCCTGTTGTACGCCCGATTTGGTGCTGGACTCACATCCTTGAGCGAGCACCAACTCCTGACTCATATCGCAGACCTCATGGTGCGACCTGAGAACCGGCTATCCCACATCCTCAAGCTCCAGCGGATGAAGCAAGATCCCGGTCAGCCCGTGGCGCAATTCGCGGCGAGGCTGCGTGAGGTGGCGCGACAGTGTCACTTGGTCGTACAGTGCCGTTGTGACCGGGCAGTAAGCTTCGAGGAGGAAATGGTGCTATTCCAGTTCTTGTCGGGCCTGTGCGACACCGAGGTGCAATCAGAGTTGCTGACTCAAACTCCGCTTACACTTGCGGCGGCCGAGCAGTATGCAGTGACGAAGGAAACCGCCAAACGGAGCCAGCAAGCTATCCAGAGTGAAGAACTGGGTCGGATTCGCTCCTCGTATCAAAAATTGAAACTTTCTGGACCCCGCACCAACGCACCGCCACAGCCAAGCGGCCAGGCATCCCACACAGTCTGTCGCAACTGTGGGGAGGCTGCCCACGACCACCGTCGCCAGTGTAAGGCAGTCAACCACCTCTGCACCTGTGGTCGTCGTGGCCATCTGCCAGCTGTTTGCCGTAGCCAACACCGGCCTCGTCAGCCCGCTCGTAGAGAAACAGCAGATGAGATTGACGCCACTCTCCTAGAGCTGAGCTCCCGGTTTATCCTGGAACCGAGCAGCAGCTCCATCGCCGACGCTGGCCCAGCATCAAACCGTCTGCCGGTGCAGGTCCAAGTCGACGTGGCCAGCCTCCCATGCACCGACCGGGCCCGTGACAGTGTCGCGGTCCCGCCACCAGTTACGTGCGTGGCAGTGGCTGACACGGGTGCCACAGTGACCTGCTGCGGCCCGGATACCCTCAGCGCCCTAGGTGTGCGGCGGTCGTCCTTGCTGCCGTCACGTATCACGCTCTCGACCGCCAACCGGGCCCGACTTACGATCTGGGGAACCCTCCCTGCCACCATCCAAGTGAGTAACGGGGGCCGGTCGGCGTCTACGCTGGAGGCTGTGTATGTGGCGGAGGAACTGACTGGACTGTACCTCTCTGCCCGTGCACTCCAGGCGCTGGGCTCCATTTCCTCCGAGTTCCCCTACCCACCTTCGGGTGAACCAGGAGCTGTCTCCGCGCTCGACACCGAGCCGGCTGCTTCGGCTCCGTCTGCACCTGACCTGGCACCATGCGGATGCCCTCGCCGCGCTCCGACACCCGAGCCGCCACCTCTGCCAGATAACCCCACCGATGCTGACATCCCTGCCCTGAAGCAGCTGCTGCTCGACCATTACGCGTCATCCACGTTTAACACTTGCTGCCACCAGCCCCTCCCCCTCATGCACGGCCCACCCCTCGAGTTCGCCGTGAAGCCTGGCGCGACCCCTCACGCCGTGTACACACCAGCTGTCGTTCCCCTACACTGGGAAGACAGGGTGCGTCGGGACCTTGACAGGGACGTCGCCATGGGGGTACTGGAAAAAGTAGACGTCAACGAGCCAGTCACGTGGTGCTCACGAATGGTAGTGACCCGCAAGCACAACGGCGAGCCCCGCCGAACCATCAACTTCCAGGCCCTCAACGAGGCCAGCATCCGTCAGACGCATCCCACAATGCCCCCTTTCCAAAAAGCCATGGCCGTGCCCGCGGATCAGTGGAAAACCACTACAGATGCCTTCAACGGCTACCACTCCGTCGCCATTCGCGAATCGGACCGCCACCTCACGACCTTTCTGACACCATGGGGCAGGTACCGCTACAAAACCGTCCCTCAAGGGTACAAGGTCTCCGGAGATGCCTACACTCACCGATTCGATCGGGTCACACTGAATGTGAAGTCTTGTGACAGGGTCATCGACGACTCCATCCTGTACCAGCCCACGATTCGATGCATGTTCCAACATGCGGCGGAGTATCTGACGCTCTGTGGCCGAAACGGCATCCTCCAGAACCGCGACAAGTTCGTGTTCTGTGAAAAGACCGTGGACTGGGCCGGCTTTCGTCTGGGCCCTGACGGCGTCCGACCGTTGCCGTCCCACACGGAGGCTATTCGGTCGTTTCCGACGCCGACCTCGGTGACCGACCTTCGATCATTCATGGCTCTGGTCAATCAAGTGTCGGCTTTCTATGCCACCCAGCCTAAACTCCTCCCCTTCCGCGCCCTCCTTAAGAAGGACTGTCCTTGGTACTGGGACGAGACTCTGGACCAGCTGTTCCGAAACACCAGGGAGGTCATCGCTCGGGAGGTGGAGAAGGGAATCCAGTCGTTTGACCGCGCCAAGCCCACGTGCATCCTCACGGACTGGTGTAAAACAGGACTCGGGTACGTCCTCCTTCAAAAACACTGTACCTGCACCGAACTCAAGCCGACCTGCTGCCCCGCTGGGTGGCGTGTGTGTGGCGTCGGGTCTCGGTTCACCTCTAGCGCCGAGAGTCGCTATTCCCCAACAGAGGGCGAGGCATTGAGCGTCACCAATGCCCTCGAAAAAACTAAATACTTTACACTCGGCTGTGACCAACTGGTGGTGGGAACCGACCACAAACCTCTCCTGGGTATTTTCGGCGACCGTTCCCTGGACGGCATAGACAATCCTAGGCTGAGACGCCTAAAAGAGAAAAGCTTCGGCTGGTCCTTCTCTCTGGTCCACGTCCCGGGTCGCCTCCATGGAGGCCCCGACGCTCTCTCGAGGTATGGTGTGAGGGAACAGCGCGAGGGGTCCGATGACAGCTTTGTCGAGTCACAGATCGACGAGCTGTTTGTGGTCGATGAGGGCTACTCTTTCCATCACCTATTCTCTCTAATGGCACGCCCGCAGGATCCAGGTGATGAAGACGACTCCGACATTCTGTGCTCGGTGTCGCCAGCACTGCAACCGATCGACTGGCCCACCCTGTCTCGGGCGTCGGAACAAGACCCCATCATCCGCCAGGCAGTTCAAATGGCGAACACGTCATTCCCTGCGTGTCCGGATGGTTTCCCTCATCCACTCCGCGCTCTTTGGCGCATCCGGCACGACCTCAGCACGTCGGGGCCCGTCCTTCTCTTCCACGGCCGACCTGTCATCCCCGAGGCTCTCAGGTCCCGTGTCCTAGACACCCTCCATGCCGCGCACCAGGGAGTGACTGGCATGAGGCTACGCGCGGAACGCTCCGTGTTTTGGCCCCACATGTCCCAGGACATTGAAGCGGTCCGGCAACGCTGCGCGGCTTGCAACAGACATGCGCCATCACAGGCCGACATGCCGCCTATCCCACCAGCCACGCCGGAATATCCATTCCAACACGTGGCTGCCGATTACTTCACGTACATGGGGAACACATACGGGGTCGTTGTTGACCGATTCAGCAATTGGTTTCAGATCTGGCGCGGCATCAGCCTAAAAGACGTCCTCATGGAACTCTGCCGCGGTCTGGGGGTCCCCGAAACACTCACAAGTGATGGTGGGCCTCAGTTCATGGCCCAAGAGGTAAAGGATTTCCTCGTTCAGCACGGGATCCACCACCGCCTCACATCGGTCGCTTTTCCTCACGCGAACTGCCGTGCTGAGGTCGCTGTGAAAACGGCCAAACGCCTCATACGGGACAACGTCACTGCTGATGGGTCCCTCGACTCTGTGAAACTCACTCGCGCACTCTTGCAGCACCGCAACACCCCTGACAGAGACACCGGCTTGTCCCCAGCTGAGCTAGTCCTCGGGAGACAGTTGCGGGACTTCCTCCCAGGGCTACCGCTGCAGCCCCCCCTACGTAACCACAAGGATCTCAGCCAGACGTGGCAAGATGTCGCATGCTGGAGGGAGAAAGCACTAGCCAAGCGCACCTCTCGTGACCATGAGCGTCTGCAAGCACACACTAAGGACCTGCCTCCACTAAAAGCTGGCCAGCATGTGCTGGTTCAAAATCAGTCGGGCAACCACCCTCGAAACTGGGACCGCCGTGGAGTGGTGGTGGCCGCATTGCCGTTTCGGCAATACCAGATCATGCTCGACGGATCACGACGGATGACCCTACGCAATCGGAAGTTCTTGCGCTCGTTTGTACCCCTCGCGCACACGACACCTACTGTCCCTCTTCCCGCGCCCAGGCCCCACCCCGCCGATCACGGTCTGCACCACCCACAGCTGCGACCTGGCACTGCTCAGTCTTCGCTGACTGGCACACCACCGTCCCAGACCGACGGGGCTGAGTCACTTCCGCCCCCCGCGCAGGGCCCCAGTCCAGAGCCAGATCCTGCAAACGCCGCCTCATCGCCCTCGGCGACCCCTCCAGCTGTGGCCCTTGAATCAGGGACGCACTCCCCTGACCGAACGCCTACTGCTATACCGGTGTGTCTCCCGAATCACTGTCACCCGTGCTCGCGTTCCCTAACCACCCCTCGCTCAGACCGGGAGCTGCCACCGTCCTCTCGGGGTCGCCGACGGTTCGCACGTGATGTTCTCGATCTGTAGTATCTCTGCGCCACCTATGTGCTGCTTACCGACTACTAGCGCCCAGTGATGCACAACATGTACCCGACAAGCGCCCGGTGTGCGCACTCGTGTGTTCGTCGTCACTGCGTGTGTTTTACGAGTCATGTGCGCACTCGTGTGTTCGTCGTAACTGCGTGTGCTTTACGAGTCATCCAGTGTTTCTTTCACATGCGTTCCAGACCTTCCTGTAATGCGGATTATGCCATGTCTCTTTTGACCATCATGTTGCTTACTGGGGAAGTTACCACGTTCATTTTCATTTTTAGCTTCCGCAACAAGATCTCGTGCCTGCGTTTCGCATCCACTCGTTTCCGTGGGGGCATACCTGAGCATGACCGTATGTACCTACTGTGCACTCAACATAATGGTCTGTTCGTTTATTGCAGAGTTGCCTCATTCAATGAACAATAAACTCGAATGTTTGAAATGCTTATCCAGCTAGTTACAACGCTCATCATTATTCATTACTTAGTGAATAAACATAGATACATTTACACGGTTAGAAGGTAAGATTGGTCTATTCCAGATCCAACGTGATCAGGACAGACGGATGTAACAGGCCCACGCATGGTTTACCCCGTAAGTATCATACATGGCAAAAGTAGCAGAAGAACGTATAATGGAAATTAGCATGCAGCTGTGGTCTGTTGTTGAGCAGCGTGAATTTGAGAAATGCAATGGAATATTAACCCTATTCCTGGCGGGGGGGGCCTCAGGAGCCCCCCCCCCCTGAGGTTTTTTGGTTATATCTCCCAAACGCTTTGAGCTAGGAAGCTCAAATTTTCTGACTTTTTCTAAAAGGCTTTTACGCAACATTTCTGAAAATTTTGAGTTGATCTGACCTCAGGTCAGGTCACCAGAGGCGGTTTGGTGACCCTACCTCAGAAAAGTTTGCAATCACGCCAGAGCTAGAGTTTTTGACCGATCAATTTCTTCTATTCAGGCTTTAGTTAGAGTACCAGTATGTGCAATTTGTATATCTCAGAATTTTCATATCTGTGACCTGAGGTCAGGCCAGACTCGTGACCTTTACATTGCAAGCCTATGGGAAAATATTGAAACGCCTCCTGCTTCGTGTAAACGAGTCAAAACCACCCAGTTCTTTCAGTATTATGGAAGATTATCTCATCGGTGTTGATCCTGGTGCCGCTAATTGACAGGGGCACCGGCAAAGGTCATCTGAGGTCATGTGACGTCATAAATCGTTTTTCTGTCAATAAATCACGACATGATGGTGCTAAAGACTTGTAAGTGGTACCAAACTGCTCGCCTGGTCAAGGCGCGTCGTTTGGTATGCAGCATGACCATACCCCACAACCTCATTGATGAATGACCTGACCTTGACCTCAGGTCAAATTTTAAATTGACCTGTGAAGGTCGTCACATACTTATTTCGCATCGCCTCGGCGAGAGCAACAAAAAATGTATTGGTTTATGTCTCTATATTTCTTAGTTTAAAAGTTATATAGGTAACTAATTCCAAAACATTTTATCGTTGATGACCTCTGGTGACCTCAATATTGACCTGACCTGAAAATGTTTTATGTAAAAGTTGTAGATCTTTAAACGACCTATCAAACGCCGTTCGCCGTTTGTCGCTGCGATGTGTAGTTTTTGAGATCTGAAGGGGGGGGGGGCCGAATCGGCCCCCCCCCCCGCCAGTTTCTTGTCCCGGCGGAGCCCGCCAGGAATACGGTTAAAGCCCAAATCGTTTCGCGCGTGGCGCCTCCTGCTGTCGGCGGCGTGTCATCTGGCCTCTGCGCGGTAGACACACCGGTTGGTGTCTGCGCTCTCAGTGAGGTGTAATGTGTCACGTCGCGTCCGCTGATGGCACACTGATGTTACGTCACACAGAACGACATCAGCGGTCCGTGACTGACTTCGGGGAGAGGCGGGTGGCGGTGATGCCGCCACTGAGAGGTTCTCCTTATAAGTGAAAGTATTGCGTTCTTTTTTGATAGATGAACGGTTCAAAGTTTGCGGATTTGAAACTAGCAGTTATTTTTGTAGTTCATTTGCAGCTTTTGTGTGTTTCATGGAGAGATTGAAAGACAGATTAGAATTGGAGAGAGAGAGAGAGAGGGAGAGGGAGAGAGAGAGCAGGGTGGGAAGGAGAAAGGGAGGAGAGAGGAGAGAGAAGAAAAGAGAGAGATCAGGCATTTATTTAATTGCTGATCTTAGCATATCACATGATGTATATTGAAACATTATTGTGACACATAAGCTGTACCATCAAGTTTTAGCGAAAAGCGATCTTATTCTGACACGAATAAATTCCGGCCATTTCACGGCCGGCGCACATTGTCGGCATTTCTGGCGCTCACGGCGTGAAGGCTCGCCTGCAGTGTTCAGTTGCCGACCGCAGCCCAGCCGACTGTTTCCGCCGCGGCTCACGATCTGGTGCACAGCCCGAGTGCATGGCCTGTGCATGGCCTCGCCACCTCTGATGCACCGCAGTGCTGGGCAGACTTTGTGGCTCCATCACGAGTCGAAGTGCCAATGCAAGCCATGACTGAGAAATGATATTGGCAAGTGTCATTTCTCAGCGAGCGTGATCTATAAAAAGTGAGATGCCCTTCGCTAAAGAATATCTCTCCTCATGATCTGAACTGTCAGTTGTACTATTCTTGTCACGTAACCAGGAACTGAATGCCTATGCATGCTGCTGGCTGTGGCAGTAAGTGAATTTAAGTTTGCCGGGCGCGGAGTTCGCGGCCATGCTCGTCATTAGGAACAGAACCGGTGATCGGATGTGATAGATACCGTAACGTCGTTCAGCGGCCTTGAGCGGGTGTTCGCTGGGCGCGACGCCCCACCGCGTACCATTTGCGAAAGCCTACCTCCGTGTGCTCGGAACGCCCATGTGGTGCCTTTAATGGCACGTGCAGACGGCCGGGTGGCGCCGGCCTTGCCCAAGTGCCTCCGGTTACCACAGGACAGTGGCAGTCGCGTGAAAACCGCACCGGACACCCACACACCCGCACCAGCTGCTCTGGCTCTGAGCGACCGATTGTTGCGTCACAACAACTGGCTTGGGAAATGTAAGATACATCTGACCGTTTCCCGGTTTAACAGTTTATTTCCTTTTTCAATTTATATTTTTGTTCTTAACTTAAATCTTAGGCCTAGGATATCCACGATAGAGTTTGCTGTATGACTGCGTTTTAAAAGAAGCGGTATGTCCTCGTATATTGCAATGATTTCGAGCACATCGATGCAATACAAAGCTTGTTTTTTGGACCAAACTGCTATTTTGCGCCAATCAAATTACTTTTAGAGACCATCGTCAATGAATATTTCAACCCCCGTAAAGAGTGTGCGAAAATACCTACCCATTGAACCTGAAGCAGCATCAATTTCATTGTTGAGCTCTGGGCCTGCCAGCATGTGCATTATGTGATCTCCACCCGATCCTGACCCAGAAACGGTCGTGTCGCTCGCCTGAGGTCGGTCCCCCGCTGACCGCTGAGCTATGACCCCGCCAACGGTCGGCCTCCGTTCCCGGCTGACGCGGCGGCCCGCCGGGTGACTCAGAACGCAGAAGGACGGGGCGCGTGCCGCGGTCGGTCCGTGGGACCCCTGAACAGCCTCCGGGCCTTGTGAGTGGGGCACGGCCAGGAATAGCCGGCGTGACCGTGAGTGCAGGGACTTCGGAGTTCTGGTACAGAAACGTTCACATTCATCCGATAATGATCGACATCGATGATGATGCTCTTAACACAGATAGTTACACCATGGGTGAGACAATACTATCTATTATTTTATCCATTATCACAGATCCACAGTATTACCTTATCCATGGTTACACCATGCAAACATTATTGATCTAAATGCGGTATGCTGTAAACCAAATAGAGCCTGTATCGCTACCCTTCATCCTCCGCAGTTTCTCACTCCTTCGTATCGTAAATCATGGTCACAGAGGTCTGTCGCAACTGGCACAATGATTGCTACCTTTGTTTTGGTGGATGATTGCCATCGTTTATCAGGTGGGCACCCGCGGCTTCCAGAGCCTAAGGAATGCCTCCAAAACACCTGGAAGATCGTGAACTCTTGGCTGCAGAACTGGGTCACGAGTAACCTATGTGTTTTGGCCAGCCGAGTCGTACGGAGCGCGACGCACCACCTTGTCATAATCATAACTTGCTCCTCCGGTTATGGAATAACAAATGGTTCTACAGTCTGCTCCCTCCCAGCTGCTTGTTCCCGTGGATTTAGTTGAGACATTCATATAACTGTCTTCTTTCACGGCCTCGTAGGACGGTGGAGGCTGGATGTGGTTTGTTCATCTTCAATGTCCAATGTTAATTGCAATGTTTAGTCACTGCTGGTCATCAGCCTTCTATTTACGAGAATCAGCTGTATATCTCACTCCCCTCTGCATTCGCCGTCCTGGAGATGACCTTTCATTCCTCACGGCCGGCTGGCCGTTATCCCGAGGTCTGTGGAGTCGGCGGGCCTCCGGGCGCCGCCGGGGTGCCTCGACCACACCCGGACCCCACCCGCACCCCCGTGACGAATCAGCCGGACCCGTCCCCGCCAGCCGGATATCCCGGCACGCCGGCCGCCGGGGCACAGTGATGCAAATGGGGTTCACGAGTGGCCATAAATACCAAAAAGTCAAGTTTACCAAACCGAGTAAATCGCGATATGGCTAACCAAAGAAATGTTTGGTGCATCTGAAATCACATAGCGTTCATGTTTTTGTCAAAACCGGCCTCGTGTATGATTGTCAGAAGCCGTGACATTTTGTATATCGTAAAATGACTGTCGGATACTTGCAAGTTCAAACACCGCTAGCGTGCGTTCATTTAATACAAACTACAAAATTATGCATACTGCTTCTCATGCTTGGTCACAAAAAGCCGTATCTCTTTTGGTTTGGCGGTGATCTAATCATCTGTCATCATGTTTCAATAACAATTTTTTAGTGAAAAATATTTGCTTTCGTTTCACCTACACAGCTAACACAGTGTGTGCCCGTTAGTGCACCATACCATAGCATTCCCTAATAATTTCTGAGACACACCGTGAAAGAATTAAGGCGCTAGCACAGGGCAGACCGGCGCTATTGAAGTTTTTGTCCGGCGCGGTCGGGTGCTGCGGTCGGGGCGGATTGCTTTCACCGCGGATTGCAATTTCGACAGACGTTTGACTTTGACCTGCTATAAGTAGGTCAAATATTGACCTTAAGTCAAAAGTAATATGCTCACTCGCGAGATCTTGTCAAGGGCAATCCGTTGGTTTTTGTTGCGAAGCGCTAGGACACTTCGTTTAGGAACAGGAGAGGGATGCACCGGCGAACCCCCGCTGTGGTCGCCCGCCCGCGGCGCGGCCGCCCGCCCACCGCGGCACCCGACCGCAACGGACGAAAACTTTAGTAGCGCCGGTCAGCCCTGTGCTAGCGCCTTAATTCTTTCACAGTGCGGCTCAGAAATTATTAGGGAATGCTGTGGTATGATGGTGCACTAACTGGCACACAATGTGTAAACTGCTGTAGGTGAAACGAAAGCAAATATTTTGTTGTAAAAAACTGCGATTGCAACATGATGACAAATAGTTAGATCAACGCCAAACCAAAAAAGATACGGCTTTTTGTGACCCTGCATTAGAAGCAGCAGACTTTGGGGATCATTGCCATGCATAAATTTTGCCATTTGTACGAAATGAACGCACGCTAGCGGCCTTTGAACTTGCGAATATCTGACAGTCATTTTACGACATAGAAAATGTCACGACTTCTGACAATCATACACGAGGCCGGTTTTGACAAAAATATGAAAATCATATTTTTTCAGACACGCCAAACATTTGCCTGACTGGCCATATTACGATTTATTCTATTAGGTGAACTTGAAATTTGGGCCTTTTCGGTATTTATGGCCACTCGTGGACCCCATTTGCATCACTGTGCGGGGGAGCCTTGGGCGGCGCAGCCTCGGCGCAGGCGGTGCTTTCGCAGCGGAACGAGCGGACCCAGACCGGTGACGTCATCGGCGGCTCTGTGACCGGCCGCTGTGACCGCGCGGAACGGCGGTGGTCAGCAGGCCGATACCCCGACGGCGGACGCCTCTGACAAATCTGACATGACGTCACCCACAGACAGTCAGAACGGTCGCAGGGTGGGCTGTGCATTGTGCAATGTGCATGCATCGGCCAACAGATGAGTTGTTTATATAGGTCTGTGTGTGCATAGACCTATACAAACTGCGGGACCTATACATACCTACGTGCACAAAGCTGGATTGCAGTCATTGGCGCCTTTAATGCATTTTTGTGTTAATTTGTTGCTCATTTTTTAGTTAGGCCTTACCTAAATAAATGTGTTGATGTTGCCGAAGTGTGCTTTTTTAGTCTGATTAGATACTGAGAACTGACAAGCATAGACAACGTTTTGATGTTATCGCTCTAACTATCAAATCTTGAATATTGCATTATACGTAGATAACATGAATGTACGTATCATAAATTAGCTGACACCATTCACGTCTCAATCGTACCTACGTAGATCTCCACTCGAACCTGCTTATAAAGGCATGCAACTGTCCAAGTACGTACCTACGTAACTATTTGAAAGCCATAATAAAATATGTACTCAGTTATATAGACATCCAAAAGTTCATTCGTCCTCCTCCAGAGTCCTGTTCGACTATTGCCCCTCCTGAGAAACATGCGGGTAATAATGCCCCTAAATTAAACACTTGAATAACCCACTCACACATAAATACCCGTGCCCTCTGAGCAAAGGTATACACCTAAGGCACATGCCACATGCATTCCCATTAAATACATGGCCACTTCGCATGGCTGGCAGTCTGGCTTCCGCAGTAGCAAAGCGGCAGAATCCCATTTGTCGTTCGGATCAGTGGCGGCGGAACATCTTCAATTAAAGGGGGGGGCACTGCCGACTTTTGGTCCCATTCTTTCCATGCAACGCCCATAGCGCTAATGTCAAAATGCCAAAATCAAAGGGGGCACGGTGCCCAGGTGCCCTCCTCCCCCCCCCCCCTCCCGTTCCGCCGCCTATGGTTCGGATATTAAAACCTACGGCTAGTCCTATGCCGGATATCGTGTCGCAGGCTACATTCATATATAGGTATATATACATATATTGTTCATTATGCGTATAAGAAAAGGCCTCCGAAACTAACTGCAGGTTGCAAGCCTCTAGATTTGTCAGCTTCCACGCATTAACTGTGCGAGCGCAACTTTACAGTACTCAGTTCAGAACGTTTGAAACTTAACCAGGTCGAACCCAGTCGTTACGCGGTCTTTACGCAGTCGTTACGGCATCAGTTTGGGTTCGGGAGGACCCGGGTTCGATTCCGGTGCCGCCCATGTCTAGCCAGTCCCTGGGAGTGTGTGTGTGTGGGGGGGGGGGCTGCCACTGCTGCCGTTGCCTAGTGGAAAGAGGAGGAGCAGAGCATTCCTGTAAATGCGAGCAAGTGATTCACCAGAGGTTAGGATGAGTGAAATAAAATGTTTTCCAAGTATTAGATTGTTATTTGCCTGTCAAACATACTTCGAGATCATATGAGCATGACCACTGCAGCTAATTATTAATTAAGGCTCTGTGTTGTGTTCACCGTGTTCGCCTGTCAATATTAGGGTCTGTGTGTTCAGTGTTGTAATACCTGTATTGATGACGCTGAATTTTTCTTTGTGCGGCCGCTGAGGTGTGGCCCCCTCCTGCGTTGATGAGGTCACCAGGAACCGATCCCGCTCCAGTGAGACGCCAAAGACTGATGGCCATGAGCTAATCATTTCCTAGGCTTCACAGCAAGGCACATAGTCAGTCGGGGAGCATGCTCCACCTTCGCCTCCGGCCGGCAGGGTGACACAGCACTACATACCCACTGACAGGCGATCGGTTATTCAGGATGGGATGAGGAGAGAAAGAGAGAGGGAGAGAGGAAGGGAGAGAGACAAACTTATGAAAACTAGTTCATTTGTCTTGAAAAAATACGAGACTTTCTTTATAAAAAGACATTCCAAATTATCCGTGTTGAAACCTAAATGAAGGAGTCACCTTCAAAAAAAATAACATTAAAAATTATCGTTAACTTGATAAATCATCAAATGGTATAATAAATCGAAAAATTTATCATGCAATTCATTGATATTATCGCTTAACGGTAGATCTACTGATAAACAATGTTACGATTAATTAACTGTTTAAACAAATATTATTAATGAAGTGAGCCTCCTTATTTGTGACATTTCATCATCATCTGAGGTGTACCGTTTGAGAGAAAGGTGTCCATGTCGCGTCTATCTGTTTGCTCTAAAGATGGCTTGGTAATCTTAAGCTGTGTTGAATTAAAAAAGGTCTTACGATTTCGTTTTACATGCGCTTTTACAGGCGTCTTACATACGATTTCCACATTTCGTTCTACAAATCGGGACCAATTGTAATAAAAAGCTGGTTTGTTTTCCAGTAAACACTGACAAGTTTTTCCTAGGGGAGAAAAACAGCAAAATATTCGCCAAGTTTGGAAGCAATTGGTGGGGCAGACTCTTCAGATGCATGGATCCGCCAGTGTCTAACGCTTGCTGATCCGCCTAAAAGTCGCATTCTTAGAGTTTTGATTAACAGCAGCGTGCAAATGTGTCTTATTTTATCGCTAAGGTACGTACCACATAAACCTACCAAATATTCCCCAGCTTGCTTCTCCTGAGTTTTTTTCCATCTGGGACCGATTTTAATTTACCTTGAGTCGAGACAACTGTTTCGTAGGTACTCTTAAGGAATGCCACTAAATGTATATTTGTATTGCCAGCATAGTTGATCCCTAGCATGGCTTGACTTTTTACGTCCCTGCGTTTTAGAGAGTATGTCTTATATCCAGGATCAGACTGTTCTCAGCTCCCCGCTGGATAGAAGCGTAACCACTCGCCGCGGTACGCATCCAGCAAAGAGTGCCCCATCTCGCGGCAGGCGGCTCGGGCGGCCTCTGCGGTCGCTCCGTCTCACATCTCCCCGACGGCAGCTGACGCGATTCCCAGCACAGGAGGCCCACCTGTATGTAAGTCCTGTCGCAACCCCCTCTCACGCGGGGACGGTCTGCCGCCAAAGCCGGCGCAGAGTGCGGCTGCGGTGAAAGCGCACGATCCACCATCCTGTCAGTCCATGGGAGTTTTTGGCGAGCGCCGCCGTCTGCCCGTGTGGGCGGTGGTCCGTCAGAGGGTCCCCGCGCCCTCGGCCCCGACTGCGCCGATCGCCGAGGGTCACACGAGGGTCAGACGCGCCTGTCAAGGTCGCGGGGTCACCCACGGTGTGATGGATGGGGACAGCTGACCCAATCTGGGTAGAACGCTTGTTAATACAAACAATTTATCATAATTGTTGGCGTAAAAAGACGCCAACACATGTTCAGCAATTATCGTTCATCAATTTTCGGATAAATGTATAATTGCGACTTATGAAATTTCCTTCCAAGCATTTGGCTCCGACGAAGATTTCGTTGCTCGTCCAGTCTCAGTCAGCCGTTTTCGGAGGTAGCTACCATTCTCATTCGCTGGCCATCGGGGGCCATCGGGAGGGTAAAAATCCCATAGCCTCTGCTGGGGTTGATAGCTTCTCTGCTGGGGCTGCCGTCTATAGTTTACAAGCGTGGTTGTCGGAACGAAGACTCAACACAAACCAGAAATGACTGAGCATGTGCGTATGTATGCATATTGTATATATATGTTACAGGCCGTATAAAAACTCAGTCCGTTTGCAAACGGCCTGGCCCGATTCAGGCCGTTTGCAAACGGCCTGGACAGCCCAGTCAGTATGCAAACGGACTGAAAAGTCAGGCCGTTTGAATACGGGCTGAAATTCCAGGCTGTATGCAAACCGCCTGAAATTTCAGGCCGTTTGCAAACCGTCTAGGCCGTATCACAACTTTCCAGACACTAGGCCGTTTGCAAACGGTCTAGGCATTCTGAAAACAATCTGGTCTGCATAAAGTTACAGCTGGACAATGCTGAGTTTGTTGAAGCACGACCGTTTCATGACATTACATGGCACCATGAAATCCTGAGGTGCATTCGGTCGGCATCCGGAAAAATATAGTGTCACTCGGATATTCTCCGTCGGAAAATTATTGTTGAGCGCCTATCTTTAGCATGTCTCGTTATCGCGATACCGTCCGTGATCCCCGATGATTCTCGCTAGTTCCGGAAAATTCTCCCTGATTTTCTCGATGACGAATGAAGGCAAGAGATTAGCAGAACTGAGACCCGGCCCGGTCGAATATAGCGCCCGGTCGACCCGGGCTTCCCCCGGACTTTAACCTTCCAGGCGGTGGGGTGGGGGCATTTTTTTGCCCCCCTTTAGTTTTTTCAATATATCTCGAGAACCGCTGCGCCGATCGTCACCAAACTTTCAGTACCCTCCCGGGAGCAGCTAGCGCACATGGTGCCCAAAAATTTTCCAAATGCTATGATAGGTTGGCCGTTAATGACGTCAGAGTGACGTCATTTTTGCCATTTTTGACCCAAAAAAAGGTTTCGCGGGAAGAGCTGTCAGGCCTACAGCTTTAGAGATACAGAAAAATGTTTCAGACATAAAAGGTGTGGAATCAAGAGGGCTACAAAACTGCTATTTCGGTTTTTCGAATTTTTTGGATTTTGACCCCAAAAAAGCAAAAAATAGATTTTTTCGAATATAATAGCCAAAAATTCCAAAAAGTTTTTTGAATTTCGAAAAAACGGAATATATGTGATAGTCCCTACCGCCTTCTATCTACATACCAAATTTGAGATCGATACCTCTTTTTTGGCCAAGTTATAGCGAAAAAAACTGTTCAAAATTGATGACGTCAAATTTTCAAACTCAATTTTTAGCAATTCTAGACCTTGTAGCGCAAAACAAAGACCACCATTAGACTCCCCGTGACGAGCTGCATCGAATCGATATCCATTTAATGCAAAAATATCAACTTTGAAATTTGACCTTTTTTGACCTGACCTTGACCTGACCTCCACCAGAAAGTGACCTAAACCGTACCTGATGGTCTTATAACCAACACCATTGAGTTGGAAATGAAAAACTGGCCATAAAACATGCATCGCATAACCTTAGTAAAGTTGGGCTCATGTGGTGAAGCTTGGTGACCTTTGGTGACCTGACCTGTGACCTGACCTGGTATGACCAGTGACCTCTAATAGCAACATATGTACTAGACAACTGACGCCTTATCGCTGATTTTCGACAAAATGCGTTTTACTCGGTGTTATAGCGCTTTCCCTAGAAGCCCCGTGAACGGTGAAACATTTTATCTTTGACCTGACCTGTGACGTCATCGGTGACCCCGAGGTCAATGAAATTTGGTTTCCTTCAACAAATTTGACAGGGCTATCGAGCACCGTTTGAATTTTCCGGATTCGTCCAGTAGTTTCAGAGATACGGGGGGAGGCAAAAAAATGCCCCCCCCCAAACCGCGCGGAAGGTGGCTGGTAGGCCCACCGCCTGCCGGGTTAAAGTTTCGCCTTCCACCGCAATGGTCAAGTATTGCCGGCGTACGCCACCAGCCAGCCGCCGGCGGTCGACCGGGCGCGGTGAGGACTCTAATGTGAACCAGTGGCGCGGGAACTTCTTCCAGACTGGGGGGGGGGGGGGCTGAACCATAATAGAGATCAACCTAGGGTACCCCAAATCTAGTTTTCTCACCGGTTTTAGGCCACTTATTTTTCAGACCTTGGCCTTTAACCCGCGCATGACTGGGGTATTTTCCATGGGGAGCATTCATTCTGGCCAGGGTTCATAATGTCCAGGGTACGTTATGCCCAGTGTCGAAATGGCCAGTGCCTTAAATGGACCAGAGTTCATAATGTCCAGGGATTGCATGGTCCAAATGCAGCCAACTGGCTGCAGATAGGGTATATTCAAAGAGGCCAGGGTTCATACTTCATAATGTCCAGGGCACGATGTGTCCAGTGTTCGAAATGGCCGGGGTTCATAATGTCCAGGGCACGATGTGTCCAGTGTTCAAAATGGCCAGAGTTCATAATGTCCAGGGCACGATGTGTCCAGTGTTCAAAATGGCCAGTGCCTTGAATGGGCCAGAGTTCATAGTGTCCAGGGATTACATAGTCACTGAAAGTGACGTCATTATGTAAAAAACACGGAACCAGCTCAATGCGAAGCAGTGCAGTGCCGAAGGCAATGCCTTAGGAGAGATTACAGGCAATAGTAAATCAAATATTTTTAGGTTAACCCGCGCCCCGCTGGGCTATTCAGCCATACGCGCCCTGCTGGGGGGGCAGATTCTGCCCCCCCTGTCTAACTTCCGAACCGATGGTCGTAGAAAGACGGGGAAAACGGCAATCGAAAGCTCTCAACAAGGCGGATCTTAAGAACCCAAATTTTTTTGCTTAAGTAGGTCAGAGGTCAGGTCAAGGTCAGGTCAAGGGTACAAAATGCAAGTTTCTACAGTATCGGCCTTGCACCGTAGTTGCCGAAGAATGGACTGAGACCGATTGCCCAAAACGTGTTCTTAGACTACCAAGACAATATTCGTTGCACACAATGTCATTCAAAGGTCAAGGTCAAGGTCAGGTCAGGTCAGGTCAGGTCACCAAAAACAAAATATAGAAAAGGGCATGTGCGACACATGTTTTATGGGTCATTTTACTCATGGAATACAATAGGCACACTCAATAAGTGATATGGACCACCTCTGGATGAATTTCAGGTCGAGGTCAGGTCAAGGTCAGGTCAAGTGAGGTCAAATTTTGAAGTTGGTTGTTAAGGCCTAAAAAGGTGTCTATCCGATGCAGTTTTTCACGGCGAATCGAATGGTGCTATTTTTGTTTCTGTACGAGGTCTAGAACTTCCAAAAAAATCATTTTTCAAAATGTTTGTGTGTCGTGACGTCATAAAATTTTGAATAACTTCCACATTTTTGAACCGATTCTTCTAAAAATTGGTATGTAGGTGCACATAGACCACTTCTTTGACATATATTCCGGTTTTTTCGATGAACTCAAAATTTTGGATTTTATAAATATTTTCCCAAAAAAGTCAGTTTTTTGGAAAAATTTGGGCCAAAATCCAAAATTTTCAAAAAACCGAGATAGCCATTTGATAGACAAAGTAGAATCACGTATAACCTTTTTTGTTACGTCTTGATTCCTTTAAAAATGAAGATGTTAGCGGCGTTTGAAATTTTGCCGTTTTTTGAGGCGAAAATGGCGAACATGACGTCACTAAAACGTCAATTTCTCAAAAATTTTCCAAAGGATTTCGCTCAAATTTTCAGGGAACGTGTCAAATTGATGTATGATAAGGTACTGAAAGTTTGACGTCGCTGGCGTAACGCGTTTAGAAGTTATTGGCGAAAAACGGGAGGGGGGGCAGATTCTGCCCCCCCCCCCAGCGGGGCGCGGGTTAAGTGGTTATGTATCTGGCTTCAGGCCGAAGGCCTGAAACCACCTAAAAATAAATGAAACTTAACCTAAAAATATTTGATTTACTATTGCTTGCAATCTATTCATGCGAGAAATCATTTCCTTATCCCCGGTAGGCAAACATCATTACCTTAGGTTAGGTTAGGTTAGGCTAGGTTATTTTAGGTTAGGTTAGGATAGGTTAGGTTTGGTTGGGTTGGGTGGACTATGTAATCCCTGGACACTATGAGCTCTGGCCCATTCAAGGCACTGGCCATTTTGAGCACTGGACATATCGTGCCCTGGACATTATGAACCCTGGCCTAAATAATACGCACCCATTTTCCATAACGCGAGTGACTGGGGGGGGGGCTCTCCAGACCCCCCTCCTATCTCCGAAACTACTGGGCCGATCGTCAAAATTCAAACGGCGTCTGATAGCCCGGGAAAAACTATCGAAAGAAACCTATTTTCATTGACCTCGAGGTCACCGATGACGTCACAGGTCAGGTCAAGGTAAAAATTATTGACATTTTTGTTAGTTCACAATTTAGGCTCTGACCGCCGGACCGCCGCGCCGGTCCGATCAGGCTCATTTTTGGTTTACGCACTCCTCGTCGGAAGCCTTAGATACCCTGAGGGTACCGAACTTTTACTTCGAATTTTTCAGGTCAAGGTCAGGTCATCCTAGGTCACGAAAATTGTATATCATGTATCGGTCACGTGACGCATGTTTTATGGTCCATTTTACTCGTAGATTTCGAAAATAGTGTCGTCTGTGTCATTTGAGGTCATTGTCCGCTGAATTTACCGGAGGTCAGGTCACTTTCAGGTCAGAAAAGGTCAAATTTTGAAAATGAAATTTTTCAACAAAAAAGGTGCCTATCAGATGCAGTTTGAGCTCAGGAACACGATGGTGCTATTTATATTGCTGTACGACGTCAAAAACGTACCGAAAAATGAATTTGAAAAAACGTAAAATTGTAAAATTTTGACAAATAACTTGGCTATTTTTGAGGATATTGGGCTAAAACTTGCAAATGTAGTACATCAGTGTGTGTTCTATCACATATATTCCGGTTTTTGCGAAAAGTCAAAAACTTTTTCTAAAAAAATCAAAAAATATATTTTGTAATTGTAAATAAATATTTTTCAAAATTTTTCAAAATTTCGAAACATCGAGATAGCACTTCGATAGCTACGTGTATTTGTAGTCCACTCATGCAAAGAAAATGGATCTAGCTTTAAAACTGAGCTCTTGCCCAGCCAGCAATTCGCCTGGGCAATTGCTATTGCCCAGGCGAATATTGCTATGGCAAACGTCGGGCAGCTTGGGCTTAGCTTGGGTTTACCCACATCGATCAAAACCAATGCATGTTTTACTTGGGCTGAGCTCGGGCATGCCGCAGCTATGCCCGAGTGTGTCCAGCTGCAGCTCAGCCCGACATCCGCCCGCGCATCCAAAGCAGGCTCAACTTGGGCGGAGCGCGGGCTGATCAAGCTGGCTGTCTCCTTTGGCTAACTGGAGTAAAGCTGGAGTTTAGCCATACTTGATCGGCTGTTCACGCATGCGCATTTCTGCGCCAGTCACGTTTTGCTCGGGCTTACATCGGGCTACCGCCAATCGTCGCACAACTAGGGCTACACTACGGCTGTCCGGAGCTCGCAAAGCGGGCATACCTCCGGCGGAGCATGGGTTTTAGTCGGCGTTTTTGTGTCATACGCCGACTTTAGCCCAAGCCCTAGCCG
Source organism: Amphibalanus amphitrite (assembly GCF_019059575.1). Classification (NCBI taxonomy): domain Eukaryota; kingdom Metazoa; phylum Arthropoda; class Thecostraca; order Balanomorpha; family Balanidae; genus Amphibalanus; species Amphibalanus amphitrite. The sequence goes on from NW_024882381.1 coordinate 184,774, forward strand.
ACTTTAGCCCGACTGAAATCTCGGCCAAGCCGCACTTTAGCCTGCTTGGGCCCGGAGTAAAATTGCTGGCTGGGTGAGAGCGTTTGCCGTATTTCAGTAATTTTCATGAAAATCGGCCGACATGACGTCACTCTGACGTCATTTCCGGCTAAACTATGGTAGCTAAAAAGTTGAAATTTTAACACAAGATGTCAAATTGGTGCCTCTGAGGGTACCGCATGTTTCGTGTTGGTCCGTTAAACGGTTTGGAAGATATTGCTGAAAAACATGAGGGAGCTCTGTAGAGCCCCCCCCCCCCCAGTCATGCGCGGGTTAAAAAACGAAAATATTTGCAAAAAAGGCAGGTATTCCGTCTCAACTGAGTGAAGAAACTACCGTTTTGTTGCCGTAAGTTGCCGTACCAGTAAGTTGCCAACTACCATAAGTTGCCGAGCCAGTGAAAGAGGTGGATTTTTCACTTACATGCTTTCTTCCTTTGTGACCCACAACCCCTAATTTGGGGAGGACAAGCTGCCCCAACGGTTCCTGACCTCATGAAAAGTTGTGGGGCACCGCCCCCACGGCCCCAGAGCTGTGGAAGCAAGCTTCCCCCACTGCCCCCTCCCCGGTTCCCGCGCCTATGTATGAATCTATGAAATTATGTTGGTAAATTTCCGATTTCGATTCCTCCAGCTGGGGGGGGCTCAAATACATTACGAGCCCCCCCCCCAGCCGAAAAGTTGGAGGGGCTCAGCCCCCGCTAGCCCCCCCCCCCCCGGTTCCCGCGCCACTGATGTGAACTCTGATGTCCATTGCGCGCTCCGGCGTTTCATGCCGCAAAATAATCGGTGAGTCTTGTAGTGATACGTTTCACCAGACCTCACCAGTAGTGGCTTCACCGGGCTCCATCAACTGGATGGCCGTACACAGGCGGACCGTGAACTTGTATAATTAGTAATATTGTCGAAAAACGGCCGGGCCGAGCATCACCACAGTAAGAAAATGTTCGACGTATCCCAGCCAGCAATTTTGCTCCGGGCCCAAGCAGGCTCAAGTGCGGATTGCCCGAGATTTTTAGTCGGGCTAAAGTCGGCTAGGGCTTGGGCTAAAGTCGGCGTATGACACAAAAACGCCGACTAAAGCCCATGCTCTGCCGGAGGTATGCCCGCTCTGCGAGCTCCGGACAGCCGTAGTTTAGCCCTAGTTGAGCGACGATTGGCGTTAGCCCGATTTAAGCCCGAGCAGTGAATCCATTTATATAATGGAGATTACTCTGGGCCCGAGCGGGCTGAACTCCGGCAAGCCCACTCTGTGTGCCCTGTCTATCCCGACTTAAGCCATAGAAGTGAATGGGGTTTATACATTGCAAACTGCTGTGGCTTTGCTCGGGTTCGGCTCGAGTGACGGCTCCTGTTTTCTCAAGTCTCGACTTGACTTCATCTTGCTTTTGCTTCACACTGGATCAAGTAGCAAGGAGCAGCCAATGCACTTTCAGCAGGTTGTGCGGTTTCAATGCATATTTAACCCACGAGCCGCTGGGGGGGGGGGGCATAAAGTTGCCCCCCCTTTACGTTTTGTGAAATATCTCCGAAACCTGATGAGCTACGAACGTGAAACTTGGCATAGCTTTAAATGAATACCTAGGCAATGTTTGAGGAAAGTTTGGTGGTTGTAGCACCTAAGATGACGTCACAGTGACGTCATAAAGGTTTGTCGTTTTCCGATATGGACCGTTTCTGATGACGCTGAGCATGAAACTCGACTGTAAATGAACTAGACAGCACCTGCTGTCATCCTAAAACATCTAACTACACTTTTAGCTAGTTTCTGACCAATAATCGGCCCTCTATATTCGGTCCCATATATCTGATGTATCGTGAGGAATATGAGAGTCGCAAATCTATAATTTCACTTATGACGTCACTGTGACGTCATTTCAAATGGGATCGACACCAAATTTGGACACAACCTCGGCTAGGTATTCAGGAAGATGTGTGCAAAGTTTCGCTTCTCTATGTCTTCGCGTTGCGACGATATCGTCGCAGAAGTAAAGGGGGGGCAACTATATGCCCCCCCCCAGCGGCCGGCGGGTGGCGCGGAGGCCCAGCGGCCGCCGGGTTAAAATTGTTACGGTCACTCATATGCTCTGTTAACCGGTCATCGAGCATTGCGAAAGGAAAGTAGTGGTTGACTTTGATAGTGAATGTATATTATAAACGACTACAGACACTCAAATGAAACACAAATACATGAAACAGTGGAGTGCAAACTGCAGCAATAATATGACATGAGTCATGAAAAAGCGCCATCAAAACTATAAAACAATCAAAGGCCCGCTAGCCTCCTTCCCCGTTCATAATACTTGGTTGAACACTCAACCGAAAGCATAAAGTAAGGACAGCAAGTAATCGCTCATAAGACATAAAGCAATTAGCAAACAATCGTTTATAAGGAATTTCACTCTGGTGAATGGGAGCTTTGGAGGCGTCTGGCTCCTCCACACATATACACATCTGCAGTAGGTGGTCGGCCAGCTTTCGGCGCAGTTTCAGTATAATGTAGGTATACCTACCTACTTAATTATAAGCAGGCAGTTTCCGCTAAACCACTTGGCGAGGGCGACTGCGGCGTCCACCCGGTCCTGGTTTGTATAACTATTCCATTTTTTTTTTTTTGGAACCATTTGCTCTAATGGTACGTACCTGAAAAAGAGATTAATTGGTTTAATTTACATTGCATGTTTGCTTGAAAAATAAGTTATTGTTGCATTAATACTGTAAAAGCACTTCTCATTGATCCGTATAAAATGATCATTCGATTTTCAACGCGGACAGAGAATGAGCGTGCTCGGTGATAAGTAGATAAATATTTGTGTTTTGTATTTCATTTTCCTGGTTCAGAAGTGCTGATATTTCACAAAGATATGAAGGCACGGAATGCGGCTTTTCTGAGCGAGGGTATAAATCGCCAGGCTGAACAGCTATTCAGCTTCATGTTTGATGGCGTGAAACTCAGTCAAAATCATGACGTTTACATACGATCAAGCGCACCATTCAATACACTTACCTACCGTAACACTGCATGCCAGTCCACGTGATAAGAGCAGTGAGCACTATCCCTTCTTCGCGCTGTCACACGCGCCCAAACATCAACCACCAAATGCCCCAACACCGGTGTGTCGTTTCGTCGCACAGCGCACAGACTGTCACAAACGCTGCACATGATTGGCGCAGAGCTGCGCATGCGCGAACAGCCGAACAAGTATGGCTAAGCTCCGGCTTTACTCCAGTTAGCCGAAGGACACAGCCAGCTTGATCAGCCCGCGCTCCGCCCAAGTTAAGCCTGTTTTGGATGCGCGGGCAGATGTCGGGCTGAGCTACTGCTATCCGCACTTGGGCATAGCTGCGGCATGCCCCAGCTCAGCCCTAGTAAAAAATGCATTGGTTTTGATCAAAGTGGGCAAACCCAAGCTAAGCCCAAGCTGCCCAACGTTTGCCACAGTTCAGCCCAAGCGAATTGCTGGCTGGGTGTAGACGAGTCATTCGGCATGGAATGCGCAAGCATTCACATGGATGAAACCTGATCATCGACCAACCTGGATCCATTAAGTTCAATCTTCAGAGGCTGTTGTACTTCGCCAGACCGTTTGAAAACTGACTAGGCCGTTTTCAAACTGTCTAGGCCGTTTTAAACTGCCTAGGCCGTTTTCATACGGCCTGATATTTCAGGCGGTTTGCAAACGGCCGGCTTTTTCAGGCCGTTTTCAAACGGCCTGACTGGGCCAGGCCGTTTGCAAACGGACTGGATTTTCATACGGTCTGTAACATATACAGCCCACCGCTAAAGTAATGTGTGGTTTTACCAATCTCAACGGATGGCTTTGACCGACGATTTTTAAATGCGGACTGATTGAAAAGAAGACATCATAAATAGATAAAGTTGTAGCTGCAAGGGTGAAGATGCATGTAAGCTACATTTAAAGTCTCGTTGCAGTCTGGCTAATCGTTCCTAGGCTTCAGAAGCAGAACATACCCATGACTGAAACCACACATTACTTCTGCTGTGGACTGTAGGGTAGCCTGGGGCAAGACGCCCCAGATAATTTATTTTGCTACTTAACTTTTGTCCCACATCACCTGGAAGGCCAAATTTGTGCTCAATGCGTTCTTAGGACATTTTACTTTAAATTCCACCCCTCAAATTCATTCGCTTATGATCGGACTCCCAGCTGGGAAGTGGTTTGTGAAGCAACTGCAAATAGGGCGTTTTGCCCCAACCCCAGGGCAAAACGCCCCACGGCCTGGGGCAAGAAGCCCCATACTCTAGATTAAAGATTAAACATGCTAGTTGACTAAATCTTATATGAGAGGTCCGTTAGACCTTGGGAGGCACGGCACTGAAGTTAGCACCTTCCATCCCATCAGGTGTTCAGCTACGACACTATTGTATGAGCAGGTTTTTCACCTGCCTCATAAGGCAAAATAATAAATTATTGCAATGCAAATGTTAACAAAATACTTCCTTTGCCATCCAGTTGCTGAGAAAAGTACATATAAATGCATAGAAACATACCGTTCGCCAGCTACCGAACATTAGGAAGTGGGTAGTCCGAACAACACATGAGGTAAAACGCCCCATGGGGCTTTTTGCCCCGCGACCTACTGGGGCGTTTTACCCCATCACGTAGTTCGGTCAGAGAACAACGCCTTGCACTCCAGGAAGACATAATTTACCACGAACCAACCCGGCATTATAAGCGTTAGACAATAGCTGTTCAAAATACATAAAAGTCGTTAACCTGATGTGGACGATAAAGGAACGCCATGACGCATTATCTGACAACAAAACATAAAAATCACTCCAAAAACACATTTTTGGCTATATCTCTCTAAAGAGTCATCACAATTTCTTTCCAGTCTGCTCATATAATGATCGTATAGTGCACGTTTTATAGAAGAGAGGATGTTTCCCCAGAACCTTGCCAGTTCCGAGAAACATCGGTGAGGCGTTTTACCTCGGCGGGGCGACTTGCCCCGGTCTACCCTACTTCCTTTCGCTCTTGACACGGCGCCCTCTCTCTGGAGGGAGGGCCCAGCCCAGCCTGGCCCAGTCTGGAGAGAGGACCCGCCCAGCCTGGAGGGCCCAGCAGGGCTGCGCCCTCTCGAGGCGAGACGCATGGTGGCAGCGCCATCTCGCTGTGCTGTTGTATATGGCGGATACAATAGTCTCGGAATGCTTGGTGAAGCAAAGGAGGATCCATGTCTCTGCGTCGCTCAAATCCATATTACAACATTTAGAAACTGCGAAAAAGTCACTATTGACGACTTGCATAGTGTTTTTTTCATAATTAGCCTATAAAGACGTACCCAATGGATTTAATTTTTGGATTTTTTAATCATTCTGCTCAACGTTTGCTCACTTAAAAGCCGAAAAACGTCCCGCCAGTCGCTAGAGATAACCGTGAGAGAGATGACCATGCGGCAATATATCTGCATGACTTACAAGGATGAGGATAGCAGTGTGGGCCGTGGGCGTTGGGCCTGTGGCGCCGGTGGGTTATGTCCAGCTGTGAGTCGTTTCTGAGTGAGGCGTGTGACTGTGGTTAAATACCGCACGTGCTTTGTGTGTTATTGTGTGTGTGTGTGTGAACTGATTGTCCTTCCCACGCAGGAATAGGAGCAATGTTATCTGCGAATACCGCTAAAATATGCAACATACCCATTGTAATACTGGTCAGCTTCAGAGCCTTATTTCATGAAGCGAGCCAGGAAACAGAGTATTGGATCTCCGAGAAAACATTAGCAACATAATGATTTACTGATCAGAAAGTCTCCTGACATGTTTGCACGCATCCATTACGGAAATAGGAGGCTCAGCTGCTTGAGCACGCTAAGCAACAGCCCGTTGTAATCCTTTGATTCGTCGCATTATTATGGGGCTAAAACAAATATCAACCCGTCGGAAATATATGTCGCTAATATTATGTCGCTCGCTTCAGGGAATAAGACTCTGAAGCTGACAAGAAACGGGCATGGCGGCACCGGTGTTTCGCAAACCGGGAGATCTTGGCGGCAGCGAAGAACGTGATCTCTCGTGCTCAATCTTGTGCGACTCACAACGGGGGCCACCTGACTAAAGTGGTGCTCTACGCATGAAAATACAAAATTTCAGTTCTTTCTCTTTCGTTTGAGGCATGATTCGCCTTAATCGGTGGCATAGCAAGGTCACACGACAAAAATAAAAAAGCTTCAAGACTTCTGGGACACCCTGTGCGATGAGAGTCTTTAACCCTATTCCTGGCGGGGGGGGGGGCCTCAGGAGCCCCCCCTGAGGTTTTTTGGTTATTTCTCCCAAACGCGTTGAGCTAGGAAGCTCAAATTTTCTGACTTTTCCTATAAGGCTTCTACGCAACATGTCTGAAAATTTTGAGTTGATCTGACCTCAGGTCAGGTCACCAGAGGCGGTTTGGTGACCCTACCTCAGAAAAGTTTGCAATCACGCCAGAGCTAGAGTTTTTGACCGATCAATTTCTTCTCTTCAGGCTTTAGTTAGGGTACCAGTATGTGCAATTTGTTTATCTCGGAATTTTGATATCGGTGACCTAAGGTCAGGTCAGTTTCGCGACCTCCCCATTATAAGTCAATGGGGGAAAAATCAACTCCCTGTTTTTACCACTAAAACGGGTCGGAATGGCCCCATATACCATACATGACTTCATATACGATCAACCTTCACTACCTTGAGGTCTGTTTTGCTGTTGGGCAGCTGTGAGGTCATGTGACGTCATCAAAGGTCACCAAAGGTTTTTGGCCAATAACTCCGTACAGGAACAAGATACAGACGCGTGGATGGTCTCATTGTGTTCAGCTCGTCAAGACGCATCGAATGATATACATGATGAACTCGAGGTCACGTGACCTGAGGTCAACCTTTGACCTTGACCTTTCGAGGTCAACATATATATCATTCGATGCGGATTGACGAGAGGATCACGATGATGCCCTTAGTTTGTTCCTATCTTGACTAATTTGAAAGTTATTCGAGAAAAACTCTCTCCATATCTAGCGCCGCCATTTTGACTTTTTCGACCCCTGTGACGTCATCTTTGACCTGACCTGAAAATGACCTTAGTAAAAATTGTAGACCTTGTCCATGCGTATCCGATGCCGTTTACCGCTTGTCGCTATCTTGCTTCGTTCTCGAGATCTCAGGGGGGGCCGAATCGGCCCCCCCCCCCGCCAGTTTCTTGTCCCGGCGGAGCCCGCCAGGAATAGGGTTAAAGTTGTAGCCTTCCGTGCCGTTAACCACCGACTTTCCAGAAAACGGCGGATAGAGTCCTCTCGTCAATGTATTTCATCAAAAACATCGAAGAGAGAACATGTGATAATTCATCTATAAATACTTCACGACCTTATGAATAAATAATGGCTAAAGCATATAAAAAGGCGCGCACACACACACATGATGAATATTCCATGAACAGAAGAGGCCGATATGTTTACTTGATGGTTCATGACATAGTCATTATAAATAATGATCGAATATAGCTTTCGAGCAAGGAGCAATGACACATTCGTCCCACTATGTGTTCTTCACATCGAAAGAGACCTTTGGAATGAATGACCTTAAACAACTATAAGAAAACATATATGACAACCCGTTGTACATTCAGACAAAAACAACACGGCATGAACCATGATTACTTACGCTAAGAGATTATTCGTTCCTTATTTGTTCGGTGGCCAGGAGATAAAAAGAGTGTGAGTCGGAGTACGGTGCAGAATGAAAAATAGACATTGCATAAATAAAAAAGAACAAGCATGCAATTTGGAGCTTTATCGACGCACAGCTCAGTGCTGACTTGTCACAAAGTAAAACAGACATCAGATTGAGCGAGCTGTCCAATGTGTCCATGCTGGATCTCCCACTCCGAACATTGAGCGACCACGAATGCGAGGGAACATTCCTAATACTGACGCGTCTTACACAGGAGCCTGTCATCTGATCAAGTCAGACTATACACACGAGCGAGCGGCTGACGGGCCTGTCTTTTGCCATTCAGTCGCCGTCGCCTTCAAACGGTTTGGAGCGGCTCGGTGGCGCCGCTGCTGCCACCTGGCGGTCCGGCGGTGAACCGAGTGGCGCCCCCTGGAGGCCGGTGTGCGCTGGAGACCAGCGGTGCCGGCTCTGGGCCGCTGCCGCTGACCCGACCCGCCGACCGGTGCTGACCTGACCTCAGCAGCGGCCGGACCGGACCTTCACGTCGTCCAGTGCCAGCACGGTGGCCTGCCCGAAGGCGAAGGTGGGCACGGAGGCAGAGAAGCGCAGCTGTCCGCGGGCGGGCGCGCCGCGCAGCTCGACCTGGCCGCGGCGCAGGCGGCCGCGCGCGTTCGGCCGGATCACCTGGGTGACGGCGCGCTCCCGGGAGCCGGCCGACGGGTCCAGCGCCACCTCCAGCTCCACCGGCGTGTTACCGCGCAGCTCGTACTTCATGTAGGCGAAGGTGACGCACACGGTGCGGCTGGCCGGCGGCGTGATATCGCTCTGGAACGTCAGCTCCGTGGAGCGTCCGAACGTGACGGCCGTGCCCAGAATACGACCTGCCGGCGGGCGCGGGTAGGTCAGTCAGGGGCGGAGGGGCGGGAGAGATGGGGCGAGTGTCGTCTACAGGGACACTTCAGCCACCAGTCGCCGTTTTATCGGTGGACTCTTGGCAGTACAAGGTGACACCTAGTGGTGCCTAGCGGAGGCACCTAGTGGCACCAGGCAGCATCCAACAGGTCCGTGGACAGGTGGCGCCACGACCGACCCACATGCACCCAACCACAACCGAAATTATAATTATTAAACGGCTATCACCGATTCTTGCATACAAACTGTCGTGAAGCATCGTATTCGCATTGAATACAATTTCACTATGATGAATTGTCATTTATAACCAGTATTTTTAAGCTTTTCCAGCACGCAAACTAAGTCCTGCCTATTAGCTATGAGCCAGCTGTTCGATATTCAATCACCCAGGCTCCTAGTCCCAGCGGCCACCGCGGCGAACCACTTACGTTGCGATGAGCTGGTGCGAACGATCTTCCAGGTGGAGCCAGAGTATTTGACGCGGCACCCGTCCCGGTCCAGGTCGCAGCTGAACAGGGTGGCCCCCGCCGAGGGGCGCTCCACAGGGAACGGGGCCGCGGTGGGACGCTGCGTGGGACGCTGGGTGGGACGCTGGGTGGGACGCTGGGTGGGACGCTGGGTGGGACGCTGGGTGGGACGCTGGGTGGGACGTTGGGTGGGGGGCCGAGTAGGACGTGGCGTAGGGCGCTGAGTAGGATTAGTAGTCGAAGACGAGTCATCCACTGTAAAACAGAGATGAGCTGTGATCGGTCTCCCGGCTATAGTGAGAGGTCATAAAATAAAATAAGACACCAAACATTCCGAAAATTAGGGAATAAGTTTATGTATACAATACACCATGTTGAAATTTTAGTGAAGATAAAAAGGAAGCAATTTTTAACAAGCGAACCGTGTACAACCGATGCAACACGAGTTTGCACATCAACAGGCCGCTATATCGTCCCCATCGGTAATTGTCCTCTCTTGGTTTCACTCACTGCAGATGCCGGGGAACTCTCTGGAGCAGGAGGTGCCGGCCGGGCAGTTGCTGCACGCGGCGCCCCTCTCGTACATTTGTCCCCGCTGGAAGTTTCCCGCCGAGCCGTAGTTGCACACGTACAGCTTGGTCCACCAGGGGCCCTCCTTGTACAGGGTGTAGCCGCAGCCGATACGGCTCGTCTCCGCCCACGCCATCTGCGTGTAGTGGCCGATGCTGGTCTCGAATCTGTGAGCGAGAAAAGGCGAACGGACCGGGCGTTAGAAATACTCCGGGATGGTCCGGGGAAAAACACCGGAATCGGCATAGTTTTGCGATGGGTTCACTTACTATGCTCACCGATATTTCACCGACATTGAGAAAAGGATGCATTGAAAAAGAATCCGTAATAAAATGTTTGAATAATCATAATATGTCGTGTGAGCGTGAGTGCTGGATGACTGTATTCTGTCTTTTAATATGCTGACATCTGGATACGGAATAGCCATGTTACTATGTGGATGTGCCCTACGACGTAAATACATACATACATACATACATACATACAATAAGCAAAATCATCACTAGACAATGTCCATAAATCAATGTAGCATCGATCACGTGAGACCGACTACCCCGGGACGCAGTCTCGATATTGTCTTGTGCCCAGCTGTAGTCTCCTGAGTTACTGTCCCTGCGAAACTGCAGTTCCCACGTCGTCTGTTTCACGGAAGAAAGCTGAGGCCCGAGATCCACAATTGTGTTGTCCAATTATAACATGATCTATCGTAGAGCATAAGCTATCCAAGGTATCATTTGGGACCGTTGCCCGGCACGAATTCCCGTGAGATCATCCACCATCAGTTTTTGTTCTCCTCTCCTCGTGAGAGAGCCGATGTCATTAATCTCGTACATTAGGAACATGAAATATAACGAAATACATCTAAGAGCACATCGATTAATGTCTGGACAGTGTTTAGGTATTCATGCAGGAACTGAATAAGAGCAAAAGTGAAAAACAAAAGCATGACGGTTGATAGCAGGAACTCTTTAAAAAGACTGAAGCGAGAAATAGAGCGCTAGCCAATAGCCAAGGAAAGTTGGCCTCACAAAAAGTTCCAAAGCTTTTCTAGATAGTTGTTGATTCTAAAATGGTAACTATATAAAAATAATATTTTGCTTCGAGAATAAATTATAAACAAAAAGCGTTAGCGTTCCTCTGCCGTCTCTCCCCGCCGGCTCTAACTCACACGAACGGCTCGATGTTTTGCGGGTCGAACATGGCTACCTCGTCGTACCAGGCGTACACGGCCCTCTTCCACTCCGGGATGTTCTCCAGACGCGTGCTGGAGGAGCTGTACAGGTTCTGGCCCACCTTGAAGCGCGCTGAAATCACAGACAGACCCGCGTCAGTCGCGGAGGAATGGGCAGAAACGAAAGAGAATGGGAGGAGTAGTATGTAGAGGCATAATTGCGTGAATGCTTGAAATAAGGTGATGCAAACTTTGACAGATAAACGTTATGGCTGTGGTGCATTTTCAGCAGGCACCTTACCGACTCGTTTGCAGTCTCGGCAGTCGTGCTGGAAGACGCACTGCTCGGCGTGTCTCTGCGCTACCCTGGCCAGCTCGTCGTCCCATTCCTGGCAGGGGAGAAGAGAGGTTAGATCGGGTCACACAGTTATTCGGGGAATTTACTACAGATTCGCAAGCGTCCATCGCAATATAGAAACAACGCCTCTGAATGAAGATGTTGGAAATTATTTTGTGTCGCGGAGGAGCTATGACCTCACAAAATGCAACCCTGCTTTCAAAGTACTAGCCCTTGGACAGTCCTGCAATATTGGCATGTTGGTGAATGGCATCCGTCACCCTACATAGTCAGCTTCAAAACTAACAAAAAAAACAATATAGCTAGAAGATTTGAATTATCTGACAGGTGGTCGAGCTAATTCGAGCTTGTCCTTGATTCAGAGTTCTGACGTTCATTTACGTTAGTCGTCTTCAAGTTATCGAATTCGATCACACGGAAATCGATTGTGTGGAACTGTGATGGACAGCGCACCGTTCTATTCGCCTAAAATACATCAGAAAACCGGGTGTCCTTCACCGGTCACGGGGAACGGTAATTGTTCTGTTCGCCAGCCGCAAGTGCCTCCGTGGGAACTCGTAATGAGACTGACGAGCGGGCTCGTTGGGAGGCCGCCGGGATCCGTCACTGAGCTTCTGCTTCTGACGGCCGCCAAAACATAACAACAATAGAAAGATAGGACGTTGTTTGCGTCTGTATGAAATGGAATGTGCTTGCATGTTTAAGGATTTGTCAACGTTAAGTATGTTACTTAAAAAATAAGTGCATCATCAATGCAGTCTTCCAATGCAATCAATGCAGTCACAGTAACTTTCTCGGGATAGATTTTAAGCAAAAACAAGAGGGCACACTAGCTGTCCGTTATCTCTGAGGGTTAAAACTCACCAGTTGCCGCATGTTGGAGGCGGACGGCTGGCTGAAGGACTTGCCGCGCGTCTCGCGTCCGTTGGCCACCCGGGCCCGGAGCCGGTTGTGCTCGGCCACGATGTACTTGGCCTCCTCAGTGCCGACTGACCGGGCCTGCAGCTGGTCACAGGCCGGTCCGGGGCCCTGTGGGAGCGCAGGGACGGGTCACAGGGTGCACGAGGATGTGCGTAAGATGGCAGGGGTCCGCAGATGCAGAGACTGAGCCTCAGGCCGCAGACGATTTTGAACGATAGCTTGTCTGACGAGACTACGTTTTACAATTTCATTGCCGATATTCCGCAGAGATAGCTGACTGAGCAGAATACGATGCGCCTTCCGTACGCACTAGCTCGTGCCGATGTGGTTTCTGACCGGCCTTTAGCTGAATCCGGATCCGAGTCCGGATCTGAGCCCGGAGCCGGGTCCGGAGCGTCTCCGGGTGCCGAGCTCGGGGCCGGGTCCGGCGGCCCGCACGCAGCGCCCGGCTGTCCGTGGGAGCAGCACACGGACCGACCGGCGAGCCACCCGTCCGTGGCCGGTCCGGAGCTGCGCGCCCACCGTGTACCGAGCGCCGCCTCCGGGCCGCAGAGTGATGTGCGGTGTGCTAATGGGGACTGGTGCGTCACCACGCGTCAGGAAAGCAGCCGTCCATTGTTGCCATGTCATCGTAAGCTGTTTAGACAGCTTGGTATAGTGTGTTTCCGATGATTTGATCGATGGTTTGACAGGCATTGATAACAAAGAATAATGGCTACGTTTGATGACTCAGAACATACCTAATTTAGCTTCAAGGATTATTATGCGAATCAAAATTGGTTGAGATGTTTAAAGTTTAAACCTAAGTGAACACGATCGTATAATCATGATCATGATATAATATGATGATATGATCACCGTGATCATGATCCTGATAAGTGGACTTGAGATTGATGCTTGTTTTAAGAAGTTGGGCAAGCAATGCAATTCTCTGTGAAAATTACGTCCGTCCCGTTATAGCTTGATGACAACAAATAATCCCCAGAAAGGCACACTGTTAGTATCAGCTTACAGTTTGCGTAATCATAATCAGAATTTGCACCGTTGTCTCAGAGACAGTAGCAGGTGAATAATGCTAAACGGCCTCGTCAGACCGTGATTTGCATATGTCCGACCGTGTCGCCCGCCCGTCCCCCTCCATTTCTCTCCGCCGCTGGGCTGTCCTGCAAGCGCGGGTGTTTGGGTACGATGATGTCGCTGCACTCAGAAGCCAAACATAAATCTTGGAAATGCCTCGGTATAAATAAAGCGACACGGTGGCTGATCCTGCACAAAGGAAGCGCCACTCTTATGATGCAATGTGCAGACTCATCCGTGCGGTCCGCAAGTGCTGATCTACAGGAGTGCTCGCGCATAGGTATGTATGACGGCAAACAGCTATAAAACAGAGACAGGACAAGCTCGCCACGCTGAGTGCTCCCTCAGAATGCAGGCATTATCGTGAAGTAAACCGGGTGCAGGGCCACGCACCGGCGCCTGGCAACGCAGCCTGACGCGGCGGGCGCGGGCAGGCGCAGGCGTTACGGCGTCTTGAGCGAGGGCGGCGCCGCGTCCTTAGTGTCGCCACGCGCCGCGCGCTCGTGGCGAACCGCGTCGAGGTGCCCCGCGACACAGGCTGATTGCGGTGACTATGTGTACGCCTGGTGGCATTTCTTTCGGTGCCAGCGCCGGGCGGCCGCCGCTACCGGCGCGGTGTGCGTCCCAGCGCGACCGGGCGGCCGCGGGCCGGACCCGGCCGGTCGAGTGTCGCGCCCCGGCGGGGGGCGGCCGCCGCCGACCGCCCGGAAGTGACCACAGAAGGCCGGCTGGCCTCGGCGGCTGTCACCGCGCCGTCCGCCGCCGATGAGCCGCGATAGCCGTCCGTCACTGGAATGGAGGTGGACCGAACCGGCGCTCCACCGTCCCGCCGTCCGTCCTCCCGCCGATCAACGTCGATCGTCGGTCACAACACGGCCGGCCGGGACACAAACAGACCCGGGGCGACGGGCGCACGTCTGCGACGGACCAGTGTCTCGCCAAAGGATGGGAAGTGGGACATGCAGATTTCGTGTTCCCACGCACCAGCGCAGGCCGCATTTGTCTGTGGTGTCTCGAGTGTGAAGAGATCTTCGGCTCGGCACGCCTGTCACGGAGCGCCGCCAGGTTTGGCTCGGCACTCGCTGCGGTAAAAGCGCGTACATACAGAGGCAATTACAGTACGCCGGTGAGCGTTACAGGATGGCACGCGGCTGTTCGGTGACGCTAGGCAGTTGACAAGTATGTACTCTCCACCTTAATGTCACTTAAACCGTGAGAAATTCTCACCGTTTTCACGTACTAACGCCGTAAATGCTGGGAAATTGAATGGAACTGTAGGTATATTTGGCAGGAGTCGATGCAAGGTGCTGAAGTCAGATGCTCGCTCACATCGTTCTGTACAGAAACGTAAGATTTCTTAAGTAGTAAAATATAATCCGGCTGTAGATTTTCGCAAGCGTGAGGGAGCTGACTTATCATTAAGAGTGTGAAATTTACGCGTTATCGAAGGCATCGTGATGGGTACAAAAAGTAAGATACCAATCCCTTCCGGCTATTCTAGACGGAGCGATTTATCTGCTGCGTGACATTGGCATATACGCCTTGCACACCTGAAGGCGGGCACTGATCACCGAGTGCTACCCGCTAAGCGTGCGTAAACACTACCACTCAGTTAGAATTCAGCGTGCGACTTTGCAAGCCAGACTGAAGCAAACTAGCAAGGTTAGCGTTCAAACGCACAATTGGTTGAGGGAACAATGGCCCAGAGAACCTGGAACCTTAACCGGAAACAAACTTGCGGTCAAGAAGACAGTGGAAACGTCCCTGGTGAAGCCATCGGACCGAGCACTTCACGGCCTCTTCACGGCGGTAGCCCGAGGGCCGACAACCTTCTGCTGGTCGGGGCCACGCTCCCATATACCCCCTCCCCCGTGGCGAGCCTCAGGAAGACAATGGGTACCTACAGAGGTCAGGACATGAGATATCAATCTGCACATGACTGGAGACGGGATTTATTGCACCGCGCCACCTGCCGGCCACGCTGTCGCCCCCGCAAACACTGTCCCTCTGTCAACAGAGGCAGTTTCAGCTGTCAGCTACCTCTGTCGGCTCTCACACTGGCCGAAACACGAGCTTACAAATTACAATACACGTAATCAGAATCGTCATTGCATTGGTCAACTTAAAATGAAACTGATTTAGCAGCATTTTCAATCCCCTATTGCTGTCAGAATCGTTTTATTTTAGAGTTATTTAAAAAAAATATACATCACCGCTCACCGCTAGGTATCATCGTTTTCTTCCAAAGTTGTCTGCCTTCAGTATCGTCACCTGTCAGTCCGAAGCCCCCTCCGGCGGGTGTAGGTGACACTGAACTGGGCGGCGCAGCGGCGCACCTGGCCTGGCCCGGGGAGGAGCCGGTGGCCCGACCTCGAGCCGTGTTTACTGTAAACCGAGCGGACCGCGCAGGGGACCACCGTCTGTCGGTGAGGACGGCTACCCCGCCCGGTGTGTGACGCCTGATTTCACACGGCCGCGCGCCGGCATATGGCTGAGAAATGCCACCGTCACCCGATGCTGTGATCCGAGCATTGTCCCAGTTTCACAACACGCGCCAGGAGACGGAGAGGAGGGTGAGTGACGGCATCCCCAGACACACGGGTCCCGTCACGGCGGTGTCGTGGTGAGGGTTGCGTGATTGTTGATCAATTAAGGTGCAGCTGCGTAACCAGGGCACGGTACCAATAGCCTGGCCTAAGATGCTTTTGTTAGATTAATTACCCAAATGAACATAATCAACTGCATTGAAGCCCAAAATATTAAGGCGTTTGAATTTAAAGGCGTTTTAAAGGCGTTTGAACCCATTCAACAAGTTATCAGACTCAGAAATACTTGACGAGCGATTCTTTATTTACTTCTACCCAGCCAGCAATTTTACTCCGGGCCCAAGCAGGCTAAAGTGCGGCTTGCCCGAGATTTTAGTCGGGCTAAAGTCGGCTAGGGCTTGGGCTAAAGTCGGCGTATGACACAAAAACGCCGACTAAAGCCCATGCTCCGCCGGAGGTATGCCCGCTCTGCGAGCTCCGGACAGCCGTAGCTTAGCCCTAGTTGTGCGACGATTGGCGGTGGCCCGATGTAAGCCCGAGCAAAACCTGACTGGCGCAGAAATGCGCATGCGTGAACAGCCGATCAAGTATGGCTCAACTCCGGCTTTACTCCAGTTAGCCAAAGGAGACAACCAGCTTGATCAGCCCGCGTCCGCCCAAGTTGAGCCTGCTTTGATTGCGCGGGTGGATGTCGGGCTGAGCTGCAGCTGGCCACACTCGGGCATAGCTGCGGCATGCCCAAGCTCAGCCCAAGTAAAAAATGCATTGGTTTTGATCGAAGTGGGCAAATCCAAGCTAAGCCCAAGCTGCCCGACGTTTGCCATAGTTTAGCCCAAGCGAATTGCTGGCTGGGTACTAAGCGAATCAACATCTTTAGGCAGACCACCCTTGTGGCGCAGTTGGCAAGTGCGTTCACGTTTGGTGTGGGAGGTCCTTGGATCAAAGCTGACCTCTGGCAGCGTTTTCCTCGGCCGGCTCCTACCCAGGAGATGGCAGTAACTGGGGAGTGTTCGCTCGGTCGTGGGGATTACCGCTGTGCCAACCAGCGCCCCCGGCCGCAGGTACACGGGCCTGATCCGCCTTTAAACAGATCCTTCGGTCCGGTGACATGTCCCGAGGGCACGGCCTCGCTTCATGTCCCGGAGCAGCCCTCTGACCTGCCGGGCCCGAGAAATCGGGATAGCCCCAGCGTGCGCACCAGTGCGGTGCCACCTGGGGCATGTGACAGAAAGCGTGCGGTCAAGGCTGTCCCGCGTAGCGGGTGCCGAAAACGATTCGTACCACTGCCGTGTATATAGTGTACTAACCCAGTATGAATGTGTGCTACTAACGACAAAAGCCCGAGTCGGGCACCAAAAAAATATTAAAAAAAAAAAACATCTTTAGGCAGGGCTAGAAAGGCTGTGATCCTCTTGTCTACCAAGCGCGTGCCCGAACGCCGAATAAGTGGCATTCTGACGGCGCTCGTAAACAGCTGCGCCGTTTAACATTGAGCTCACGTCTCGAGCCGGGTGTAGCCGATGTCATTATCTATCCAATGGCAGAATTGTTGGGGTGACGTAACGGCCGCTACCGTGACTGCCGCTTTTCGGCCATCATCTGTCTGATACGGGCGCCGCTCCCTTCGCCATGGACTGGGTTCAGTTTACGGGACTGGGGCGCGAGTCTGAAACTCACATCGCAGGAGCTTCTCGGCCAGAAACGGATTAGGTAATGCTGAGCCATTATTTGAGACAAATGAAAAATTGAAAATTGACCGCGGAGCAGCAAGCATTGATGTCTTTAAATTGTATTTTGTGTATTTAAGGACATGGCTTTGTATGACAGCTATAGGTACGTAAAGATGAATTTTCATATTAGCAACATTCGATAAGCAAGACAGCATCTCATAACTTTCTCCGTCGTTTTCCGAGGTGAGCAGGAATCGATACCCTCTCTGATGTCTGTCCTCGTTGAGTCCAATTGAGTTATCCGTCGTCTGATGGGCCTAATGGATGGCAGGCGATTCAGCCGCCATCTTGATAGTCTGCCGAGGGGTGACCGTTCGGCCCCACCCCTCCCTGCCACGATAAACTGCCAGGGGTGACCGTTCGACTGCCGGGGGTGGCCACTCGACTCCAGGGTGTGACAGTTTGACACCCCTGCCCCGCCCCGATGGACGGCCGGCGCGGACCGTCCCTCTTAGTGACGGGAGGGCGCCGGGGGCCGGCGGGCCGGCGGGCCCGGTCCGGCGAGCGGCCTCCATTCGACGGCGGACGCCGACCGACCAGCTGTCGCCATTTGCGCCATGTAGGCGACCTCGGCGGGTCCCCCTCGTCGACCCCCCCCCCCCCGGGCGGCGTACAGACCTGCCGTGGTCTGGAGTGGTCGGTAAGGGGAGCACGGGACCTAGTCGTCCAGGGGGCCGTACCGCGGCCCGCGCAGCCGCTGGGCTTTTCTTGCAGCCGCGGCCGCTGCAGCCGCACGCTTCACTGAACTGGACAAAAGTAATACTTTATGAAAAAATGAAGCACTTGCCGGTAATAGCTTTACTGCCATGTCGAGCAAGGTCAACAGAAGCTTCCTCCCGCGCGTGCTGTCTAGTGGTTTGACGAAGCACCGGACTGCTGAATGGAGAGTTCGGCTTATGCCGATGGATGCTCAGCTAAAGCCGGGATATCAAATAGCGGTATCGGAACGTCTCCGATGAGATTAGCCGCGGATCTACATACATAGATCATGCAGATCCTTCGGACCACTTATAAAACAAAGTCGTGTTCCGACATGGTTTATAAGAAGCGGCGTTTTATATCGATCGATGATGTCGTTGCTAACCAGCGAGGTTTTTATAGGGACTTCGGGGACAGACCGCAATCAGCCGCCCCCCCCCTCCCCCATCTGACTCCAGAACTCTGAATGGGCCCGAGTAAAGCCTCTGGGAATGAATGAGCGAGGCGCGCTCAGCGGTGAGCCATTTGACTTTCAGATGGGCTGGCAGTGGTGCTCGTACAACATCTCCATCAGTGTGGGTCTGTCGGCGCCGCTCAGCTCAGCTCAGCGGAGGCGGCCGGTGTGGGCGGTACGTGTCACACCGCCGCCGTCTGAGCCCGCTCCACGCTATACTCTACGAGTACGATCGCGCCGGTGATAGCCGCCGATAGCCGGCGATTTTGGGTCATATGGATCATTTCCCTATTCATCGGACCGCGCTGAATTCAATCGGAAAGTTGTGATAGATGATGGTACGCAGTGAGACTCTTTACCAGTGACAGAATTTCACCAAATTACACGGTTTAACTGACAGAAGTCCGTTAGGTGGCTGAGAACTGAGACCGTAATGATAAGAGCGATACGATATGAGCCAGTATATCGACGAACATGACAAAATGAGCATAAAAGGTACTTTCGCTTTCGGTCAGCCTACTTTTGATCCATGTTATAGTCTGTGTAAACATAACCACGACCAAGTGTCCCGTTCGAGATTTGAATTGTTCTGCGTCAAAAGCATCACTTGCAGTCTGTACCTTCCAAGAAAATCAGATTTTCCACAAATGAACATCGTTTGTGCTACCATTCATAGTACTTATTTTGAAACTTTCCATAGTCGTGTGCCAATTTCGGCTGGCGTTCTATTGTTAGCCACAGACAGACACCTTTAACGTGAATCTCGTTCTCGGACGCCGCAGCATACCCACTGGAGCACGTGCCATACCCTCCCCGTCCCCATTCTCCAGTCACTGTGGGTTAGGGGCCGCCCCAGCCCACAGTGACCAAGCGCCCAGCGGAGGGGCAGGGGCAGCACTGGCCCACAGTAACCCAGCGAGGGGCAGGGGCCGCACTGGTCCCCAGTGACCCAGCACGGAGGGGGCAGTGGGTGGCACTGGCCCACAGTGACCCAGCGGAGGGGCAGGGGGCGGCACTGGCCCCCAGTGACCCAGCACGGAGGGGGCAGTGGGTGGCACTGGCCCACAGCGACCCAGCGGAGGGGCAGGGGGCGGCACTGGCCCTCTCTGCCGGCCCGCACCGTGACCAATTCATCATGATACAAAGGGTGCATGTGGTCCGGCGCGGCTCCTTATCTGCCCCTGGAACTAATGGAAATGAGACTCGTTACTCGGAGCGGGAACCTTGTCAGGCTGAGATGTGTCTTGACAGAGGTTATGTTTTAGATAATGAGAGGCGTTATAAATAATTAACTTCGTGTGTATGAAATGAGCGCTATGACTTCCTGTAATAATTTTAATCTTTGTAAGCAATTTGAAATGGAGCACACCGAAAATGAAAAGGCCTGAGCAGTCCGAACTAAGCTAACTCCGTGCCACCAACATCAAACTCTCCGTTCACGAACAGAATAGGCAAGCACTGCAAAGCAAACGCCAGAAAAGAAGTGAATCAAGAATGCCCCTTTTAGTAAATACAAAGTAAGAACTAATTAATGATATAATGCAGCATCTTAACGAAGCAACAGCACACGCGATAACCGCACACTTATATCCGCGGTCACATGTCAAACTGGTTCACTGTTACGACCAGCAACACCTCGTTAATAATGTCTGCTCTATATCGGAGCAATTACCGTCCATTGTGATCGTATCAGAGCTGCGATGCAGTGGGCTCGACCATTCGGGAGGGCCGACCGGGCGCCGCTCGCGTGCTCCAAACTCATGCATGATCAGCAGTTTGCACTATTGGGTGTTATCGGGGCGGCGGGACGGCCTATCAGCCCACCGATCTGAGGTTATTACCGGCCGGCCACCCGCTACTGCAGCGGCGCTGAGTTAGGGCGCCGCGCCTGCGCGCGCCGCTGCCGCGCCGTGACGGCCGCAGCCGCGCCGGCCACTCACCGAGAACTGGCAGAGCGTGTGTTTGGGTGTGAAGCTGCAGTACTGGCTGTCCTGTCCGGTGGCGACGGCCGCCAGAGCCGTCACCAGCACCAGCCTCCAGACGGTGGTCATGCTCGGAGCTGCGGCAGACGAGGGAGGAGAGGTCAGAGGGGTCGGTACTCTGAGCCGACGAACTGGACAGCAACAGACTGGAGAGAGAGAGAGAGAGAGAGAGAGAGAGAGAGAGAGAGAGAGAGAGAGAGAGAGAGAGAGAGAGAGAGAGAGAGAGAGAGAGAGAGAGAGAGAGAGAAGAGAATGGAAAAGAAGGGAGAGGAAGAGGTTTGAAATTAGCTAGAATTTGTAGGTATTTAAGCATTGCCTAGCCATAAAAGCCTTGGTAATAAAAACATATCTAACTTAGGCAAACCTGTTCCTAATTAGTATTTGTATCTTAACTCATTCCTCAATCCTCATCTCCCTATCTTCCTCATTCTTCATCAGAAATCCTCATTAATCATCGATAATATTTAATGCCTATAAAATCGTCGTAAATGTTGGCTGCATGATTTAGTCCTTGCTGGTTTCCCACGGCAACGCGTTATTCTCAAGTGAATCAGATGCGTATGGATATGATTCAGCGCACTTGTCATTGATACTGTCCACATGGAGTCACTCGCTGGTATGCTCGGGCCCCGGTTTCCGCCGGCGAGGACGGCGGCCGGCCGGCGGCTCTCTGTCTGGCCAGGCTGCCGATCAGATACCGTCGCCCGCGGCGGGCCGGGCTGGGGCGGGCCGGGGCGCGGGGGGGGGGCTGACTCACTCGTCTGGTCGGTAACAGGTGGGCCCCACCGTCTGCCTGCACCGCTCTGGGTCAGCGCGCCTCCCAGCACCTCCCCTGGCTCCCGGTCCGGACACACGGCGGGAGATCACGGACACTCAAAAACCGCCCATCCAGGTGATACCGCCCCGGGCGCCTGGTCACTAAACAGAGCCAAGCTGTTTGACTGTTCCTAAGACAAAAAATGCCGACTTCAATGCCAAATGTGTCAAGCCCGAGCCAATTAAGGAATAGCGTGAGCTGCGCCTAGCCGCAGCGGTTACCGACAAGCTGTTTTCATTCACCGCTGGCTGTTCCCGTCTGAGCTCGGCTGGAAGGCAGGGGAACATTAAAACGAAGGTAATTTGCCTGGCCTTGAGTTTGGTGTGCTTCAAGGCCGCCCTGATGCGAAGCGTCTGTGCTCTGTGTAGAATTATCACAGGCTGCGTGGGCAGGTCTGCGCCGGAATCGCCGCCGGCCACGGCCGATCTGCGCCGGGATCGCCGCCGGTGTCGGACGGACCGCCCCCGCGTCCGGATTGGATTGGTACGGATACCCGCGGGCGGGCCGCTCAGCTCAATAGCCGACGGTCCACAGGGGGCCATGGCGCTGCGAGACTGATCTACAGGGACTGTCTGTTCAATGCTGAGCTGAAGAAGCGACCGTGGCTCTGCCGTAACTTTTGAGTCTTGTCAGTACCTACCTGCGTGCGTCATTGATTCCTCACCGTCTGAGACTTATCTGTAAGAAATGCCGCGACAACAAAATGGGATGCTGTGACTTTGGGTCAGATCCAATGTTTGACTGCTGTGACCTATACGCTTACGCATCAGTCGTCCAAAAAAGTAATCACTCCAATGTAAGCTCAATAAACCAAGATGTGGAACGCAATAAAAACTGGACGTGCCTGTTGCCCAACCCCGAAAGCTATAGCTCTGTGCGTACCATGAAGATGCCAGATAACCAAATACGCCAGCTCATGCCGTGCCATTTCCTGATGATATCTAGATATCCTGTCAGCGTTGGTGCTGTGAGGTATGCTATGCGTGCGTAGTTTGAAGCAAGATGCTGTCATCTAATCCTCGGCAAATGTTCCGTTTCCGTATCACGAGTCATCATAAGTTCATAAGTAGACCACAAGCGGAATGCTTAACCCCGCGACTAGCACACCAGGTGATCATGACCCGCGCAACCAAGCTTCATCACCGGCTCATACCGGAGTGCCACACCAGATAAAACTGCCGCCTAACCGCCCAGAGTAGAACATGTCGGGCCGCGCACACACACGCACCTGTAGCAGGCACGTCCCAATCTGCACTGCTGTGAGCGCGGCGCACCGGGCCGGGCCGGGCCGGGCCGGGCGGCGGCGCACCGACCTGTGACCCGGCTGACCCGGCGGCCGCCGGCGGCCCTCCCATGTCACCGCCGGGACCGCAGTCAGCCGGGAAAGGAGGTCGGTGCCGCGCCGCCGAGGAAGCGCCCGCCGCCGTCAGACAGCTTGGGGGAAGTCGTAAAACCTAGTTTGATCGATACTCGAAGGCCAGATGTCAAAATCGTCACAACACTCCATTAAGGCGCATTTCTAATCAAGTTGCCCATCCTCCACCCAACAGGTGAGTTCAGGTGGGCCCTGGAACCATATCCATACCCAAATAGACCTTTCCCGCATAACAGCGATGGCGGGTTACATGAAATATTAACAGCTTAGCTCCAAGCCACTTGCCATCTTATCCCCCTTCCCACTCCCCCCCCCCCCCGCCTCATCACCACTCGCTGACCTGTGACGTGAGTGGAAAGGTACCGCATAGAAACGTGACATGTCGACTGCAAACGGTGACGTTATAACGCGCGCAACACTCCGTGATGGCATACGGACACAATTACAAACATGTCGCGTGTGTGCTTTCAAAGTAGGGGACCAAAACAAAGTTTTTCAGAGAAATCGAGCGAGCGTTATCGAGTTTGACAGGCTGCATACGTCACACTCAGCGCAACAATTTTGCAAGGCAGTATCTTCACACTTTTGAGTGCATTTGTCGGGCATACCGCCCTACCGAAACATTGATAATTGGCTTTCAGAATGTCTAGATAAACCATTACGTTACAATAAATCCAGTTACATAGGGGAAAGTGGGGTAAGACGGGCACCTTAACTTTGGAGCCATTTTTCGGCCGGTTAGAAACATCATAGAAACGGGAAACTGGGTGAAAACCTTTTTCAGACATTTTACTTTCATTTGCCAGAAGATGAGACTTAGACCTGATTCAACAAATAAACTGCAGCTATTTTTGCAAAACCTTGCAAAAACCCGTCTTACCCCACCCCATGGGGTAAGACGGTCACATGGGTAGGGCAAGACGGCCAGCTTCTTTCACCGATCAGCGCAGCTCGCAACAAATGCCCGAGATTAGCCGCATTTATACAGTCGCTCGTTGGTCTCAAGTGCTTCGGAAATGGCAGTATACGAGATTCGTGCAGAAGGCGTATGCTCCTATATAGGCCCTAGTTCAGAAGCCATGTAGAACCGTTTTTCACATTCATTATTCGAGAATAAACTGTGCCGAAGGAATATTGCTAACATGTCTGTGAGTATCGGAATCGAACATATTCTTATTAGAAATGCTTCTTTTTTCCTACAGCAACAAAAATATTTTCACCATTACAGACCCATTGGGTTCATAGTTGCCCGTCTTACCCCAAACTCAATGTCAGAAGTTCAGCACGATTTTTCGCTGTGGACAATTTGATGCAGACAAAGCAAATCCGCCGTAAATGAACACTGTTGGCATATGAGTGTACCACAAGTGATTGCGAGTTTTTAACTCTATAGTGCTGTACACAAAAGCTTGCACAATACATTATGGATGTTTTCAATGAAATGAGTGTTTTAAAGAAATCAAAATAAAAGATTATCGACTGAACACAAATTCACCAGACTTGAATGGTGGTGTGTAGTGGGAAAGGCAATTCTGGTCCTAACTTTTCTTGCTCGTAGCGCTATTGGTTTGGTCTGCAGAAGGGGTGCCCGTCTTACCTACCCTGACCGTCTTACCCCACTTTCCCCTATGTGAATCGCCTGCAGTATGTATGTACTATGTACATTGGTATGCCACCTTTGCTGGCACTTTGTGAACTTTGAAGAGGCAAGTGAGAGTGAGCTCCGTCCGCAGTTCCCTACATTTCGATCAGTTTTCAGCTGACATGCGACAGGTTTGGCTGGAATTTCACGTCAATGTTGTCTGATGTGGGGGCTGTGATTAAGTCTTTAGGTATAGGTACTAGGTTCTGGGCTTGTATGAGTTTCAAGAGCTTTTTTAGGTCTTTTGATATAAATGAAATGTGTTTCAATTAATTTTTCTAGATATGTAACAAATATGCTAAAGTTTAGCATGTCCTAACGATTAGCAACCGTTTAGCAGCTAAACGGTTCATGATATGTCAGAATCTCATAAAACCAATTACAGCATATCGTAAAATTTTGATGTCCGTGACCTTCACTGACCCTAGAGAAGACAATCTCCTGAGCAGCAATCAGCTGACAGCCAGCCGTTCTGTCCATGACGTCACTGATTGTGGGGTCGCCGAGCGGTCTGCCCTGTCGGTGGGTTGTACGCTCATTAAGCCTTCATCTCGCCGGCGGCGGCGCCATCTCCAAGTCCGATGAAGAAAAACGAGGAAGGCCAGAAACAAGCTAATCAGCCACCCTGCAGACGGGGAAGCGGAGCGCGGCCATCCATCTTTGGTCGGCCGCAGGGCGACGTGTGAGGTTTTGGGGGTCGATTGGGAGTTATGGGCTGAGAAGTGCGCTGCATATCTGAATCGACTTTAGTAGCGAAATAATGATCATTGAACTGCGATCCATCGGCTTTTTATACGGTGAGGTAAGTCATGTAAAGTTGCTATTGCATTTGTTACAAGCTGCATTTAATTACAACATATTGAATAATTTTGGTGGCCGAGAAAATGAAGAGCTATTCTGCTAGATGCAATTTTTGTTTGTCTACTGGGCTTTCGGGTGCACCTACTTCTAAGGTCTTTTTGGTTGCATTGAAAAAGTAAATACCTACTTTAAATGAAATGCATGCCAACACCATTTCTTAACCACAACATTTCTGGGTGAGAGAAATGGGTACAACAGCTCACAATCAAGGGGAAGAATAAAAGGCATTGGAACCCATAATTCTGTGCATTCGCATTATGTTTAGAACGAATGTTTTTTTTTTTACTGCGTATGAAAAAGTGTAAGCAAGATCGTGTGTTTATTCTGATGCAGAGGCCAGAAGGTTAAATCGGAACTTATTTGAATTCTACATAAGTATTTAAATCTGTCATTTTAAAAGTCAAATACTGTTTAGTTTATTAAGTATTAACGTTAGCTACTATACATATTTATTTGACTGTAAATAGCATTAACAAAAAATGTTATTATTATGTAAATGGAATTTTAGCATTAAATAAATTTACTTACGTTAAATGCTGTTAAATGTTCAGATAGGTATGTATCGAATATCTGTACCTACATCAAAGACATCTTTTTATCTGGTAGGCATTGTGTTCCATTCGGTCGTTTTTAATTTCTTAGCCAATTTGAGTAAACTCATGTGTGCCAAAAACTGCAACATTACGGCAAACACATGCCTACCTACATGAAATACGTTTTCATTCCGTTTCTTTTTAATTTACTCAAATGCAAAAACGAACATACGTTAAATAAAAATTTGTTGTTTAAAGCATAAAAGAGTGTCTCTGACTTTTGATTGCTTAATTGCGCTTTCCATTAGATGAATAGAGGTCCTTAGTATGATACTTAATGCCACAAAGTTGAACAATAAAAACAAATAAATAGAAGTTACCTAATTCATTATCGCATTAACTATCTAATTATGGTCTTTTATCTATTCCATTTGTTAGTGCCTTCATTTTTCCTTGTATTTGTTATAATTACTTCTGTACTTTTCCCATAAATTTCCACCAGCATCTGCACGTCTATATTTGGATTTTTAACTCTGTCTTATCACTTAAAGCGCTTTAATGAAAAGAACATTAGCCCTCAGTTTCTTTGACACTGACCAGCTGAAAACCATTTTTCTCTTGATTTTACGTGTGGACTTTCTATTCCTTCCTATGGCTCGTATCGTGCCGTATTCAGTTTTTCACCAGAAGCGATTCCTTATACCTTTACCTACATCTACTCAATGATTACTGATGACTGAGGTAGGTAGGCCGATAGGTAGGTACTCACTATCTCCCTGTGGATGGAGCCGGCTCCCGTTCTGTCCACGGCCCTCCTGTCCGTCTGTGGGTCCGTGGATCCGACACCAGTGTCCTCGGTGCTCTGCTGAGGGTTCCGCGCCGCGCCGCGCTGTCTCGGCCGTGACCACACCGCCGCGCCGTACACAGGGCTTCTAGTGGCTGCCGGCGCGGCGCGCCACTTTTATACGCCGTGTGACGGCGGCGTCACGGAGCGCCGGGCGTCAGCGCCCTGCCGGGGGTGCTGTCGACCCCTCCGGTGACCGGCACCGAGTCCGCTCTGCCCCCACACTCCTCCGGGTGGCACAGGCAGGGGTACGTCCTCAGGACACCGAAAATAACAAATACTTCTCTGGAAACGTTGTAATAACTTCAAAATAGTTCATTTTCATAGGAACTGTTATTGATTCTGACATGCAAAATAAAATAAAGTGTGTATACAGTGTATATAGATATGAGATGCAATTGTCAAAATCAAAAGAAAACGTAAACATTGCCACAAGACTTGTGAAACCGGCGTGATTGCTAAAACATAATACTTAAAACATTCATGTTATCTATGCTAAAACAAATAAATGTAGGTACAATGTAGGTAGGCTACATGTAGGTAGGCTTCGATGTATTCATCTGAATTTCAATAAAACTGCCAAACTGCCGCAATGCACATTTAATGAAGATGCTGCACATTCAATCCATCTTTAATGCAAAGGCTTTTAATGCATATGTGTTTCACCCAGGAATGCTTGTCATGCTGATAGTACTTCATGTGGTGCGCTTTGCCGCCCCTTGGCAGAGGGCGCCTTGCCCCGGTATTGGGGCAAAACGCCCATTTTGACTTTTATCACTTTTTCTCTTTTGACACGTTACCAGTGAGTGAGTCAAAAATTTTGTCCCTGATGTTATGGAGACAAATGTTCAGTGGTTGTCATAAGCGCTAAGCTGTCCTTCGTTGTCCCCTCATTCATTCCCTATCACGAGTCGAACGCTAAAGGTGCGTCTTGCGCCCGTCTACCCAAAAATTATCACGAAGATCTTTTCCCGTTTTCGACAATTTTCACAAATCGGCGCATAAATCATACCCAAAATAGCTTAAGAGCCGCGATGAGTGCATACGATAGCTCTTTCAAAATTCTTTCGCTAGAATGCCCTCATATTTGACCTCAGGGCAACGATTTGGCCGGATTTGGCCCACAGAGAGCAAAAACCACCAAAATAGGCGGATTTTGCCGAAGCAGTTTTTTCAACAAATTTTGCAATAACTTTGAGCTCGATTATTGCATGATACTTATATTGTCGGCATCATATTACTCTCTTAGAGGCGCATTGAATGGACTATAATTTGACCTGAAGATGTCCGCATAAAGAATTGAACTCAGGTCAAGGTCGAGCATTGACCAGAAAAGGTCATACTGCATATATCAATCAGTCTGTATTGATGATCTTAACACATTCAGCTGATTTCATTGCTCTACCATGGCTTCACCAAAAGTTATTTTCCAAAATATTATCTGGTGGCCTTTTATGGCCTAACATGATCTTTTGAGTGATCGCTGGCCATCAGCTGTGCGGGTAGAGTGTTCATGTTTCTGTAAATACATTGTATTTTTGACGCGTTTGTTCAAATCAGGAGCTATTTGTACTTTTCCCTCATTACATCCCTCACTTTACTTACTTTACTTCTATTAGGTACACATCTGACCTGACCCCATGTCACAGATATAAAAAGTATGAGATGAACAAATTGTTGGCATTGATACCTACACGCAATTTAATCAATTTCGGAGGTCTAGAAGATAAGTTGTAAATGACAAGATCGCCAAGCTTTTAAGAGGCATGGCTACGTTACCGTCGCCAGACCTACTGGCTTTCGCATACGTATGTATGTATATGCACGTCCCAGCCGCAGGGCGGGTACGCCATCCCCGCCGTTCTTCCCTCATTGAGCTAGAGCCTCGCGAAAAAACGAGTGTGGGCGCTGTTACGAGACGCAGCGATTGGCACACGATTTTAAGTCCTCAGGTAAAATGAGGTCAAGTCAAGTTCCCAAAGGTAGGGGTTCGGTTTTTGATAAATAATGTCGCCAAAAATGATTGTAGAGCTACGATTTTGGCACCGTTGCGTTCTCCATGCTTAGGCGTGTCAAATGATATACTTTTTGTTTGGGTGATGTCAGCTTAAGGTGTTGATCTCGGGTCTCGGTCAGGTCAGAGCCACTCAGGTCACGAAGCTGGTCGACGGGCATCATATTGCATATCATTTGATTTGGTAGGTCTTGTCAAGTCCACTGGTGGCTTTCTCGACTCGCTGGCTCGATTTGATCGGGAATTATTTCCAAAAGACTTATTTGGCCTCAGTTAGGGCGGAACACCTTCAAGGGGGACACTGCCGACTTTTGGTCTCATTCTTTCAATGCAACGCCCATAGGGCTAATGTTAAGATGCCAAAATCAAGGGGGCACGGTGTCCCGGTGCCCTCCCCGCTCCGCGTGACGTCATAAATGACGTCACGCAAGGTCAACGATGCAAAAGTGAAGCGTCGGATCTTGCTAGGAGTGAATGAAAACACGAAATCGCGTTTTCATGTGCTTGAGATAGTTCTGCATCATTTACGGTGCCAAAATAATATTTTCCATACTTCTCCCACTGAATTATAATAGCGAGGTACGTACAGTGACCGAACTGACCTTAGGTCATCCCCTTAGAAAAAAAAAACTCCAAGATATGCAAGCTGTAAGAGCTCTGGAGGATACTTGGTACTGTATGTAAGTCTCATATCTCCCTGCGAAAGCTCACTGTTGAAAACAGATGCTTTTGTTGAGCAAGCTTCTGCCATAATTGTTGCAATAATAGATATTTTATGCTTCTCTCGTAGAGAGTCTTTGATGCATCGACTAAAATTGAGCAGGCACCTTAAAGGGTCAACTCAAAATCTGACAAAAGGTCTACATAGGTCATGGTGCAAATTAGTTCATCTTTATTGTTGAGCTGAGCACATGAAAAGTGCTAACGATGCTTGAAAACGTCCAAAAGGAGTTCAGTTTGATATTCTTCCGTTGAACATATAAGGGAGCGGTCGCAAAATTAGCCTGGACTTAGGTCGCCGGCGTCATAAATTCCAAGGTGGCGTTTCATACTTCCAGTCACTCTTATTTATAAATCGCTGGACATTTCAAAATCACGTATCGTTCAGTCGGTGTCATATACCTTTTCTTGAGTTGAGTTCACTGGTCATCACCTGACGACTTCACCTCAAATGACCCGGAGTTGTTCTCACTTGTGCTAATTGTTGTGCTAAAAGCAGCGGTGCATTACTATTCGTGAAAAAGTGAGGGTAGTGATTCCCTGGGCCATGGGTTGAATCAAAAGGACCTTTTGCTTCCTCGCCGTCTTCCTTGAAACCCCATGGGCCTGCCCTGTGCGCCGGCTAACTAATGCCCGCTCATGACTGCGGTAAGTCCCGACAAGGGTGCATTCGATTCTCTGACCACCCCTACCCATAACGATGTGGCTTCCCATGTGCGCCGCTCATACATTAGCTGAGTTTAATGCTCGGTGGCACCTACTGTGGTTAAGAATGTTTTGTCTTGGAGAGACTCATGCATTGTCCTGATAATAAACTAAACGCGTGACTTCCTGAAGAGCAATTGTTCGTCCTACCCTCCCACCACGTGTAAATTTTTAATAAGGCAGAGAGCATCAGAGAAGGCAGAAGACGCTCGTCTCGACTGTACATACAGTGGACGGACGGATAGCTATACGGAACAGAAACGGATGGACGAATAGAGAGGAGTATGGTCAAGCCAAAAACAGGGCCCTTACCAGGAATCAGACGTAAGAGGCCCGTTTGGTTATCTGCTTGGCCCAGGATTTTTAAGCATTATAATTATCACGCGCACTGCAGGGGGGGTTGTTTTCAACCCCACCCCCTCTGGTTTTTTCGCTGTAACTCAAAAACCAGTGAAGCTACGACTTTGAAACTTTGTATAGCTGTTCATCAAACAATTTTACATCACCTCTGAAAAATTAGTGTTAGGTCATGCAAGGTCAGGTCACCAGGTCACGATAAGTGACCTCACCTCATAAAAAGTTTGACGCTGTGCTACATCCACACCATTTGACTGAATGCTATGAAATTTTCAGAAACATATTAGGAGACCATAAGGAACATTTTGTTTATTTCGAAATTTTTATTTCTGTGACCTTAGGTCAGGTCACTTTTTCTGGCCCGGCATGCAATATCGGACATAACTCGAGAAGTATGGGACATAGAAACGTCATTCTTTCACCATCCCGCTTATTTTATCAAGACGCGTCGATCAAAATGCAACTTGACCTAGTTTGGTCAATGTTTGACCTAACATGACCTTTATTTATTTATTTATTTATTTACTTCGTAGTGGCCGTCCCCTATCTATGACCGAAGTCAAAGAGGCTATTCTTGGCACTGAGTCAATAAAAGATGGTGATGAAGTGGGTAAAAGAACATCATGCTATGACATAAAAAATGCTTAAAAATCACGATAAAAGCACACAACACAATGCACATACATATACATACATATCACACTTCGTCCGCACCAGACGTCAGTCGACGTTTCAGCTGGTTTCTAAACTCGGTGACGGTCAGATCAGTAAAGGCGGCGGGGAGAGCATTGTACAGCTCTGCGGCACGGTATGTAAACTGCCGCTTTCCCGCCGCCGTGCCGCGTATGTCAGGGAGACTCAGCAGGTTGTCACTGCGAGTGCTGCGCACATGGTTGGGCCGTTCGCGGTTCGTGCAGAACCGAGCAGCCAGAGACTCGGGCTGCCCAGTCTGACGGACCTTATGAAGCAGTGTGAGGGTGTGATGGACGACCAGGTCTTGGGAACACAGCCAGCCCAGGTCTTCTCGCACGGCGGATATATGGACCTTGATCTCAGGTCACCTGAGGTCACCAACGGTTTTTCTTCAATAACTTTGAATTGAATAGAGATAGAGACTCCGTTTGACGTTTATCGTGTTTGTCTCGTCAATGCGGATCGAATGATATGCAACATGACCTATTTTGGTCAGGTCATGACCTTGACCTGAGGTCAACTTTTGAACTTGACCTTTCGAGGTCATATTATATACCATTCGATGCGCCTTGACGAGATAAGAACGATGGTGTGTGAATTATTTCTCTATCTCTTTGGGAAGAAAAGTTATTGCAAAAAAAAAGCATTTCCGGGAAATTTGCAATATTGATCTGACACTACATGACCTCTATAGGCTAAACCGTTGACCTTAGGTCAAATCTGAGGACAGCTATGCAAAAGAGCGTTTCAACAGCTATCGAATGCTTTTTTCGCAACTTTCTAGCTCATCTAGTTCCCGAGCTAAAGCGGGAAATATGGAGGGATGTCGAGATCGCTAAAAAATCGCTACATTTTGAGTTTGGTGACCTCTGCTGACCTCGTTTTTGACCTGACCCAAAAATGATCTGAGTATTTCTTGTAGATCTCATCTCAACCTATCCAACGCCGTTTACCGCTTGTCACTACGTTGCGCCGTTTCGAGATCTCAGGGGGGTTTGTTTTCAACCCCCCCCCCTTGCAGTTCGTGTTCGGCTCAGACCCGCTGCAGCCCAGCCAGCAATCCCACTCCGTTCCCGATCGGGATTTTCGGACTCAGCCCGCACCACCCCGATCGGGACTGGAGTGGGACGGGATTGGGAAATGAGACACTTTGTACGGGCTGGAACGGTCTGGATATCCCAACCTACCCCGCACGGCCGATTGGGAGATCCCGCACGTATCCGGACCGCCTTGTGGCATTTTAACCAGCGCTGAACTCCGATCCCGATCGGGATTCCCCAAATCTCCCCGTACAAACGGTTCGGAAATCCCGCACGCATCCGGACCGCCTTATGGCATTTTAACAAGCGATGAACTCCGATCCCGATCGGGATGTCCCAACTCGGCCCGCACGGCCGGTTTGGGAATACCGCAGGCATCTGACATATTAACCGCAGTCTTATAACCGCAGATTGCTGTTATGCAGATGCGACCACTTTGCTTG
This sequence comes from Amphibalanus amphitrite, assembly GCF_019059575.1. Taxonomy (NCBI): domain Eukaryota; kingdom Metazoa; phylum Arthropoda; class Thecostraca; order Balanomorpha; family Balanidae; genus Amphibalanus; species Amphibalanus amphitrite. Next base: position 217,403 of record NW_024882381.1, read on the forward strand.
CGCCACCGCAACCCCCTCGCCTCCTCATTATTCTCCAACTCAACCTTTATAATGCCTGCACGACAAAATGAATTACATTGGACACTGAAATATATTCACAAATTTACTAGTTGCACACAGGTCAAATTTTCACAAATTCACAGCCTGGCCAGCACATTCGTGGCGTCGGCCATCATCTTAGCGCCGCTGCAAGGCGCTGGCACAGCGGACTCACTCCCGGTGTTCACAGTCATTATAGCAGGCCTGCGCCTTGTTCGTGTCGGCTCCTCGGCGGACAGTGTGTCCGTCTGCCGTCACGAGCTTCAGAGAGCCACCGCGAAACTAGACGGCTGGCATCTGGTCGGGCGGTTCACCACTGTGCGAAGAGAGCATCTGAAAATGACCAAGAGGTTATTAATCAAAGTCTGGGACACACTAAAAATCACTAAGAAATAACCCACATCTGACATTTCACATGATATGCCTGGTAATTCAGGTTTCAAACCTACAATGCAACCATTAACGACACTTGACAATGAGACCAAACATCTTCTGTCCATGATAACTGATCAAACATGCGACAGCACGAGTGTAATTCACATGCCGTACAACCACAACGAACATAACAATTTCTATTACCTATAGGTAGCTTTCCCGCTCCCTACATCACGGATGAAGTGTGCAGTATACTCACCCTGTTCTCAAAGACGGACTGATGTCCCTGCAACGACAACAGTTGAACCGACCGCTTGCTAGAGCCAGTTCAAAAGCAATATCCTGAGGCAGCAGCTCAAAGGAGGGATCGACACTTGACCAACGCGGCAGCTAGACTGGCCGCTGCGCTCAGAGGACGCGTCTGCCTGCACGCGGCCCATCTGATTGCTTTTCCAGGCTTTCTGGGCCACCGGATATGGTGCCCGAAGCGCCTTCTCAGATCGGTTGGGATAACAACGTAAATCACAAGCCTGTCTAAACATGGGATTCGATTGGGCTATCCGTACCGCGTCCCAACCGATTAAGCATGCGGTCCGGAAATCCCCAGTCGCCCCTACCGCCGGCCATCGAGGTCCGGTATCGATTGGGACAACCCAAGCCTACCCAACCCGGTAGGGACAAGTCGGGACATCCGGAGCCTATCCCGACCGTCCCCAACCGCATCCCGGACGAATTGCTGGCTGGGAGTGCGCGTGATAAGTATGTACCTAGCAAACGAGCTGGCAGACTGTGTTAGTGCCTCCGGAGTAAAAAGGCTAGAAAATGTGGGTAACGTGTGGGTTGTCGAATAGACTCTGAATCTGCAAGAACAAGCCTACGGGACGTTTGTGGATCGTAAAGATATGAAAATCCCTAGTGACGGCGTGTATATTATCATCCAGTCCGAGGCCGTATAAATCTAGTTAAGTCTAGTCCACATTTCTCGTGTACTGAGTGCTCATCAAATACCGCAGCACATGTTTACGCTCGTCCCGCACTCATGATTCAATACGCTATTCCTGTGTCCGTACTTTTGTCCGGAAGCAGGACCATAGCTTCCTTCCGTCCCCCACGCCGCGCCGTGTGGGCTGTGTCGGAGAGCTGTCACTCAGCGCTGAGTCACGCGGTGCGTGTGGTGACGGGTCCGACTCATTACCGTCAAAACATCCGACGCAGACGCTGATGACCGCTCATCACCGCGCGCACAGCCGGAGGCGACCCGCCAAATCATGTCAAGGTCGCGGCGGCCGGCCGATCCGCCGCGCCCCAGGCCGTCTCGGCTCGGCTCGATCGGCGGTCTTCCCGCGGTTCCGGACGCACATGTGATTCACCGCGCGGGGCCGGCGCCCGCGGACCGGTGACGCGCGCACATCAGCGCCAATTTGACCGCGGCCGGGCGCGGGTCATTGCAGCCGCCGCGCCGGTCGCCGCGGTGGGAAACACGCCGCCGAGCCGGCGGACCCGTGAATCGTACGCGCCAAGGCCAGACGGCGGCGCCGAACGGCTGTTCGCCGAAGGCAGACACCAGTGCTTTATTGGCGGGGCGCACGGCAGGCCGCGGAAGCGACAGACGGGCCGGGGAGCTGCTCTCGCACGCACACCCCACAACCCACCGGTTACCAGAGCCCGGGCATGGGCCCGTGCGATGTGCGGGCAGACGGTGATTTGTTGTGCTGCGCGTTGTCATCAGGCATGGGCACTGGGCAGACAGTGCTCGTAAATTTTATAGAAGTGGGATGCATTATGAGCGAATGACACGCAATCTCCATCGTACACTGAAAAAGAAAACCGTCTCTGGATCTGAAGAGCAGTTTCAGAGGTAACAATTCTGATGTCTGCAAGCCGACCAACAACGACCATCGCTGGAAAATCATCGCGTTCCTTGGGGTGATTTCCTTCTCAGTCGTCGCTTCCTGGCGCCTTCCTGCAGACCTGCAGGTTGCAGGCGAGCTTCCGATGCTTCCTGATAGGGCAAGTTTACAATGCATTCCCGGTTTCCGAGCTGGCTTCCGAGGACGTTTACCAGCATCTATAAAATTGTTGTGAATTGGAGCTAGTGATTGAAATCAAAGTACCGAAATATTGGTTCTGGATAACAAGGGTTTTGACATCAAACAAGTACTGCTGCAGCCTGCATTTCATGATTGATATTTCTTAATGGAAGAATTCACGCCGGACATCAATGGAAAATTGGAAACCATTTGGATGGTAAGACAAAAACTGAATGCATTCAGACGTCATTTTCTTACGCTATGTAGGGGAGACGGGGGCAAAAGTACCACCCTATACATAATGTGTTTTCTATGCTGACGCTCCATTTTCGAACCTGGAAAGATTCTTCCTATGTCAACATGATCTCTATTCAATTGCCTTTCATTTCAACTTCGTTTCATTTCTAAAGACGCTCATATATAGGAAATATTAATAAACCTGAACACCTATGTATTTTGGCCACTTTAGTCTTTCCCCCTACACCCTGGGGCAAAGCGGCCTCCGGTGACTTCCAAAGCCCCGATATGAGAAACAACGACTAGAGTTGTTGATGATTAATGATAACAAGGTGGACGGACGTTTGTTTAGTCATCTTGCCACCTGTAGATGAACAATGCAAGGACATTCATGGAAGAACAGAGCATTGTATTTTTTGGTAACCCGTGTAACCGAAAAGTAGCAGAAATAAACGCGTGATGATACATTTAAATATAAAATACGTTTGTTGTCCAGATGGAAACAACTTGTCACCTATTGGGAGCTGGCCCGTCCACTTTGCCCCACACATACCGTCCGAAACAAAAATCTTCCAGCTCAGCTATTAATGGGGCAAAAAGCGTTAAAATTGGTAGAAGGCATGTACGATAACCACACAATGCACGAACGAGACCGATCAAATAATATTCCAAGTGTATATGGAATAAAATAGCATTTAAAAATCTTAAAAATAGTTAGTAACCTGGGATGAAATACTTTTCCGTGTATCACAGAACAATGGCGATGGGTCGAAACCCCGGTGTGGCTCATTCGAACGACTGCGAGGAGAACTATAACTGGTAACCAATAACTAGAGCTGACACCAGCTGTGAAGGGCTAAAATACGGTGTGGCCACGCCACTCTGCTCCGGGTGGCCACTTGGCCCCGGTCTCCCCTTTCCCCGATTTTCAAGAGTGATCGCTCGTTAGACGTTACAGTGCGGATATGGGTACATTACGAGAGAACCGCCCTATTAGGTAAGTGACGCATTCCATATCCTTTCTGGAACCGTGACGCGTTTACTGCAACACCCCACGAAGATAGGCGGAATCATAGCGTGAGTTACGTCAGTGCCCCATAACCCCTTCTACTGAGTGCACGAGGGTGCGTACGTTCCGTTCTCCCCTTTTCGCGAAATGGGTGAAGGATGCCAATCAGCTGGAGTATGTACTGAGTGGCGTACCCATCATATTGCCGTGAAGATCGCCGGGGTCCCCCAGTCCTCGAGTGACTCACCAAACCACACAGCCGCTGGCCACGGAACGGGAGAGTCGGCGCCGCCGCCGGCGCAGGACCCGGCGCGTCGACACTCAAGAGGCCACTCGTGCGCGCGGGGGCGGTCGGATTCCGGCAGTGCGGTTAGCACGCGTAAAACACGGCCCCACTGGGTCAGCCGATAGGTGCCCCGACCCTGACCCGTGTGTGAGGCGTGCGGTGACGTCCGGCCGCCTCCGGCGACAAAGATACCCCGACCGGACGCGTTTCTTTTGTTCCGCTGTGCCCACCGGCTAGATCAGAGTGTCTCTGTCCCTGGCGTGATCCACTTTGGAGACATCGGGGTATCGCTGTGGTATGCCAATTGTGAAAGTGAATGTTTAACGACTCAACAGGAACCTTCGTGAGATGTTTGAGCAAGGCACTGTCGCGCTAAAGGACAGAGAGCAATATTATTATCATGGTCCTTGTCCGTTTGTCACAGCATAATTAAGCATAGGTAATAGTCGTTTTCACGACGGCCACCTGGTACGCATCTGGTGCACATTTGGTGCAGATTAGGTGCAGATTTGGTCAAATCAGGTTCAGTGTAGCCGTTTTCATGACGGGCTATCCGGCGAATGCATCTGATTTGACCAAATCTGCACCTAATTTCTTTTACAGCAAATATCTTCATTTTATGAATTTATTTCAGTGTTTTAATCGATGAAGCTCTCTGATAATATGACAAAGCAGGCATATAAGCAATTAGTGCAACCCTAGCTGATAGATGCTAAGAGACACACTAAACCTGATTTGACCAGATCTGCACCTAATCTGTACCAGATATGCACCAAATGTGTACCAGATGGCCATCGTGAAAACGACTTGTGTCTCTTAATAGCTATCAGCTAGGGTTGCACTAATTGCTTATATGCCTGCTTTGTCATATTATCAGAGTATCGTCGATGAAAACATTGAAATAAATTCATAAAATGCAGATATTTGCTGTAAAAGAGATTAGGTGCAGATTTGGTCAAATTAGGTGCACTCGCCGGATAGCCCGTCGTGAAAACGGCCATTAGCTAGGTGCTCATGTAAGACAAACATGACGTAGGTATGTACTATGTACCTATACACAATTTCAATTTTTCCTCTTGAATGGTGTGGGTACCTATGATGTTTAGGGTTTGAGGACAGAGGCAATGACAGTCAGCTATATAACGATTTGATCAAAGCTGACTAAATATAACTATGCTTATTTATTAGTTATTGTTTCTTAGTTTAATTAGCCACCCCACCCTACCCACAGCACTGTCGTGTCTGTGAAACGTCACTGAAATGCTCTAATGAGGAAGTGGCTTATAAACGGTCTCATTGCACCCTGGACAGGGCGAGCTAACGTCCACTCGGAATTTCCGGCTCACTTGCAACGAGCATGCATACAGGGAGAGGCAGATTGCATGTGTTTGGTGCACTGCTGGTGCCCTGCAGTTATGCAGGGTGGAGCCGCACGCAATAGGTGCTGTTTACATCACTGCAACTTGAGGAAAGGGTATGTACCATACTGACACTGATTACACGACGGCTAGGAGCTGGGACTCGGACTTACTGTGCTTTTGACGCCTCCAAGAAGCATAAAGGTGTTATGGAAATGCGTTTTGCGTTTTACCTACAATCTGCATTTCTTTGATATGTATATTCGCCCTAACGTGAATACATTTTTGCGTAATTTTGACAATAACTTCAAACTTACCTGTCACAATCCTGTAGCAATTTCATAGCTTCCTAAGCCATTCAGTCCAGCAAGATGTTGATTTTGTTTTACATGCTCTTTGCATGTACCGTTTGTAATTAATTTCTTGGAATCACACGGGCAGCATCAGAATGTCTGACACATTAGGTCGCAATAGCCAGCGATGACTATTGACCCCCAAGCATTTTCAGAGAACGTGATAACCAACTTAGTCGATGCAGTGACGGCTTACCATAAATTGATAGATCCATAGCTAGCTGGACGTTACTAATCGGAGCAAGGAACCGCAAGCCGTCTGATAGGCTCATTATGAGCCGCCTAATTTCGACGGTGGCTTAGCCCAGAGTCACGCATGGTCAAGCTATATAAACGCGCTAATGGCGTCTTAATTCAAATGTCTTCACTGACCTGTCAAATTCTCGCATGACCTGAAGAGCGAAGCGAAACGTTGGGGAGCCATATAGTAACTCTTACACATATACTACATAGCATGCGTATCCTAAACTACGATGTTTATACCTTTATTGTGTATCTGTCATTCCTTTAGGTGCGGGGAATACCTTGACAAGCACGTTAACTAATTAAATCAATATGGCTATTGGCTATTGTAACAGGTTTATATTTCGCGCACACGGCTGGTTATAGGATTACTGCGCATTTAGTTGTTGCCTGCTGGGCTCGTCTTTGTTGTGGCAGGCCTCGGAGCGGCACTACGAGCTGGCCGGCGCGCTCACCGCTTGGCCGGCGCACAGTGTGGCCAAACGCCAGATTAGCGCGAATTTAATAAAAAAACGAATTTTGGAATTTTGACTTTTTATAACAATCAGTCGATAAGAAATTGTCCAAAGTATGTCAATATCACAATACTTTGGTTCAATGTCTTCCTTTCGGTGTCCAAAAAGCTAGCTAAAGTGGACATACGCAATGCCGGTCCCGGCTGTGCTGAAATCGTCGAAAACCCGCGTCACGTTTACAACGCATTTTTGCGTAATTGTCGGAAAGGTTTGGAAATAATTGGAGTGGCATATGACTGCTGAGCCTATATTTGATAGTATACCCGAATTCTATAGGTATCCTTGGACTAACCGATGAGTTATGCTAATTTGAAAATGACCTTTTCAGACATCCCCTGAAAACACTGTCCATCTTAAAAACGTAGAGATATAAGAAAATGGCCAAAAAACTCCACGCCAAATCTACGATGAGAAGATTCGCCACACCTTTCTGGACATGATCCATTCAAGAAACCCTGCCCCAACCTGCCCCCCCCCCCCCCCGGCCTTTGGCTCAGCTTTGAACGTATCGGGTTGGCCCGCCCGGGGAGGTCCGGCTACAGGGTGGGCGCGGCGGCGGCTCCGTAACCTTACGCGGATGGCTCAACCGCTGTATTTCTAACTTGTTATATTGCAGAATACGGTCGCCAATGAATAAATCTTGGCAATTTTTTAACCCTCGCCCATATAGGGGGTGAGGGTGGGGGTCGAAAGGACACCTCTCGGTTTTTTGCAAAAAGCTCATGTAAAAAGCGGCCGATCGCGACGAAACTTTCAGTACCCTCGAGTTTCTCAATTTTACACCTACCCTTTAAATTTCACGACCCTGACCCCAATGACCTTTGACCCATTTCTCGAGACCGTGTTTGGCCGGAATCAAGATTGGGCGTATGTTTGCTTGCATTAGCCGCGCGTTTGCAGTCTTTTCGTGGTTTCAAGCGTCTAAACATGTGATATTATGATGTTGGTCCCATGCATTATGGTTGGTGTCAAGATCACTTGAAGGTCAGGTCAGTTCAATGACCTTTGATGACCTCGGTTCACCTTTTTTAGTTTTACATGCTTCCAGGCTAGTTTTTGGAGCTGATTTCGAATTTAGTAAGCATTTGAACATTTAGAAAGAAGTTTTGGTGCCTTCGTAACATGCAACGAAGCAGTCACTGGCGGTTGACACCTATTAATTATAAATACCGGCAGGACTGGTTGGTCTGACCTGACCTGACCCGACCTACGTTCGCGGCTAGCAAAACACCAATACGGGCGAGGGTTAATGACATGAAGGTGCTTATGGTGTAAGTCTTTGTTTTACTCCCATTGCTGAGGTTCAGTCCTATCGGCGCGTCTATTTCAGCAACCATCTACCGATTCATGTGCTTCACCAGGAGCATTCACACAGACACATAATTAGATGGTGATTTTTTTAAAAGCAAACTTTGGACAATCATAAGAATTTACCAGAGAAATTATGATTTCGTAAACGAATCCTCCTACTAACATGCCCATCATTGCTGGGACCCACAATTTTTTGCCTCTTATTTGCGGTTAAATTCCAGGATTTCGTAATCAGAGTCGGAGTCGTTCGGAGTCAACAGTTCTGACCTCAGTCAGAGTCGGAATCGGAATCAATTTTGGAATCCGGACCAAGACTCGTAGTCTGAGTCACCGAAAATCCATCGACTGCGTGGACTTGCGATGGCTGCGGAGTCAGAGTCCGAGTCGATCGTATAAGTCGACAGTTTTGCCCGGAGTCAAAGTTGAAATTGACTTTAGAAGGCCGTAGTCGGAGTCGGATTAACTCCATCGACTTCACAGCCCTGGCCTGGTAAGCACATCACCCGTCGTAAGCTAGTTCTCCTTACTTTTAGAGGCGGAACTATGGCATTATATGTCAGCAAGCATTTATAATGCATCATAAAAGGTCTCACATAGGTTTAAGTGTCAATTTTGAAACCAGGGAACCATTTTCAACGGATCCGAGCAGCGCTGGGATTTAATTCGCGCTAAACTGGTGTTTGGCCACACTGTGCGGCGGTGTGAGGCCAGGAATCCCACCGGATGTGACCGGCGAGCCTCACTCCATTACCGCGATACCGTCACCGGGTGTGTATCGTCACCGTGTGTGTTACAGGCGCCTTGGACAGGGGCGGGAGCGCCGTGGTAGCCCAGGTCGCAGCGCCGGAGGGTTTATGTCTCGTCGGTATTTTGGCAGTGCAAGATCAAACAGTAACATCAACCTACAATGGTGTGTTATATATATAACATGAATGGTCGGGCTGAATATGAATATATTCACCCCGACCACTAAGAATACAGGTAATTTCATTCGTGTATCACCTAAAATACAAATATAAACAATTAATCACTTCCAGAGAAACTTGATTCGCACTACAAATACGAGCAATAATCTAAGAAAAGATACCTAATTTATTGTTTATCATACTTTGCGCTCACTTGTTAAAGGGCCGTTTTCAGCGCTAGCAGCGCTAGTCAACGATAGCAGCTTAGCGGACCAAAAATCATACTATCAAATGTGGCACCGACACTGCACATTGCACACTGAACTACATTGGATGCAAAAATATTGCTGCGTGCGTGACACAGAATTAACAGCGAGCCATATTCCTCCACGGAGTAAAGCAAGGCGCCTGTTTCCGATTTCCCCGATGGAGCAGGGCCGTTGGGTCCGCCGCCGACTGTCCTTGACAGAAATATAGTCTGCCGTCGTCGGCACTTTCCGGCCGTCACACGCGACAGCGCGGCACACGCAGTCCGGTGCCGCGGGTGTGCGAACTGTGCGGTGAGTAGAGCGCCGACCGACGGAGCGGGCCCGCCTCGCTGCTCTGCCGCCACCGTCGGAGGATGCGAACGGTGACCTCGTGAGGGGGACGACCACCGGGAGCAGCCCGAGCTCTGTTTATACGTGCCTCTCTGTTGACCGCGCCCGGCCCCGCCCGGCGCCGCAGCGGAGCTCTCCGAGTCGGATGATGCACGCGCAGCCGGGGCACCTTTGTCCGCGCCAGCTCTGCTCGGGTGCCACTCCGGGGTACGGCCGACGGAGGGGAGCTTCAGGGTCACCCCTCCCCCCGGGAGCCGAGCACGAGCCGCGGAGGGCACGCTCCTCATCAGCGGGAATCAGTCCGCGGGAAACGACCGGATGCAACGGCTCTAGAAAATGTGAGCTTTTATTCATAGCTGCAGAATTTTGGTTGGTGTATTTTGAAATCGCCGTGTTTCTTGGAACACAAAACAACTGTTTATGGTTGCACTTTTTATAATTGTATTTTTTCCATACCTATGGCCATGTAACAGCCAGGTAATGCAATAACTAGCGGTTAAGATGTTAGCCACATTCGACTGAAAAGAAACCAAAAAGGGTCCAATGACTGTGATGCGTTGGACGTCGGTACATTCTGCGAATGTATTTATTTTTGTTGCATGTTTCGGTGTTTGATTTGCTGTATAAGATACTCCAACCACCTAGTGTAGGTCCAATCGCCTAAGGTAGATCATAATATTCCAAGCATGAAGTAGCCAATTTAATCATCTTAACCCGCGCCCCACTGGGGGGGGGACTATTTATAGCCCCCCTCCCGTTTTCTGCAATAACTTCCAAACCACTTAACAGATCGACGCCAAACTTTTAGTACCTTCGGCTGCATCAATTTGACACCTTGTGTCAAAATTTGAACTTTGTAGCTACCATAGGTCGGCCGGAAATGACGTCAGAGTGACGTCATGTTCGGCCGATTTCGACGCAAAACATTGAACCACGGCAATCGCTCCCAAGAGCTCAGTTTTTAAGCTAGATCCAATTTCTTTGCATGAAAGAACTCAGAATTGACCGCGCTATCAAACTGCTATCTCGGATTTTCAAAATTTTGAAAATTCTGAAAATTTTAAATAATAATATTCAAAATTTATATTTTTATATTTTTCTCAAAAAATTTTTGACTTTTCGAAAAAACCGGAATATATGTGACAGAACGCATGATTATGACTAACGCTAGCAATTTTTAGCTAAATATCTTCAAAAATGGCCAAGTTATACGCATTATTGCAAAAAATTCACAATTATTAATTTTTCAAATCAATTTTTCAGTACGTATTTGACATCGTACACCAATATAAATGGCACCATCGTGTTCCTGAGCTCAAACTGCATCCAATAGACACCTTTTTTGTTGAAAAATTTTAACTTCAAAATTTGACCTTTTTTGACCTGAAAGTGACCTGACCTAAGCTAAGTTCGACTCAAAATGACCTCGAATGACACAGACGACATCAAATTCGAAATATATGGCCTAAATGGACCATAAAACATGTGTCACGTGACCGACGCATGGTATAATATTTTCGTGACCTGTGATGACCTGACCCTGACCTGAAAATCAAAGTACCCTCAAGGTATCTAGAGAATCTGTTCACGAGTGTGGAAACCAAAAATGAGCCTGATCTGACTTGTAAGACGCCGGCCAGAGCCCAAAAGGTGAACAAGCCAAAATGCTAATAATTTTTACTTTGACCTGACCTGTGACGTCATCGGTGACCTCGAGGTCAATGAAATTAGGTTTCGCTCGACAGTTTTTCCGGGGCTATCAGACGCCGTTTGAATTTTGACGATCGGCCCAGTAGTTTCGGAGTTAGGAGGAGGGCTATGAATAGCCCCCCCCCCCCCCCAGTAGGGCGTGTTATACACAGACCCCAGTGGGGCGCGGGTTAATACGCATATTTCATTATTCAGTCGCTGTCACATGTAGGTATGCACATATTAGAGAACACCACCAGGTCACACATTAATCCAAGAGCGTCGTGCGGTGAAGCTAATGAGCTTAGCGGTGGGTTAAAGAAAGAACGGTTGCTGGCTCATGCACACTTTTATCGCAATAACGTAGCCATCCGATGTAACCATGCAGCTGGCCATTTGCCTTTGTGTACTTTACCAATATGAAAAATCCGGCACACGGCGAAGCGATTTTAGTCCCACAGCCGCATTACCGTTAATATTCGTAATAGGCTTTTATGCATCATCGATTCTCGTATACCTACCTCTTAAGATTTTATATCGCAAATGGGAAAAATACAAGTGTTCACATAACGTCTATACACATTTCCCAAGGACCATTGCCCGGCGCATAAGACGAGTTCACGGACAGCTTATCTCGATGCAGGTATGGTCTACGTGCGGTGAGTATCCCGTTATACTCGATGACGATGAGAATGTCAATTTTGGTGATGGACAAATGGACATCTGTGTGTATGGGTGGGTACGTAACTTTTGCTGAGGTCAGTAAGACAACTCATTTAGTTGCGTCATCGCTCAGCGACCTGAAATTCATGTATAATAGATTTCGACATTGGATTTGGACTGGTGGAAACTACCAACATAGATAAAATCCGCTGTCAATCAAATGCTATTGGTTTATGCATATACCACATGGAAAGCGAAATTTTTCCTTGTAGGGGAAAATTGAATTGATATATGAAACTTAAAACCTCGAGTTTAAAATAAATTAGAAGCTCGCTTACTTCCAAGCTGGTGAAATACCGGATGTAGGTATCTGTCCGGCGCCGGTCATATTTACGTTTAACCCGCGCCCCACTGGGGGGGCTATTTATAGCCCCTCCCGTTTTTCTGCAATAACTTCCAAACCGCTTGACGTATCGACGCCAAACTTTCAGTACCTTAGGCTGCATTAATTTGACACATTGTGTCAAAATTTGAACTTCGTATGTACTATAGGTCGGCCGGAAATGACGTCAGAGTGACGTCATGTTCGGCCGATTTCGACGCAAAACATTGAACCACGGCAATCGCTCCCAAGAGCTCAATTTTTAAGCTATATCCAATGTCTTTACATGAGAGGACTCAGAATAGACTGCGCTATCAAACTGCTATCTCGGATTTTCGAAATTTTGGAAATTTGGAAAAATTAATATAATAAAATCTAAAATGTATATTTTTACATTTCTTCAAAAAGTTTTTGACTTTTCGAAAAATTCGGAATATATGTGATAGAACACATTATTATGACCAACTCTAGCAAGTTTAAGCTAAATATCTTCAAAAATGGCTAAGTTTTACGCATTATTGCAAAAAATTCACAACTATTAATTTTTCAAATCAATTTTTCAGCACGTATTTGACATCGTACGCCAATATAAATAGCACCATCGTGTTCCTGAGCTCAAACTGCATCCAATACACACCTTTTTTGTTGAAAAATTTTAACTTCAAAATTTGAACTTTTTTGACCTGAAAGTGACCTGACCTAAGCTAAATTCGACTCAAAATGACCTCCAATGACACAGACGACATCAAATTCGAAATCTTGGACCTAAATGGACCATAAAACATGTGTCACGTGACCGACTCATGATATAATATTTTCGTGACCTGTGATGACCTGACCTTGACCTGAAAATCAACGTACGAGTTTGGTACCCTCAGGGTATCTAGAGCATCTGTTCACGAGTGTGTGATCCAAAAATGAGCCTGATCTGACTTGTAAGACGGCGGCCAGAGCCCAGAACGTGGACAAGCCAAAATGCTAATAATTTTTACTTTGACCTGACCTGTGACGTCATCGGTGACCTCGAGGTCAATGAAATTAGGTTTCGTTCAACAGTTTTTTCCGGGGCTATCAGACGCCGTATGAATTTTGACGATCGGCCCAGTAGTTTCGGAGTTAAGAGGGGGGCTATGAATAGCCCCCCCCCCCCCCCCAGTAGGGCGTGTTAAACGCAGACCCCAGTGGGGCGCGGGTTAAGATATATCTATAAGATCCGCACCTGTCCTGCACGGAGCTGTCGGTCGCTGTGTCGCGTTCCACGGAGGTGGGCGGGCAGCTGATCTCCATGGAGACCGCCTCTGGTCAGCGGAGGATCAATATGCGGCCGCGGCGCGCCGATAGGTATCGCTGGTATCGCCGGTATCGCCGGTACCGCCCAGGAGAGCGGCGCGATATATGTCCCGGCGCTGTGTGCCGTGTAAAGCACAATACACATATACATATATCCGCTGCGCATCATGTAACTGCCAACCCGTGAAACCTGCCGTTAGGATGCCTTTGAATAACTTACTGTGAAAAAAAAATGGTGCATTAAACAGCACGGATAGTAATTACACAATCCTAAAATCTCTCTACTACCCGCTGGTCGCAAGAGGCTTATGTTCAATAGCCGAATGTATCTTTCTCAGAGTATGTGTTGAGCAATGTAAGGTACGCAGCTCTAGTGCTAACACTTTTTTGCAGAAATCCCCGCATGACCTGCGTTCAGTTCAATTCAGTTCAGTTCATTTTATTGAGTGACAAAAACAAACAAACAAAACAACAAACAAAAACAACAACATGTGTGTTTATGAATATGTCCTCAGAGTGTGTCTAAGACCTGGCAAACCTGAATGATATCATGGTCTTCAGGCTAATGATATTTTAATTGGGTATTTGTAAGGACGTTAGCAAGAGAAGCATTCATCTCGTCAGCGACAATCATTAGCCGTTGTTAGTTACGTGCAGCATGCGACAGTGTGACATGCTGAGTACTGACACAAAAACATGATTGGTTGGCAACAGGAACATTTTACTTATATATGAGACAATTAGGATTCACGTAGACAGTTATGATGGACGTAGGTAAGGCGTGTAAAACGAGTCGTTACACTTTCGCCTATACTGCACCTATAATGGCTGAATTTTCGGGCCGGAACTCCGTCGCTATCGCATTGTATTCTCGGGAAGTCCACCTTTGCAACTTTTCCATTGGGGTAGGTCGCATCCATTGTCCGTACTCCGTGTCCGCCGTACACAGTAGGCCCACCTACGTACTGCAGGACTGTCCGCTCGGGCCATGTTATCCACGCTCAGCCAAGATAAACCCTTCCCACCAGTGGTCGACACTCGACAGTTTCCCCGTTGTGCGGGCCAGAGTTGCGTCGCGGTGACGCGCGGCACGTAACATGTTTGAAAGACGGAAGTGCTTTGTTTCCGCGTGCACGAGTGCCGATTCAGCTGTACGGCGGCTTGCGGGCGTCTGAGATGGCATATCATACATCGGCACGCATTTCCGCGGTGGGACGCCCACCCGTGCCACTTGTCGCCGGTGACAACTATTTCCGAGACGTCCCCGAAGGTGCCAACTGTGCGGGGACAGCTAGGTGCGGTCATCAAAGCACGCCGAAAGGAAATCCTGAATGGGACGGTCGTATCGGCTTTGCTCGTCATCAGGTGGTTCGTGCAGGTCTTGGGCCGTAAGTTCGGTTACGTGAATATTCGGACGTCACAGCTGAACCACAGACGTAAATAGGCGGCCGGTGTTTCTATTCGTAGCGCTGTGCTGGCACACTAACTGGTGCCGCAAACGGTGTTTCCGCTGTGCAGTTCTCAGAAACAGATGACAAGTTGTGAGTAACCTCGTTTTGCCTGCGTCATAGCTAATAAGTTTGGGACGACACGACTTCCGAATCGATTAGGTACATACTATACTACCTGAGACAGAATCATAACTTTAACGGAAGTAGGCATGCTATCGTTAGATAGGTACACCAAAATTGTGCTGATGTTAAAGAATATTGTATTGGAACGCTTGCTTTAAAAGGTACCTACTTATAGTTCAAATAGAGAAACAGTGGATGACCGTCGTAGCTGTGACATCGGTTACCGGCGCTGCACCAAAGAGACTGCAGTCAGGACGAGCATGTCATTACACACGATAGAATGACCACAATGTCGCCATCATGTATTTTAAAGGGACCCTCCCACCTTCAAAAAAGTTTATGAATTGGCATGAAACTGATGTCGCTCGGTTCAGAAAGAGCGAAAACGAATATCTACCAAATTTCACCGAAAAATATTCACCGGTTTTCAAGATATTAGACTTTTACTTTTGTTTACTTTTTTGGGATCTCCGCTGTTTCTAGCGACTTTATTTTAGAAGTGCGGCGTTTGCGGCAGATGTTGCGCGCAAATAGCATATACCACCGCGTGCTACAAAACGTTTTAGTCAAACATTTAAAAATCGTTAGATATTTGCGCTGACGTCACACATTCAGAGGGGTATTCCTAAGCATTAGCCCCTCTGAATCAAAATGCTGCAATTTTGAAATTCAATATTTCCGATTTAAGGCATTTTTCGATGTTGTGAGTGCCGAAACCGGTAATTGTGAGCCAGGGACCCCATTTTGGCTATCTCAACTCAAATCTAATGTTAAGGTGGGAGGGTCCCTTTAACGGGCGGACTGGCTGATGATCAATGTATTGTTCATTCTTCAGTTCATCAGTTCATATTTAGCTTTTCTTGTTACGTTTCATATGTAATTTAGAATGAAACGTGCCTGTAACGTAAAATTATATATGTTATACTTTTTTATTCATATCGTCGTAAAAATATATTATGCCCAATTTAGAATGGAATGAAACATCCACCCGTCCATTTATTGCCTTAGCTTAACCCGCGCACCGACGGGGGGGCGGATATCCGCCCCCCCCCCTGAGGTTTTTCGCGGATAGCGGGAAAACCGCGGCGCGTAGCGCCGCGAAATTTGGTATGACTATTCTCTCATCAATTTTACACATGGTGTGCAAGTTTGAACCTCCTAACTTTTAAGGTCAGGTCACCAGGTCACTTTGAATGACCCAACCTCAAGTCACTTTTTTGCAACTTTGTCACCGTGCCAGAGCTACAGTAGATGTCGGAGGCCTTTGAAAGTCGCAGGATGTTATTAGGTCATTAGTAGCTACAATTTGTATATCTCGGAATTTTGATGTCGGTGACCTAAGGTCAGGTCAATTTCGCGACCTCCCCATTATAAGTCAATGGGGGAAAAATCAACTCCCTGTTTTTACCACTAAAACGGGTCGGAATGGCCCCATATACCATACATGACTTCACATACGATCAACCTTCACTACCTTGAGGTCTGTTTTGCTGTTGGGCAGCTGTAAGGTCATGTGACGTCATCAAAGGTCACCAAAGGTTTTTTGCCAATAACTCCTTACAGGAACAAGATACAGCCGCGCGGATGGTCTCATTGTGTTCAGCTCGTCAAGACGCATCGAATGATATACATGATGACCTCGAGGTCACGTGACCTGAGGTCAACCTTTGACCTTGACCTTTCGAGGTCAACATATATATCATTCGATGCGGATCGACGAGAGGATCACGATGATGCTCTTTGTTTGTTCCTATCTTGACTACTTCGAAAGTTATTCGAGAAAAACCCTCTCCATATCTAGCGCCGCCATTTTGACTTTTTCGACCCCTGTGACGTCATCTTTGACCTGACCTGAAAATGACCTTAGTAAAAATTGTAGACCTTGTCCGTGCGTATCCGAGGTAAAACTTCAGTTTTTTACATTAAAGAAACACAATTTTGATGATCGTTTCTCCTTCTCGATGGCCAATTACATCAAAAACAGTTTCAAAACACTTAAGTTCGCACCACTTACCGAAATATAATAAAGAAATCACCCCACCTTTGATGCGCTACGCACACACTGCAGAGACGCAAAATGGCGACATTGTTTTGCCTCTGATGCGCCAGATATGTAATTTAAAAGAATTGGATGCGACTACTAAATACAATATCCTGAAACAAGAACTATTTTCATCCTAGGGGACACTGGGAAATCGGGGTTTTTGGGTGGGGGAGGGGGGGTTAGATTCAAACCAAATCTAACCTAACCTAACCTAACCTAACCTAACCTAACCTAACCTAACCTAACCTAACCTTACCTAACCTAACCTAACCTAACCTAACCTAACCTAACCTAACCTAACCTAACCTAACCTAACCTAACCTAACCTAACCTAACCTAACCTAACCTACCACGTTTCCAGGGGTTTGTGCGCTAGGGACGAAAAGGAGTATATCTTAGGTAAGGGTAAATGGAAAAATGTTAGGTTAAAGAGTTCTGGAATAGGCTCCAGGCCGGCCTTCGGCCGGCCTGGAGACAATTCCAGAACTCTTTAACCTAACATTTTTCCATTTACCCTTACCTAAGATATCCCCTATTTGTGGCCAAGGCCACATCATTGGTTCGCGTCGCTAGCAAACACGTTTCTCAATCACCTTCACCCGAAAACCCCGATTTCCCAGTGTCCCCTAGGAGGAAAATAGTCTATTATCGGCATATTGTATTTAGTAGTCGTATCCAATTACTTAAGGTTACATATCTGGCGCATCAGAGGCAAAACAGCGTCGCCATTTTGCGTCGTGGCAGTTGACGTAGCGTGCTGACGATAGGGTGGTTTCTTTATTATATTTCGGTAAATGTTGCGAATCAAAGTGTTTTGAAGCTGTTTTTATGTAATTGACCAAGGAGAAACAGTGAAGCATCATCAAAATTGTGCTACCTCAATGTAAAAAACTGAAGTATCGCCGTATCCGATGCTGTTTACCGCTTGTCGCTATCTTGCTTCGTTCTCGAGATCTCAGGGGGGGGGGCGGTCATCCGCTCCCCCCCCCGTCGGTACTAAGTTGGCGCAGACCCCCGTCGGTGCGCGGGTTAACTCCTGTTCAGATTGAAAAACGTGTAGATACGGCCACGCCGGTCTATGGTCCCTCGGGCCCGTCTGCGGTCAGCTGTCGACTTACGGTCGATCACGGCGATTATAGTGAATAAAGTCACCGTCTCGGTCCGCTGGGCGCCGCTCCGGACCTGCTGTGGTCCGGTCTGTGGTCCGGTCTGTGGTCCGGTCCTGTTTGTGGTCCGGCTGTGGTCCGGTTGTGGTCCGGACTGTGGCCCGGTTGTGGTCCGGACTGTGCTCCGGCTGTGGTCCGGCTGTGGTTCGGTCTGTAGTCCGGTCCTGTCTGCGGTCCGGTCTGTGGTCCGGTCTGTGGTCCGGTCCTGTGCAGTGGTCCGGCTGTGGTCCTGTCTGTGGTCCGGCTGTGGTCCGGCTGTGGTCCGGATGTGGTCCGGATGTGGTCCTGTGCAATGGTCCGGTCTGTGGTCCGGTCCTGTCTGTGGTCCGGCTGTGGTCCGGATGTGGTCCGGTCTGTGGTCCTGTCTGTGGTCCTGTCTGTGGTCCGGTCTGTGGTCCGGCTGTGGTCCTCTCTGTGGTCCGGTCCTGTGCAGTGGTCCGGCTGTGGTCCGGTCTGTGGTCCGGTCTGTGATCTGGCTGTGGTCCGGCTGTGGTCCGGCAGTGGTCCGGCTGTGGTCCTGTATGTTGTCCGGCTGTGGTCTGGCTGTGGTCCGGCTGTGGTCCGGCTGTGGTCCGGTCCTGTCTGTGGTCCTATATGTGGTCCGGCTGTGGTCCGGCTGTGGTCCGGCTGTGGTCCGGTCCTGTCTGTGGTCCGGTGGTCCTGTGCAGTGGTCCGGCTGTGGTCCGGCGCCGGTCGCCCGGCCGGTGCCCTGATTGATCAGCTCCGACGTACCCGCTCCGGTCGGCTGGCGGCGAGGGCCGATCGGGCCGCGGCTGGACGCGCCTGTTCCGGCACAGACGGACGCCAGCTCACCCAGCCCCGACGGCAGCCACTGCGTATGTAGAGGGTAAGGACCTCACCTCGCTACTCCGGCCCTAACGGGAATGTCAAACACAAATAAGGATGCCCTTGGAGTGGCGGTACTCCGCTAAAATGAACATCGTCAACAAGGGACAAAATCAAAGGCAACAAAGCACAAATAAACGAGAAATATGCAATACGAAAGGGCGCAGAATTATGTTGATATGCCGGGATGTTGTAGACGCACGATTAAAGATATGACTCGTTGGCATTTGCTGAGTGCTTATCATTCAGGTCCCCCTATGGTCCAAATAAACCGTGATCTCGATTGGACAGGCAGTTTATAGAAACATAAAATCAAAATATATTCATATTGACAAGAGCTTGCTAAAAACTGCTCTCGTTTGTTTATAGCATCCGTAAACATTACCAGCAGCAGATAAAAGGTTCATATTTTTTTAGGTGGGCATTCAATACCTTGAAAAATAACTCGATTTAATGGTAACGTAAATACAAGCAACGACTTAGCTGCTATAATATAATAACTAAATACGACTATCTTAGTGACGGTATTATACCGGTACAGCTACCGAAATTCAGGGGCATCAGTTATAATCGGCTTTATTTTATGCACTTTTTCCTGAGGGATACCTATAACTAATTATGTTACATTGGATAGTCTGAGCTGCGCAAGGACCTTGCTGCTTAGGATAGACCGCAAGTTAGACCTAAGACGCGTATATAATTAGGTACATCATTACCTGTAGGTAATGATGTATACATAGCGGGCTCTATAATGGCTAATAGTTAAGGTACACGTTAAAAACGCACATAAATAGATAAGTAGATATATAGTTAATCGGTCATTAAAAATCAACTGTTGATTTTTCCCCCGAGACAGCAAACGATACGTCTGATGGGACACATATATCCAGCATCTATGCTATATATAGCGGCTCTGGGCATGCGTAAGTGCAGCATATGTACATACGATTAGATATCTGTAAGAATCTTGCGATTAGACACACCCGACATAGCTTCGCCGGAGCCCGGTCGTTTTATCCGACTCACTCTACTCTGGTCTCTGTCTCTCGGGAGAATGGTGCTGCTCGTACCTTGCCGACACGGCAGAAGACCCCACGCTATTCCTACTGCCATCACCGATCATGGTGTCCCCTGGCCAGCACCGACGGACCATTTTGATCGTCACTGTCCCATTATGGACCATTGATCGTCCCCTGTCCCATCACGGACAAGAGTGACAATCCCCTGCCCCTGTTACCGTCCGCACGTGACCGTCCTCCGGAGCAGACCGCGCACGGACAGATCGGCCAGCGCCTGCAGAGGCGAGCTGACGGCCGCCGAGAGCTGCACGGTCAGCAGGTAGGCGGAGACCAGGTGCTGGGCGCTGGCCGGCCAGCAGACCAGCGCCAGCACCACCGCCGCCGGCAGCCCGTACGTCAGCGTCGTCAGCAGGCAGAGCAGCGCTCCCTGGCGGTCGGCGCCGGCCGGCCGGAGGGGCGCCGGGCGGCCCAGCAGAGGCCGCCGCCGCCGCACCGGCCGCGGTGTCGGCGTCACCGGCCACGAGCGCGGCGACAGGAGCGCCTCGCGCGCGCAGCGCCGGTCGCGCGCCCGCCGGGACCGCTGGCGGCGCTGTTTCAGCGGGCTGGGCGCGCCCGACGGCGGTGTCGAGTGGTCGCCCAGGTAGCCGTCGTGGGCGGCGGACGGCGGCGGCAGCAGCGAGCCGGCGCTCAGCTCGGAGACGGTGGTCGGCCGCCGGCTGAGGTCCGGCACCGACAGGCACACGGGCGCCGAGACCGGCTCGGCGCTGAGCGCGCCCGGCGACAGCGGCACGCCGGCCGCGTCTCCGTTACTGATGGGGAATGTGTCGGAGCGGTGCATCCTGCCTACCGGCGCGCCGTTCCCGGGCTCGGGGGAACCCGCACCCGGCTCGTCGGTGGGGCCCGCGCCCGGCTCGTCGGTGGGGTCCGCTCCGTCTGCGGTGGGGAGCTGTGTGCGGTAGCGGCGCGTCGGCTCTCCGTCGGCGTCCGGAGACAGCTCCGGCACCTGGTTCGGCAGGTCTGGCCCATCAGAGGCCGGTATGCTCAACCCCCGACCGTCCAGTTCAGAGCGCTCCACGTCCACACTCCAGCGCACGGCGGAGGCGGCCGAGTGCTGCCCCCTGGTGGCGTCCTCCGGAAACGCCTGCTTCACAGTCTGTCCGTCAGATGGCTCTGCGGGCGGTAGGACGGCAACGGCCGGCGGCCAGCGGGAGACGGGCTCGCCGGTCGGCTCCACCCAGCGGCTGGAGAGTCGGGCCCTCAGACCGGCGGCCAGCACGCTGGCCAGCCCAGCATCATAACAGGTGAGCAGCAGCGGCGACAGCGCCGCCAGCAGCGGCACCGGCGGCAGCGAGCGCAGCCCCTCGGTGGCCACCACCACCAGCAGGCCAGCGCCGGCCAGCAGCCAGGTGGCGGCCAGCGCGCCCACCAGCGGCCGCTGGTACCAGCGCCGCGCCGCCGACAGCAGCACGGCGCCGGCCAGCGCCGGACTGGCGTGCGCCAGAGCGGCGGTGGCCAGCGCGGCGGCCGGCGCGGCGCCGAGCAGCAGCGGCGCCGCGGCCAGCGAGCAGACCAGCGCGGCGGCCGTCTGGCTGAGGTGGGCCGACAGGCACGGCTGGCCGCGCCGGCCGTGGCGCACGATCGACGCCAGTACCAGGCCGTTGGAAACGATGGAAACCAGCACGGCGAGCGCCAGCGGCACCAGCAGCGGGGCCGGCAGCGGCAGCGGGGACCGACCGGCCGGCGCCGCCACACCCGGCAGGCCCCAGAAGTCCGTACCGGAGCTCGAGTTAAAGACGAGCCTGGAGTCGTTCAGTAGCTGGGGAGAAGTGTTGCTTGCGGGCACGAAATACCAGAGGTCGTCCCCGCCAGACTCGGTCAGGAGGCTGTGTCCGGTGCCAGAGACGCTCTCGGTGGGAATCAGTTCCGAGAGAAGACCATCACCGACCGGTCCCCCGGTCAGGGAGTAACCACCCGTCGGGAGGGGCCCGGAGGTCGGCCGCGGCCCCGCCGGCGCCGGCGGCTCAGAGGGCAGACGGTGGCCGGCGGTCACAGTCTGCTCCGTGGTCAGCCGAAGGTCAGAGGCCGGGTGGCGCTCGAGGAGCTCGGTGTCCGGCGCACGAGCGGTGCTCGTACCGGAGCCGGGCCATCGCCACCACTCGTGCAGGTTACCGCCCTCGCTCGCACTGGGGGTGGTGCTCAGGGGGTCCATGACGCCACTGTGCCGGCAGGGCGGGCTCACGGTACGTCACGGCGTCAATGTCACGTCACGGCGTCACCTGTCACCGGCGCGGTTTGCGCTCAGCACGGCCGGGCCCGTGTCCGCCCGCCGCGGCGCGGCGGCTCGGTCCCCACACTGGCGCTCCGTGTCGATCATAGCGTGCCTGACGGCGCCGAGGCTGCGCCGTCACAGCGCAGTCCCTACCGAGACACGGATCGAGATCGGTCGCCATGACAACGGCCAGATGATACATGACACGGCGTGTGCGGGAGATGGTGCGTAGGATACGGCCTTGCCTAGGGGGAGGGGGCGGCACCGGCTGGCACTGGGCTTTGGTATCCAGTCACGCCGTAAGGTCTCTCAGGCAATGTGCTACGGTCGTCGACCGGCAGCCTGCATGGGCACTCCTATGGGGCTGCTAGATAGTTAGGTAGGTACCTAAATACGCGCCTAACGAAATGGTCTATAGATTCCTCACATTTTGGAATGCATTGAAACTCGCTCGTTGGTGGTATATGACAGATTAGACCAAAATTTTACCTACTGTGCACCGTTTTGTAAGTTTTCTGCCGTGCTATTTGCTTTTCAAATACTGCAAGTTTGCACATTTTAAATACGTGCACACTTGTTTTCAGGATATTTGAAATTAGTGGTCGTGATTTTCTGATTGTGTACCGCTATCGAATCATTCGCGTCAGCACTGTCGACAATATTTTTCATACTAGATTAAGAATGATATTGCAAATATAGTAGGAAAAAGTGGGTGAATTTGGTTGTTTTCTAGGATATTGGCAGGATTTCGACTAGCTTCTCTAGTTTTTAGCTAGCTTCTACCAAGCCAACGCGAGTGGCAAATCAATGCATCGCGCCGGTGTAGGGGGAGGGACTCGGACTCACTGGGACTCGCTTGTGCTCGCTTGGATGCCGGTGTACCGCGGTGGATAGGCGGTACGCTACGATTTTGTTGTGAATTTGTGATGGTCCCTAATTGCGGGAGCCTCAGAAATACTTCACTTGGTGTTTTTTGGCTGGATTAAGTTGTACGTGTCTATTCTTCAGGTGTTTTATTGCTCGGACAGCTTTGGATTGCAGCCATGAATTATTGCTTGATTGAGGTCGGCGTTTTATATCTACTGCTTCTTCTTCCGGCCATCTCTCATGGAGGACCTAGTCTTAAGGTTATGTATGCAGTTAATTGTGGAGGAGAAGCACATACAGATTCGAATGGATTTACGTACAAGAGGGACCCACTGATGGGCAAGATAGGAACTGCGTCAGATTACGGAAAACAGCTTGATATCCAAAGAGCACCCTTGCTGGACAAGCCTCTGTATCAAACTGAAAGGTACCATCATAGCACATTTGGGTATGATATTCCGGTTGTGGAAGATGGGGACTACGTCCTAATTTTGAAGTTCAGCGAGGTCTACTTTGATGCTCCAAACATGAAGGTAAGCAAAATGATCATAGCATAGTTGATTTAGAGGTCCTTAGAGCAAAGGGCAGGTTACATACTTTTATTTGTAACTTAACTTATACAATTTTATCTGCGCAAAGAGCTAGCTCAATCAGGCAAGCGCTCAGGGCTCCACCCCTGCCCCTCCGGGGCTCCCCTCCCCCACCATACCTAAGGTGCAGTGTAAATGCCACTGTGGAGCTAGTGTGTTAAGTAGTTAATCTTGAAGGCAATAAATGCAATATATCTGACCTTTTTGGCAAAAGTTCAGTTTTATCAGTCACCAGGCATTCTTGATGCTTTCTATCTCAGAAGTGTTTATTTTTGTATGCAGCTGTCATTCTACCATGCTGGGTCTTAGGCAAATCATAGGAGCACTGTGATTTGGAGGAAAAATATTTTCTTATAAATTAAGTTCAAATGTTTGAATGGACGGATTGACAGAGCCGGAGCCTACGCTACTCAGAGCTTATTGCGTAGACCCCGACCCCTACCGTCCGATCGCGCAATTTTGGGTAATGGGAGGATTTAGATGCCAAAGTTTAACGTGCCCTTCAAAGCCGGACACGGCCTGTCCCACTCTACTGACTTTAACTGGCTGCGGCTGCTCCCACCAACCGCAGACCATCCCCGTCAGGAGTCTCAAATAACGAGCGCCAGAGGACTGGAAGTTGGAACCCGGGCTCTCATCACCGGGAGTCCAGCGCTCTACCAACTGAGCAACGGGACAGGCTGTTTGATGTTTGATCTGTTGCTTGAGGTTGCATGCACTTAAAAGTATTTATAAAGGGAGTGAAGAAAAGAATTATGCATAAAAGATATTTATGCTATGTGCACAGATAACAGTAGTACTGGATTGGAAACAGAATATTGGCAGTTGCAGTAAGAGGCCGAATGTTTTTATGCGACGGCGCCAAAATGAGATTCTCGCGTGCTGCTGGGTGGATAATTTGTGTGTTGTGTATTGCAAGAAATCGTCTTTTTTGCGTTTTGTCGTTTAAGTTTAAAATCGAAGCTACCAAAATTACTTTCATTTGCTTGAAAATTAAAGTATTTCACTTTTAATTTGATCATTTAGAGGGCACAATGCGTGGTGTTTTCTTTTGAAAAAATTGTGGTGCAAAGCCTTACATACGTATAGGTACATCAACAATGGAGGAGGGGAATGAGCGGTAAAAACCTGCCGTTCTGGCTACAACCCAACGAACCAAGAGGAACAAAAGATTAGAACAGGAGATGTCTCACATGCCACCTATTCGCTTTTCTCACCGAAACATCTCTACGGGCTCAGTGGGTTGGCGCCATGGGTCACCGTGACCGGGCTGAGTGGGATCAGGACTATTCCGCTGTATGTGAGCTGCATTTCAGAAAGGAAGATTTCGAAGAAGATCGGTCATTTCGCACCGGCATGCAGAGACAGCGCCGTCGGCTCAAGAGCGGCGCAGCCCTGTCAGTATTGACCAGCGTGGATTACGCGATGCCCCCTGTGCACGAGCGGCCAGCGAAACGCCATGGCATCCGCACGCCACTCACACCAGAAGCAGGTTATGAAGGGCCAGACCGATGCGTTTTTCACGAATGACAATATCAGCTATCAGGTGGCAACTACAACTGGTCGAGTGTCCGACAGTTCCTGGAGAATGAGGCGGTACTCCGGGTCACCAGGAACCAGCTGCTGGTCTGCGATCAACCAAGAAGTGACGCAGAAGTGACGAAGATAGTCGTAAACCGAGATGTCGAACTGACCGGAAGTCGTTTACAATGATAGCCACGACGACCTTAGGAGCCTCCTTCCAGAGATGTATGCGACGGTTTTCAATCTATTTGCTGGAAAGTGTGGAAACATGGTAACTGATAAGTGAGACAGACACTCAAGACCAGGGCTGCGGAGTCGATGGATTTTCGGCGACTCCGACTCCGACTCTGACTCCGGCTTTCAAAAACCAGCTCCGACTCCGACTCCGGGCAGAATTGTCGACTCCGACCGACTCCAACTCCCGACTCCGACTCCGCAGACCCAGCAGGGCTGCGGAGTCGACAGATTTTCGGTGACTCCGACTCCGACTCCGGCTCGGGTTTCTAAAATCGACTCCGACTCCGACTCCGACTCCGGTCACAACTGTCGACTCCGACCGACTCCGACTCCGACTCCGACTCCGCAGCCCTGCTCAAGACAGTGCTGTCCATCGAAAGTCAGGAAGCAGACACCCCAGCCACTGGTGCAACCCGATCGAGGACCGACAAGAGGCCAAAGCTCAGCAGGGTTAAGAAGATGTAAGGCGGGGAAGTAAGGTCGCTGATGAAATTGGGAGGGCAGGCGAAGCGAAGTGACACTTGAAGGGGTGTTTTGTGACGTTGGTTTGAATCGTGACGTTTGGATGGTTCGTTGTGACAGGACTGGTGTCGATTAGCATGTAAATAAAGAGATCAAACTCCCATGTATGTACAAGTACTTTTTGTGGATGAGAGTGAGAAATCATTATAATCAAATCAGTGGCATACGTTCCCTCACCACGGTGAGGAAAGTGTAACCAGCAACGTTTAGTAAAATAAGTTGCCATTATGCAAAAATGCAGCAATAAACACGAGCACGGCTAGTCGATTGCTTCTTTATAAGTTTCATTCACATAAACCAATATTTTTGTTGCCTGTGAGAGGAGATATCGAAATATGGGCACGAAATATTCGGTTCTGTTTTCGGCCTCTTACTGCAGCCACCGGAATCCTGTTTCCAATCCAGTACTACTGTTATCTGTGCTATGTGGTTTTGCCAGGTGGGGCCAAGATGGAAACCCAGGATGCAGTTGGAGGGCTGATAGGGTTATCAACATTAATGTCCTTTGTCTATTTTTGGTGTTGACATTGCCGATTGTGTTGCTTTTTCTGTTGCCTTGACAGGTGTTTGATGTGGTTCTGAATGGTGACCACACTGTGGTGCAAGATCTGGACATATACCAGCGCGTGGGGCGCGGCGTCGCTCACGACGAGGTGGTGCCTCTGTCCATACAGAGCGGTCGCCTCAGCTACCGCGGCGACGAGTCAGACATCCAGGGCGGCAAGATCCGCGTCGAGTTCATCAAGGTATGTCGGCAGTTCACGGAGAAACGGCTGCCGCGGCTGACCGAGCGTTCGCCTCCTGCATCCTGCCCGTATTCCAGACAGCAGAAGTGAATATGTGGTTTTTGATCCACAAAATGCTTAAATAACTCTTCATGAGCTCGTCACACCTATTGTGCCAGTTTTTTATTGATGCCTAAATCTGTCCCAAAAGTCAACCTGTAATTGTAAAGTCCAGGTTACACTATGCGTGACCATTCAGGAAAGTGCGCGCATGTTCTGTAGATCCGTGCTTGCGGATTTCCTTGATATCAGTTTCTGCAGTTTTCCAGAAATAACTATCGTATGCTGTCGTCAGCATGACAACTAGCGAGCACTTTTGTCAATAAATATACAGTTTTGCTACCTAATTGTTATTCTATTTACTTCATAAAGTATTTATTTCACACTATGCACCATCAAGTGCATCAACAACTGTCTCATATCATGCAATCATGCAGATTCTGCAAAAAAAAAGTTCAGCTTCTTGAACTTTATATCGGTACGGACAATCCTGACTGTCTTGACTATACGGCATTCCCTGGACTGAACAGCACACATCCGTAATTTCCTTGACTGAATGTGCGTGACCTGTAGTACAGCCCATTGTAGCCAACCCCGTGTATTTCCTAACGGCTGATGTTGATCTGATTTCCCGTGAAACCCGACAAAACATGGTCACGCGCGTAATTTCGTGGAGGATCACGCGTAGTGTCAAGATTACTTTACTAATAGCGTAGTGTAGCTTGGGCCATGATGGATAAGAGATTTCCTTCATCCATGCTGGGGCTTTGCATGTGCATTGTAGACACAGGGTGTGAGCGAATGTGAGCGCATCTTATCCGGTTTCCGATTCTTCGGCTTCCTCCGCTATGACCCAACACGCGGGGTTGCCCGTTTCGTGCTTGGTGGAATGATGTAGTTGCGTTTCCGACCGGGCTCTCCCTATATGTTTTGAGCCAATGATCTCAAACTCGAAACGAGTTTATATGGTGTTGCGTCCATCCTCGTCTCTTTCAGATATTAACCCTGGCTCATGAGAGAATCGAAGCTTTCCATTTTATTAGCTTATCGAGGTGTCCACACATGACAGTGCCCGCACACGGCCGCTGCCGTCCTATCGCTTCGCTCAGAATCAAGGTTCCTCTCAAAGTCCACTGCAACGATGATCCATGTTAGCACACCCTTTACAATATGTAAACAGCTATATCAAAGGAATATTGACTAGCGTCTGGTTTCCTATCTACGGTCAACAACTCAAATACCATTGGCAGACCCAGCAGTTGTGAAAAAGGGGAGCCGCAAATGCTGTCCATTTTTTTTTTTCTTCAAATATTATCCATGTTTTCGCCCCCTCCTTTGAATTGTGTGAAAAAGGGGCAGTAACCTTCAAGCACGCACAATCAACATCACTAGCTAGGCTTCTCACTACGTCCACCAAGATTATTACAGAACTTTTATTTGTTCCCACAATGGCATGTATGATGCTGACTTCATTTAGTTGAAGCGCACTTGTTTGTTTGTTTTCAGGAGGTAGGTAGCTTTCCAACAATGACTGATCTGGGGTTTGGTGCCAGCACCCCGGCTTTTGATCAGCGGCATCCGCTGTGTGGATCGTGACGGGTCTGCCAATGCTTCCCAACTTCAGATCATGTTGTCTTGTATATGGCATAGTGGAGAAAGCACCTGTCTCACTCACATATCACTCGGTGGCCGTGAGGCTGTGACTGGAACAGCAGGTGCACATTCCACGCAACTGTACGCCTTTGCAGCCCGCATCGAGGAAACGGCGGTGCTTTTTATCGTACATTTGGCGTCAGTTTGACAGACGGAGCACATGCCGGTGCGAATGACCTTTTCATGTGTTAATCAGGGCGTCACAGTGGCGCTGCACATACACCCTACGGCGGAGCTGCCGGCTGTCAAACGATATGGCCTTTGTTGCCCAGAGTTTGGCTCGTTTTTATAGCCCTAACTACTTGGTACGCAATTACAGCGAGATCAGATGTTTCCTGTTGCGCCTCAGCCCTGTCTCGCGTAGAAAGAACACCGTAAAATTTTATCATGTGTTTTTCAATTTCTCGACCTGTCAAGTTGCCTAGACAAGTTTTTAAATAAGTACATACCTTTTTTGGCTTTCTTTGGAGTGGAACGTTGCTGATATGGCAGAAAGATTGTCTGACTCCAGTCTCTTTTTTCAGGGATATCGAGACAATCCGAAGGTGAATGCCATTCTTCTTCTGAAAGGAAATTTGGAAGGTTAGTTTTTTTGTCAGTTTGATGAATATGGCCCATTCTGGCATGCTTGAAATTTAACTATGCGTGTTTTCATACGTGTTTGTTGTTTACAGCTAACTCCTGTATAGCATTGTGCTATCCGGTGCTATCGCTCGGCACTTAGGGACGTTTTCGGTTAGGCTGGCCATGTATTGCATAGCTAGAAGCCTTTCTTTTTTACTAGTTTGCACTTTTAGTAGTGGTATGCTTCTTCTTTTGACCATTTCGGTCATGCTAGATTACAATCAACTGAATTTGGAATCGAGGACGCAAGCTATGATTTTTTGGTCCTTTTGAAGTGCTTTTTATTAGAGTTTACACTGCTTCTGGCTATGCTTGACGTTTGGCAGAAACCTATCGAGATATCGAGCAGGCAGTACACAACAAAGATGCCAAACATCCTAAATGGTGGCTTGTCTGGTCACTTGTCTTGATCTGGCCTATTGGCTGATTGGCCGCTGTGCGTGTATTCAGTTCCATGTGTGACCTGTCCGTGTCCGCCGCCCCCCAGATGTGCCGCTGCTGCCGCCGCTGCCGGACCTGGCGTCGGCGCAGCCTCCCGAAGAGGAGGCCGCCGCCGCCGAGGACCCGGCGCCGCCGCGCCCTTCCAAGGCGTCCAGCCGACCCAGCGGGCCGCGCACGCCCGACCCCTACTCGAGCGACGAGACGTCCACCATGCTGCCGCTGTTCGTCGCCATCGGCGCCTTCATCCCGGTGCTGCTGTGCCTATGCAAACTGTGAGCGCCGCTCGGGGAAGCCCGACGCCCGTCCGTGCACCGTACCCGGTCACCGGGTGCTGGCTGTGTGCCGGCAGAGCTGCTGCATTTTGCACCCGGTGGACGCCCGGCCGACTGCCAGTGCCCGTACCCGTCCGCGCTGACAGGTTGCCAGCCGAGAGCCAAGCTGCCGTGTCCGAGCCATGGCGTCCCGTCGTGTCTGACGTGGCGAGGAACCCGCCGGCTCCTCTCCAGTGCTGAATCGAGTTGTGATGTTGCCGTTCTGGCGCGTGCTGTCGTGCGGACGTCGCCCTCGGATGGACCGCCTGGCAGCGCTGTGGCTGCCGGCGGCAGTGTGTCTGTCGCTGCCATTGCGGCGTCCCATGTGTGAATTTCTCTACACTTGTGTGTGCTATTGCTCGGTTCGAGTCCCCGTGGGTGCGGGATGTGTTGCTTCCCAAGTGTGGTCCCGATAGAACAAATTGCGACGCGTCCCGCCATGGGCCGGCATGCGAGAACACTGCCCGCTTTCTTGACGCCGGTGCTTCCGTTGGCGGGCGATGCTTTCGGGAGTTTGGCAACTCTACCCATGATTTGTCATATTCATTTAGTTGTCGGTATGAGTGTGCGGTATGGGGTGGCTGGGGTGGCACTGCAGGGTGTTGGCGAAAGGCGGGTGCAGCTTTAGGTCAAGCTCAAAAGGTTGGTACCGGGGTCAGCGTTTGGCAACGTTACGGCTTGATCTCGTGTGATTTGATTGTGATCATATTTTGTTTGTTTGTTCCCGCACTTAATTGTCCTTCCAGATACACGGTTCTGTCAATGAGCTATGGCCTAATGACTGATGAGTTGATGACCATTGGCCACCCGAGCTTCAGAATGGTTGCTAATACCTCTTCCGTCGCCCATGACTTAGCGAATTCTTATATCTATTACCTGACGCCACATTCTACCTCGCTATTATTCTGCTAGTGCTGCCCCGTTTTTTTTTTTGTGATTTCAACCCAGTAGCCGTCTAAGTCTGGACCACTATTCATTTCTGGCTAGTCTCTTAACAGAGTTTTGCCTTCGTGAAGTGATGTTCAATGTTCATATCTTTCTTTTTTGTTGGAAGCAAGCTATTTCAGCCTGAAAAGACCGTTGCAGGGCTACTGGATGATAGGATAGGACGTAGACATTGAGCCGTGGGGGCCGGGGGGCACAGACAGCCGCGGAGGCGAGACCGTCCCGATGGAACCGGATTCCCCCGTTCGGACAGTCCGCCTGCCTCCCAAACGGTCCAGCCCGGAAAGGGAGCGTGAAGGGAGATTCGGATGGGGAGGGCGGTTGTACATCATTTCCAGAAAATAGCCCCATTGATACTTGAGCATGTAATTGCTCGTCCAGATAAGTGTGGAGAGTCGAGCACGATAGCCGACGCCCGGCAGTAATGCTGGACCGACTGCGCGGTATATAGGGCTTGGACTGTGCTGTGTTCCAGCTTCGGGTAAACTGTCGGGTCTTTAAATAGAGCTGTGAAAATAACTTTATTCATAGAAGCAGTAAGACAAGCATTGTTTGCTTGGACTAGTTTCATTTATTCATTTTATATTTTTCATCACACATTTACTTCGCAATAGCGTGATTTATGTCTAGTATTTCTATGCTCCCCTCTCTTTGAAGTCTACATCCGCCTCTAATCAATCGGCCATTTTCTGCGCTGCCTTCGCCGACGCCGGTGGGGTTCTCGGCGTCTTTCATTTTATCTGCGTTTTTGCTGTAATTTGCTGTCTAACGCGAAGAATTACATCTAGCAACATGCCTGTAAGTATATATGTACTTTTTATGGTCTTTTGGCCTTAAGGTCTCTTTATATTGACTTTTATTTCCCCCTTTAAGATTCCATTTGGATTCCAGCTCTTTGTCGGGACCAGTTGCGTGTTATTCGTGCTAAGCGCATTTATTTTCAGTAAATGTCACTCAACGAATATTTGTAGCAGTGAAATTTTGAATTTCTAAGTGATGTGGGTTGCTTTGTGAATTCAGGGATGGCGAAACGGGCTTTGAGGGTGCTCAAGTGCCCACTCGCCTCACTTTTAACCCTATTCCTGGCAGGGGGGCCTCAGGAGCCCCCCCCCCCCTGAGGTTTTTTGGTTATTTCTCCCAAACGCGTTGAGCTAGGAAGCTCAAATTTTCTGACTTTTCCTAAAAGGCTTCTACGCAACATGTCTGAAAATTTTGAGTTGATCTGACCTCAGGTCAGGTCACCAGAGGCGGTTTGGTGACCCTACCTCAGAAAAGTTTGCAATCACGCCAGAGCTAGAGTTTTTGACCGATCAATTTCTTCTCTTCAGGCTTTAGTTATGGTACCAGTAGTTGCAATTTGTATATCTCGGAATTTTGATATCGGTGACCTAAGGTCAGGTCAGTTTCGCGACCTCCCCATTATAAGTCAATGGGGGAAAAATCAACTCCCTGTTTTTACCACTAAAACGGGTCGGAATGGCCCCATATACCATACATGACTTCATATACGATCAACCTTCACTACCTTGAGGTCTGTTTTGCTGTTGGGCAGCTGTGAGGTCATGTGACGTCATCAAAGGTCACCAAAGGTTTTTGGCCAATAACTCCATACAGGAACAAGATAGACGCGTGGATGGTCTCATTGTGTTCAGCTCGTCAAGACGCATCGAATGATATACATGATGACCTCGAGGTCACGTGACCTGAGGTCAACCTTTGACCTTGACCTTTCGAGGTCAACATATATATCATTCGATGCGGATTGACGAGAGGATCACGATGATGCCCTTAGTTTGTTCCTATCTTGACTAATTCGAAAGTTATTCGAGAAAAACTCTCCATATCTAGCGCCGCCATTTTGACTTTTTCGACCCCTGTGACGTCATCTTTGACCTGACCCTGACCTGAAAATGACCTTAGTAAAAATTGTAGATCTTGACCGTACGTATCCGATGCCGTTTACCGTTTGTCGCTGCGATGTGTAGTTTTTGAGATCTGAAGGGGGGCCGAATCGCCCCCCCCCCCCAGTTTCTTGTCCCGGCGGAGCCCGCCAGGAATAGGGTTAAAGGCTCCCATTGATATTGAAAAGTTCATGTAGAACAATGCTCCTAAATTTGGTGAATATCTTCTTGTAAAAGTGATACACAGTCATGTAGGCATCAAAGCTCCTGGGGAAACTTTGGGTATTATTATAGCTGGTGTCTCACATGCTGTCACCGTTCGTGAAAAGTTGCTAGACTCTCCAGTTTTTGAGATATTTCCTCAAATTTCGCTATTAAGATCTGTTAAGTGTTCTACAAAACAAAAACATAACCTAACCTGACCTAGCCTTACCTACAACCTAAACCTACAAACCTACAGCCTAAAGAGAAATTTGTGTAAATATCTCGAGAAATGAATAGTCTAGACTTTTCATAAATGGGTAGCAGCATGTGAGATGCCTGCTATAAAAAATGCCAAACTTTGTAGGAATTTTATGGCATTTAAGGAACACACTGAAAACTGACAAGCATCCCTTGACATTTCATTTTCAAAATGCACCACAACTTTCAGTGTCTGTCATCAGTTGGGGAAACTACAAGGAGCCAAACAAAAATTGGATCAGCTAATCAGCGGCTGGAGTGGGCGGAGCGATGACCATATACCTATGGTCATAAAATCAGACTTCATCCTTTCAATGAATCCTGGCATTCAAATGAAAAAATTTGTTTATGGTTTTTCTAATTGTGGTTAAGTTATTATTTTTAAATTAAATATCTGGTTATTGTAATTAAATTAAATCTTTTAACAATTTTCTTTCATAAAACCAATCCATTTATTGAATGGCCAGCTGATTTTGACGCCCAGAACCTACAGAAATGCTGTTTTCCTATCGCCATTTTCGAGTCAATTCGCCGAATTTAATCAAATCATGCTAATTCCTAGTGAAAAATGGAAGCCTTTTCTCTCCAATAAGTGGACGCGATACCGCAAGTACTGGCTTGTTATACCGTTTTTCACCCTTAGTAGTGGGGGCTGCATTTATGCCCATATATGGTCATCAAGTCCATTTATTGACCAATCAATTTTTTATATTCACCTCGTAGTTTCCCCAACTGTCATAGCTGCACCGAGTGACTGATCGCTTTGGAAATTTCAGAGAATGATAAGAGCAGCGGCATGTACAAAATGTACATCTCAGAATTTTGACAATGGTGACCTAAGGTCAGGTCAATATTGTAGGTCAATGGGAGAAAATCGAAAGGTGCCTCTTTTGGATGAACATCATTCTTAACACCCAAACTATGAATTTCAAGTAACTATGAAACATTGAACATGAAAATGGCACCCGTGACCTCTGTTGATGCCCCTGAGGTCATCCTAGGTCACAAATAAGTTAAAATTTAAATGTCAAGTTATAGGTAGTTCATTTGATGCGTCTTGACAAGAGGAACATGATACTGGTACAAGTAGGCTCGTGCAAGGCTGTCAGCAGTTCTTGTCCCCTGTGGACAAAACTGCAGGCACAAATCTGAGAGAAATACTCAGGAAGAGCATGAATAGAGCTAGCAAATTCGCTTATCCGGGGTGCTGAAGTTCTTTAAGTTTCTGAATTATGCGTTGGTTTGTTGTAAATTGTCGACATTCGACCCAAAAATGAAAAAAGTGAAATGAAATTTGAAGTGAAAAATCAAAAATCAAGTGAATTTTAGCCTACAATGACCTAGTCTGGTGACCTGACCTTTGACCTGACCAAAAAGGAGCAAAGTAAGTTAGTCATTGTTTTTACATGCTTTCAAATGCCACCTTCTCCATATCCCTGTGGGGTCGAGGAGCCAAGTTAGAGGGACGGGGTGTTCAACCCCCCCCCCCCCCCCCAGCAGGGCGTGAAAATCCGGGACCCCGGGCGGGGCGCAGGGCCTTACAATAGTTCAGCTAAAAAAGGTAAAGTGATTACCTACATAGCTTGATTTAAAAGCTTGATTTAAAAAAGGCTACTTAACCCTCGCCCGTATTGGTGTTTTTCCAGCCGCGAACGTATAAGGGGGGGTCCGTTGGACCCCCCCCCTTGCCGTTTCGCCACAGATCGAACTAGAGCTTCGCGGAAAAAACGAGCGTGTTGCCCGTGACGAGAGGAAGCCGATGATACCTAATTTTTAGGTCCTAGGTCATTGGTTGACTTTGCAGGTCAGGTCAATGACCCAAAAGTCGGAAAATCGGGACCTGTTAGAACGTCGTCAAGTGTGGCTGCTATGGGGTTTTTCGGGGCGCTGATCACGAATATCATGTTAGTTTTGATCACAGATGATGTCTTCATGCATTTAGTCCGGGTCGGGTCAGGTCAGGTCAACCAGTAACCTGCCGGGTATTCCTACTACGCATTTCAGACCCTCTGGAACAGTCCTTTTTGGCCCTTTCTCGTTACCTATACGCTTGATTTCAACCAAACTTTGACACAATGTGTTTCAAGGGCCTATCTAATTTTTACTAATATGGTCTTTTAACAAAATGTCAAAATGAAAGGCACTTGTTGTTGACTTGTAATGGTAAAAATTGATCGGAAAACTCTGCACCGTGGTAGAGGCTAGCATGGCGTTGCAGCGTCAGCTGTGGCGCCGCAGCTAAGCTCCGCCCACTGTGCCGCGACACCGGGACCGGTCATTCGCCGCTCGGGGTCAGAGCGGTGCGGAGGTCTGACGGACTGGAACGAGACACACGCTAAGGCAGGCATCATTGCGTGAATATTGTAAATGTCGTATCTCGCGCGGAGAGAA
The DNA here is from genome assembly GCF_019059575.1 of Amphibalanus amphitrite. Taxonomy (NCBI): domain Eukaryota; kingdom Metazoa; phylum Arthropoda; class Thecostraca; order Balanomorpha; family Balanidae; genus Amphibalanus; species Amphibalanus amphitrite. Next base: position 252,858 of record NW_024882381.1, read on the forward strand.
TAATCAATAAGGATGAAGAATTCAATGCAGATCGCGACGGTGTATGTATAAAACAATAAGCACTCCTAGCTACAGAATGTTATTCCCTATGCAGACTTAAAATAATCTTATTTTCAATAATTTATAGCGAGCCTCTCCGCAGCCGTTTTCCTACAGGCTATTGTGCATTTAAGGAGTAACGGGACAGAATTCACCGGACTGTCTTTGCATTCAACGGCCTTATTTAATTGAAGATATCCAAATACAGGGATGTTCACGAAAAACTGACACATTTTAAAACGACTTTGTGAGCATGTGAGAGCTCACGGAGACTTGACTTACATGCCATTCGAAAGCCTGTTGAAAAAAGTTTTGTATCTGCATAGCTCCTTTAGTTAGCATCACATGAGCTTCCAAATAAATAAGAAAGCGTTAAAATGGGGAAATTTGACTTGGCGACAAAACTTAACGGAAAAACAATGAAGCTCTCGCGGCTGCCATCTGCCACCACGACTGAACCAGTCTACGAATTCGTCTAAAATTTGACCTATTAATGTTTCGATGGATTATGTTTTATACTATTGGCATATTGTGGGCAAATTCCTAAGGAATGCCAAAATTGGCAGGCTTGGAAGTGCTGATGTCAGAAACCATGGCCGCATGCTGGCAGTCACTGTAGAGTGGTACCGTGCCATCTTTTAACAGCTTCTGTTAGCTACTGTAGCGGAAATGGGTCGACGTCTACACCATTTGGTGGTTCTGGCACGTCAGGGCCACCCTACGTACAGTAACGGCGATCATCGGTCTCACACGAGAACAGGGGGGAGGGGGCACTTGTCTCGCGCATCACCTCTCACCTATAGCCGGCCATTTCGCTCTACCTCAACTCCGTGGACTATTCCTGTGGGGTCACGTGAGTGACATGATCTGTAGCAGCGGCCCAAAGGACATCAAACCTCCCGACGAGTGCAGTGAGAGGTGTTGCAATTCTCCAGGCACGTGCCCAAAAACGGGGAATAATTTCCTGTTTCGGGCTGAGTCGTGCACTGCTCCAAAAACTCGTCATCTGCAAAATACGCTGTAACTTCTTAGAAACGAAAATGACATGATCCCAAAATATGTCAATACAAACTTAGAAGTCCACTCTATTTGCCCATAGCATGATCACCGTTCTGAGGGCAAGTGTTTTCTCGTAATTCGGAAATAAAATGTGTCAGTTTTTCGTGAACATCCCTGTAGATACTTGTAGGTATTTAGTTTTGTTTTGTTTAAAAGAATATTTTTTTGGGGGGGGTGAAAATAATAGGTAAATCTTTCTATGACATTTCCACAATGCTTTCAGAATGTTGTTGATAGATCTTAGGCCCGAAAAACAATAAAACAGGGAAAAATATAGGATGACTTTATCTGAAAATGTAGATATGCAATATCGAGAGTTCATGATCTCCCGTCCTTCACTCCCCCTTGTCAGTCTCTCGTCTATACGTTTATAGTATATTGTCTCTCGTCTATAGCCTAATCTCTATCTTCGTCACTTGTCTCTGGTCTATCGTCTTCGTCTCCTGTCTCTGCTCTAGCGGCTATATGCATATTGTTTGTTGTCCACTGCCAACGTTTACCGTTCGTCTCATTGTCACTTTGTCTCCTTTTCCTTTCTCTTTCTTCCTCCGTCCTTATTTGTCGTAGAACAACTTTTTAAAAGTTCATGACGTGCAAACAAGTGCTCCACTCCGCTGCGCTGCGTGCGCGGCCCACGCCGGCCGGCCGGACTGCGACTGCCGCCGACATGACCCGAGGCTGGACCGCAAGTGGGCGGAGCCAAGCCGCAGTGTGCTAGTGCGTCTCGACCAATCAGAGGGGAGACAGCGTCCAGCCTGTGTCAGCCTCTAAGCAGGGCTCTGACGACCTTAACATTGTCAGTCAATGACAAGTGCCTTTATTTTTCATTTTTCGTTAATAGACCATATTGATAAAAATTAGGTAGGGATCTCAAACTACCAATGCCAAAGTTTGGTTAAAATCAAACGCATATACAACGAGAAATAGCCGAAAAGGACTGTTCCACAGGGTCTGAAACGCATAGTAGTAGGTGTCAACCGCCTCTGACAGCTTCGTAACATGTTACGAAGGCACCAAAACTACTTCGTAAATGTTCATGTGGTTGCTAAATTCGAATTCAGCTAAATTCGAATTCAGCTAAATTCGAATTCAGCTCCAAAAACTGGCCTAGAAACATGTAAAACTCGAAAAAGTGAACCGAGGTCACCAAAGGTCAATGACCTGACCTGACCTTCGGGTGACCTTGACACCCACCCTAATGCATGGGGGCAACATCATATCACATGTTTGAACGCTTGAAACCACGAAAAGACTGCAAACGCGCGGCTAATGCGAGCCGACATACGCCGAATCGCGATTCCGGCCAAACATGGTCTCGAAAAGTAGGTCACAGGTCAAAGGTCATTGGGGTCAGGGTCATGAAATTTTCAGGGTAGGTGTAAAATTGATTAACGCGAGGGTACTGAAAGTTTCGTCGCGATCGGCCGCTTTTTACGCGAGTTATTGGCGAAAAACCATGGGGGGGTCCGTTCGACCCCCCCCCCCCCTATACGGGCGAGGGTTAAGTATCACAAAAGTGTCAAATATAGCTGACAATTAATGGCAATCATTTAGGACAGTTCAAGCAATAGACAAATGATTTTTATCTTCAGAATGATAAAAAGCCAGTCAGATTTAGGATCAATTTTGCCTGGTGGGGGCCATCTTGTTCCATCAATGTTTACCCAGTGCGGTTCGTCGGAAAGTCAATTCATCCACGAAAGAAATGGAATATAGGTACCATTCGAAAGCTGACAGTAAGCTGGTTCCAAAAATGTAATTTATTATCGAAATCTTATAGCTTTTTTCACAAATTGTGTGTTTGTAAAAACGTGATTTTTTCGTTCGACGGGCTGTCCCGGACATTCTTGAAATCATAGACATGTTTTTCGTGTTTCAATAAGGGCTGAACGACTAAAGAACAATAAGTATCAAAACAAATTCTTAACTATTAATATGAGTCTCACAGCCGCCAACAAGGCACAATCACACAGCTCAGTCTCACGATGGCCTTAAAGGTAGTGTGCCAGCTTTCCTGGACCGTATGGAGGGAATGGCCCAGATAAGGAGAACCGGATTTTTAGAACTTATCCATGCCTTCAAAACTCATGGAAACGTCTTAAATTCTTCAAATTTTGAGTACCCCAGTGCGAAATTCGCCCCGACGGGTTGTCGGTCGTACCCCAACCACATTTCACACCACTATGAACAATAAATGCACACACTGAAATCGCTATTACCGATATGCTCATCCAATCAAGTTTCGATAAACCCGTTCATCATCATCTCCTGCGGTTTCGAACACGCCTGTTAGGTGGTGCGGTAGACTGCGCCCAAAGCCAGGGCCCCGGTAACGTGAGGTAGCCGAGTCGGGGCAGCGTGCTCTGACCCAAGCCGGGGCCGCGCGTCCTCCCGGTGGCATGTGATAGCCCGGGGCTGCCCGCGGGGATGCGGTAGACCGCGCCCAAAGCTGCGGCCCCGGCTTGGGTCAGAGCACGCTGCCCCGACTCGGCTACCTCACGTGTTACCGGGGCCCTGGCTTTGGGCGCGGCTTCTGCTCATACTTTGTGGTGCGGTGGTGGTGCGTCGGGCCGGGCGCTCTGACTTCGGCCAAGAAAAATGCGTCAGCTGATCATTGTCATTTCTGCCACTTGCTTGTGGTGAAATGGGGTCATAACTTAAGAGACGGCTTTTTCATATCAATTATTTTACATAAAATCATATTTCAAACCATAAATAATGTTCGACAGCCAAATAAAAGAAACAATACCAATACAGGCTTACAGTTTAAGGCTCGACATTGTGTTGTCTACGATTAGACAGCTGAAAACTCATTCCCGTACGTCGTAACTCTATAATGACCTTTGCTTATTGTCACATGTGCGCCGCATTCGCGATTGTTGCCGACGCCTGTTTGCAGGCCAGCCCACTACAGTTGTTATACATATCGAAAACCGATAAACTTTTAGGCGAAAAAGACACTATTCCAGGCCCATTTTTGATTTCTTTTGCGATATTAGGTAAAAACAGAAGCTTCTTATCCTAGGAAAAATAAAATGGGAAATCTTTCAAAGGTGGCACACTACCTTTAAGTCAGACACATAGAAGCGTATCGACTCGCAGACACGGCGCTTTCGGCCTGTCTGACCGGGCATGGAAGGGACGTTCGGCTCCCGTTCTACTAAACGGTCGTCATATTTGTTAGTTGAACGATCCACATCGCTTTTCAAGTTATTCAGGATACCTGTGAAAAACGTTCATTGTTCTACTACTGTTACGCCAGACGCCTTGAGACCCTATTTTCTCGCGATTATTTTTAAATGCGTGGAATAATTTCAACCATATTTAGGAAATAGCTGTTTCAAGACCTGCCGAAACTTTTTCTTCAAATAGATTTTGTTGTCACTTAAATATTTGTGGCACTTGTCATTGACTCGTAATGTTAACTGTTTTTCCATCCTGGATAGAGGCTTTCATGCGTCATATGACATTAGGCTCCGCCCACGACTGCGGTATTGACCCGTGCCTATCAGCGACCTCTGTACAAACGACACCCCTGCCATCTGTAAAAGACTATGAATTTCGCTGACGTTTCACGTGCTATGAATCAATTGCAGCAGACGGTCAAGTAAATGTTAGGTTCTTGTTGACTCTTGTAGGTAGGTATATGGGACCAAGAGGACCATCACTCCTCAATCTGCTGCTCACACATGCTTCGAACAAACGTTAACGATTCCTAACAAATACGATTTTCGATGCAGGATGTCTGTTTGGAGAAATACGAGCGAGGCTTATTATGTAAAGCGAAGGCAATTAGCTAATTTTTGCGCTGGTCGATGGGTGCATAGCGATGTACAAATCAGTAGCTACTTGATGACATCCGACATCCCATTATCGCATTATCTGCAACGCCATAGGCTTTAAATACCTACAGGTGAATATTTCCTAACCTTATGTCAGTTATATGCCATCTGCCCGTCATTTGCAGCTTATAAAAAATAAAACAAATATCAGCGAGCATATCAGTATGGTACAAGCAATGCGCATTGAGCATTTATGGCTCCTCAGTCATCATGTCGCTCTTTGGGCACTGTCAGACATGACGTTACGCACAACTCCGCCGGCTTTCGGCACCGCTCCCCGCCACAGCGCGAGTGACCGCGCGCCGGCCCGAAACCGCCGCAGGCCAAGACCACAGAGGCGGGGCTTAGCTGTGACGTCATAACGTATCACAGACTGACTGGTGATAGCCTCTACACGCCGGGTGAAAATCTTGCTCGAAATTTAACATTACGAGTCAATGAGAAGTGCCTGAAATATTGAAATGGCGACAAAATATCTAAATTGTAAAAGTTTCGGCAGGTCTTGAAACGGTCATGTCCTGAGCTTGGTTGAAATTCTTCCATGCATTAAAAAATAATCGAGAAAAATTGGGGTCTCAAGAGGTCTGGCGTTAACAGTAGATTTACAGCACGCTTTAACCCTCGCCCTGGCAGGGTTAACCCTATTCCTGGCGGGCTCCGCCGGGACAAGAAACTGGCGGGGGGGGCCGATTCGGCCCCCCCCCGAGATCTCGAGAACGAAGCAAGATAGCGACAAGCGGTAAACGGCATCGGATACGCACGGCCAAGATCTACAATTTTTACTAAGGTCATTTTCAGGTCAGGTCAAAGATGACGTCACAGGGGTCGAAAAAGTCAAAATGGCGGCACTAGATATGGAGAGAGTTTTTCTCGAATAACTTTCGAATTAGTCAAGATAGGAACAAACTAAGGGCATCATCGTGATCCTCTCGTCAATCCGCATCGAATGATATATATGTTGACCTCGAAAGGTCAAGGTCAAAGGTTGACCTCAGGTCACGTGACCTCGAGGTCATCATGTATATCATTCGATGCGTCTTAACGAGCTGAACACAATGAGACCATCCACGCGTCTGTATCTTGTTCCTGTACGGAGTTATTGGCCAAAAACCTTTGGTGACCTTTGATGACGTCACATGACCTCACAGCTGCCCAACAGCAAAACAGACCTCAAGGTAGTGAAGGTTGATCGTATATGAAGTCATGTATGGTATATGGGGCCATTCCGACCCGTTTTAGTGGTAAAAACAGGGAGTTGATTTTTCCCCCATTGACTTATAATGGGGAGGTCGCGAAATTGACCTGACCTTAGGTCACCGATATCAAAATTCCGAGATATACAAATTGCACATACTGGTACCCTAACTAAACCCTGAAGAGAAGAAATTGATCGGTCAAAAACTCTAGCTCTGGCGTGATTGCAAACTTTTCTGAGGTAGCGTCACCAAACCGCCTCTGGTGACCTGACCTGAGGTCAGATCAACTCAAAATTTTCAGACATGTTGCGTAGAAGCCTTTTAGGAAAAGTCAGAAAATTTGAGCTTCCTAGCTCAACGCGTTTGGGAGATATAACCAAAAAACCTCAGGGGGGGCTCCTGAGGCCCCCCCCCCCGCCAGGAATAGGGTTAAAGTCGATGTTATGGTCGAGTGGGGTTATGGTCGATGCGACCCCCCCCCCCCTAAGGTTTTTCGAAGATAGCGTAAAAACGGCGGCGCGCAGCGCCGCCAAATTTGGCACAGCCTATGGGGCAACCTTTTTACATATTACCTGAAAATTTCAGGTCGGGGTGACCTTGGGTCAGGTCAGAAAAACCGGTACAAGGTCATGGCCAAATTTCAATTTTCTTTTTGCACCTGTCCAACTCACAGTTTTGGACTGATTTCCTTCAAACTTTCAGGATGTGCTAAGTTCACCGAGTTGTATAACGTATAGTTCGGTTTTTTGAGGTCACTGACCTGAGGTCAGTTAGAGGTCATTACGTCGTAATGTTAAGCCTATGGGAAAATACTAAATTCTGAAAATACTGGAGATATCCGCTTCGTTCTATCACTTTTGTGCTTTGAAACCACAGTACTTAACAGCAGGTCACTTGGTGCTTCTTTGTTTGGTGTACTTATCCATGGGTCAGGTAAAATGAGGTCAACTGAGGTCAAATGACGTTTTTGCCAATAACTTGGCACATAATGATGCTAGAGCTTAAAAAATGGTATTGTGTTCCTGGTGACCAGCCAAATCGAATGATATGCGATATGATGCAATTTGGTTAACTTGAACTTAATTTATTAATTTAAGTTTACTTAAAATTTAAGAAAAACTTTAAGTACACTTAAGCAAGCTAAAAAGTATATCATTCGACGCGCCTTGACGTGCTGAGTTCACTGGTGCTCTTTTTGCTCTATCTTAATTAGATCAAAAGTTATAAGCGAAAAACTTTTGACCTGTTTTTAGCGAAATTTTTACATTTATGTCCCCCTAAATATTGACCTAGAGCAACCAAACTTGCACAGGGGCGAGAACTCCAGGGGGCCCACCTACCTACCAAATTTGGTGTTTCTAGGTGCCATAGGAGCCAATCGCGAGGGGGGGGTCGCATCGACCCCTTCCCCCCTGCCAGGCCGTGTTATGAAAAATGCCATGCCAGGGCGAGGGTTAAGTTACATTTCCTCATGTACAGGGTGTCCAGAAAAAAACGGATACTATTATTTTTTGCTGTAATTCCGAAAATAAACACCGCACATTTTAAAATGGCACATGCTTGTATTCGCAAAGATATGGCAAAACAGACAGCAGGTGCCACATGGCATGTAAACCCCTTGGTTAGTCGCGGCAGCTCCTCAAAGCAGATACTCAATGTGAGCGGCCTTCCGGCGGATCAGCTCCAGCACTAGCACGGTCTGCAGGGCCCAATCTCACCAAGTGGGGTAAAGTCAATTTGGGGTAAAATACCAAACTACCCCACTCCGTAACTACAAAAATACTACCCCGAAATTAGTTAAACTAGCTTGGTGAGGTTGGGCACTTGGCCCAACCTCACCAAGCTAGTTTAACTAATTTCGGGGTAGTATTTTTGTAGTTACGGAGTGGGGTAGTTTGGTATTTTACCCCAAATTGACTTTACCCCACTTGGTGAGATTGGGCCCAGGTGACTGATGGTCCTGTTGACCGTCTCGGACGGCATACAGACAACTTCCCAACGACGCATTACAGTGCTCATGAGTTTTGCCAAATCTTGCACTATAAGCGCATGAAGTTGGAAAAAAATCGGCACGTGCGTTAATGAATGCGACTTAATTTCCGTAGTATCTTTTTTTCTGGACACCCTGTATGTTTTGGTGCATCCAGCTGCGCTCAATGCCCGCTCAAGGAAAGTTAGCGGGTTTCACTGGCTATGTTGGTACGAGCTAAGCCGATCTTGCAAAATGGATTTGCTCCATCAAGTCATTTAGGCATCATTTTGAAATTTAAATAAAGGATTAGGTAATAGTTAAAGCTATATATATATATATATATATATATATATATATATATATATATATATATATATATATATCTGAGGTCAGGTCAATTGCCCCAAGGTACGGTTCAGTTTTTGGTGAATAACTTCGCAAAAACGGCCGCAGAGCCGCGTTTTTGGCAGCATCGTGTTCGCCTCGCTCAGGCGCGTCGAATGATATACTTTTTGTTTGGGTCAGGTCAACTTAGGGTGTTGACCTCGGGTCAATAGACAATGAACAATTTATTCAGGACATTCCACTGGAACATGTGGCTATTACTGCCCGTCGTCAGTAAAACAGGTGATGATAAAATGCAATAAAAGATGAAAGGGGAACACACATACAGAAAAACACTCATGATGACTAGTTGCTACTGCTCTGCTCCTCGAGCAAATGCAAAGAAAAGGTTTGTGGCATTCCTAGTTCTTAAGTGCCTATTGCCATTGGTTCAAGTCCTTTTGGCATTATTTTTGTGTCATAAAATGTGTTATTTTTATTTTTAGGGCAAAGATGCTGAACAGCAGAGGAAGCTGTTCATCGGTGGCCTCGACTACCGCACCACAGATGACAGCCTCAAGTCCTTCTATGAACAGTGGGGCGAGATTGTGGATGTCATCGTCATGAAGGACCCCAGGACTAAAAGGTAAGATGCCCACTTGTTACAATTTCTTGGGTTGAGTGCCATTAGCATTGGGATATTTTATTTTCCACACCTAGATTTCACACACATTTAGATAACAATGGAGAAATATATACCTTTTGGATGGTTGCCAAATAAATGCATAATAAAATTCCTACTATAATTATATAGTGTGAAAAACCCTGTTGTTGATTTGATGGAGCATTGTAATTCTCGATCCAGTAGATATCTGTTGAAACAATTGCTCACGCAATGTGTGCTGTCAGGTCCCGAGGCTTCGGGTTCGTGACGTTCGCCGACTCGACCATGGTGGACCAGGCGATGGACAACCGTCCGCACGTGATCGACGGCCGCGAGGTGGAGGCCAAGCGCGCCGTGCCCCGCGAGGACGTCGGCAAGTCCGTCAACAACGTCACCGTCAAGAAGATCTTCATCGGTGGCATCAAGGACGACATCACCGAGGACGACCTCCGCGCCTACTTTGGGGTGGGTGCCATGTTGGATGGCAGAGCCGATCCGACTTGTTATTTGTAGTAAGACGACACATTTGTCCTGTTTGTTGTGCTCTAACTAATTAATTTTGTCGTGTCCATTTACAGGAGTACGGCGATATCGCCTCCGTCAACATGCCTTTCGACAAGGAGACCGGTAAAATGCGTGGATTTGCGTTCATCGAGTTCGTCGACTACGACTCTGTCGACAAAATCGTCCGTAAGTAGACAACTTGGGATGAAGGAGTTCATGCCCTGCGAATTAATTTTTTATATGAAGGAGACCAGTTTCAGCAGTGCTCCTATTCACCATTGAACATACTACATTTGAAACATGTCATTCAAAGTGCTACGTTGTTTGTCATGAACAGAACTAAGCTTGATTCAAAATGATCTGTACAGCTTTGTAGTCATGTCGTGACAAAACACCATCACTTTGCAGTGAAGAAGAATCACGAAGTGAATGGCAAGTTTGTGGACGTCAAGAAGGCGCTGAGTAAGGCGGAGATGGCCGAGGCCGGCGCTGGCGGCGGCGGGTTCGGAGGACGGGGTGGCGGCCGCGGAGGGCGCGGCGGCTTCCGCGGGGGCCGTGACGGCGGCGGCGGCCGCGCCGGCCCCTGGGGCGAGGGCGGCCGCGGCGGCGGCTCCGGCGGACGCTGGGGCGGCGGCGGCGGTGGCGGCTACGGCCAGCAGCCGTGGGACAGCTCGGGCGGCCAGTGGGGCGGACAGCAGGGCGGCTACGGCGGCGGCTACGGCCAGCAGGGCGGATACGGACAGGGCGGTGGCTACGGCCAGCAGGCCGGTGGCTACGGACAGCAGAGCGGCGGATACGGACAGCAGGGGGGCTACGGACAGCAGAGCGGCGGCTACGGACAACAGAGCGGCGGCTACGGCCAGAACGGCAACGGCTACGGCCAGCAGGCGGCGGCCGGAGGCGGTGGATACGGATACAACAGCGGTGAGTCGCGCTTTAAGGCCCTGATGGTCTGGTCGAGGTGGTGGCATGGGTAATATCCGGATGGACGCTGATAAATTACGCTGCTATTTGTGAAGTAGGTACATATAATGTGAACCCGACTAACAGTAAAAAAAGGGGAAACATTGCACTCTGTGTCCTTGTTGTGGGTCTAAGTTGCACAGTTTACAGCATTTTGTGTCTAGCTCGACTAACATTGTGCTTCTTAGTGCTACTGCTGATGAATGATATTTACATGGCTAAAAGGAGTTTTACTAGCTCGCTGAAATGCGGCGCCAAGGTGAGAGATGGAAGCCGTTTTGGCCGGCCCACTGCCCGGCGAGCGGCCGTAGGTGACCGGGTGCTGACGGTGTCCCCTCTGCTCCGCTGTGTCAGCAGGCGCCCAGGGCAGCTGGGGCGGCAGCCAGAGCGGCGCCGCCGCTGCGCCCGACACCTCGGCCATGGGCAGCTACGGCAACCAGTCGTACGGCGGCGGACCGGCGCGCGGCTACAGCCAGGCCCAGACCAACCGGGCGGCGCCCTACGCGCAGCGCGGCGGAGGTACGCACGGCCACTCCCTGCCGACAATCTGCTGATCAACGTCGCGCGGAAATGGACATTCCTATAATAATCTGTAGCTTCCATAGTCATTCTGTACTATCCTATCTTATTATTACAGTTTTGTACTTTCCTATATGAATATTGCAATTTATGGAGTGGTTGCTACGTCATGTTTTGTTGCGTGGCACTTGACTCTCCCGTCATGGTTGTTTTGGCTCGTACTTTATTATTTTGAAATGTTAAATTTCGAATGCGATTCGAATTTCGGTTATGAGATATACCCGAGGGCAGATATGTGCAGGAACATTAGGCCCGTCATTTGTCGCTTGATGTGTCCACTGACGTCACTGACGTTTGTCCTCGTTGCAGGTGGTGGAGGCTACAACAAATACTAAGTCTCCCGCCGTCCACCTGGCTGTTCCGTGTAAGTTCAAACTTATCGTTACAGCCTCTACGTCTCTCATAGTCTGAAGCACATATGTATATGCTGGGGATTATCTGCATTGTGTAATTTTGGCATTTGTGTGAAGATATGTGTGAACATTTCATCGCATTGAAATTTGTGTCAGTTTCATCGGTTTATGCTACATTTCACGATTAACCCTAGGGAATAGTGAGTTGTACCCGTTTCGACTCGTCAGACCTGTTTCCGGCTGGTTATGTTGTGTGACGCCTGCGCCCTGTCTGTTTTAGGCGATTTAGTTTTATTCAGGGTGACTGGCGTCTGACTAGGTAGGGCTGCTACATAGGGGAGGCGGAGTCTGCGCTCCCGGTCCGCACTGAAGTAGCGTGTCAAGCAGGCAGGCAGGCAGGCCTCACAGTGAGAGCGGGCAACGGCGCCTGACGAACGCCACCGAGGGCCACGGCACACATTCCCCCTCCCCCTCCCGCTCCTCCCCGCGCACCCGACCAGCCGGCTCTGTTCAGTCGCCGCCGTCGGCGCGAGCTCATGTAACCGGCGCCGGCCGTCCGCCCGCGGCCCTGTGCCAGGGATGGGCCGCCCCGCGCGACCCCCGGGACGGCACACGGGACGGCGTCCCCGCCCGCGGGCCGGGACGCCGTCCCCGTCCCGCACTGCATTCATTTTGTACAAATGGTCAATAAACCTAGACGTCGCTGTCGCTAGCTTGTTTCGTATGTGTTCCCGTGCTGTGAGTGTAGCCGGCGCGGGCCCGCCAGTCAAGTGGCCGGTCCGCGGATAGGGCGGTGGATGGCTCTGTACAAGAAGGCAGCCGCTGTAGAACCAAGCACGGCGTCAGGCAGGCAGGCAGCTACGTAGCGGAGTGCAGGCAGGCAGCTTCTATCAGGAGGCAGGCAGGCACCTACTAGCTGGAATATGAGGAATATCGACTAAACATGGGTCGGTAGGCTGGGTAGGTGGATGATTTTCTATGTTTCGTGATTGGCACTTACTTATTTAACCGTCTTAATGATATTTTTCGTTTATTCCTTACTTTTCCATGTGCAGCTAGAAATACCGCAGTCTGACTTATTTGTTTTGCATTTAGGCCCCGTCTTTTTTCACTATCAGTGTATGCGACATGACGCTTCCCTAGTTGGGCACGTTTCCATTAATATATAGCCAGAGTTGCAGGTTTAGCTTTGAACAGTTTGCATTGAATAGCCTAACCGGTGATGTGTTCGTGATTGCTGCATTGGTAATTCGATTACTGACAGTTGTCTCATTACAGGTCTGCTCGACGTCATCGAACTCTGGCGGAACCGGCCAGCGACTCCGAGACGACGGCCTGCAACAATCTGTGATAAATCCGTACAACTGCCTGTGAGAGTTTATTTATTTGTAACGCTACCTGTGATATTTACAAAGACAGTAGGCTGTTTTAAATAAATTATGAAGTTTTATCTGGAGTTTGTTGAATGGTCATGATTCAGGGAAGGGCTTGCCCGCACGAGATGCCGAGTACCGAGCACCCCTGTCAAGCAATAATATGTAGGAAAAACAACACGCTGCCTCGCAGGTCTCGCCTGCCAAATCCCGGCTTTTCATTGAACCTGATGGTGAACTAGAACTGGTCGCTGGGGGCGGAGTAATGCATCCGTTCGCCCACCAGCGCTGAGACGAACACTGCCACTAAGCTGTTGAATATCTGGGAGGTTCGTACTGCGCTGGCGAGTCGATGTGCATGGGTTCAGCCCTTATTGCGTTAGCGGGAAGCACTATCGTAATGTGTTGCGTATTATAACACCTGTCTGGTTCAGATGCATGAGCAGTGAGCCGGCTTTCGGATGGGGCGCAGATGCCGTGCGCGGAGAACGGCAGCCTCGCAGGTGGCGCTGCGGACACTCAGAACACTGAACAGAAGCTGCCCACGCATAAGCTCATAGGCCACTGTGAGCCTGAGCCTGACCGGCACTTTGATATTTAGCGTAATCTATTATACACACTATCTACGCACGGCTCTCGCGAGATTACGCGGTAGGTTTTGCACTTTTACATCTCCGGTTATATCTCAGAAACCAATCGATCTACAATAGCCATTTTACACGATCGTGGCCGGATTGTGAACCAACAAGTCGATCGCATCTTCAACACTTAGGCTGGGGGGATCCATGTGATCGCAAGGCACCTCGCAGTTGCGATCAAACGTAAGTTGAATCGGAACAGATATTGGAGGGATCCATCACATCGTAGGCTAAGTAGATACGCAAGTTGTATCGCAAATGGTGAAGATACGAACAAACTTTACGAATCTTCTCGGTCGATCGGAAGGCCGATCGTAGCGAAGCTTTACCTCTTTCTCAAGAGAAAAATATAAGAAATTTTCAAAATTTTCACAAAACCGAAATATATGTTAAACAAATATGGTTGATGAACACGTGTGCAAAATTTGAAGTCGATTTCTTCAAAAATGGCTGCGCTAGAGCGTTTTAAATTTACACGTTGAAAACGGTCACTTTCACGTCATTTTTGTAATTATTTTTTTTTCAATTTTGAAATTTAAAAAAAAATGTTTTGGGCAATTTTTCGCGTTAATTGCGAAAATCTGACCAAAACATGTATCGCACCATCAATGATCCGATACGCCATCAGAGGCCGCGCCGCGGACAGGTGGGCGCGGCGATACCTAGGCCGCGTGGGGGTTACACTGGTGTTCGGGAAGGGCTATGTCAACGCGAGGCAGGCCGCGGGGGAGCCGGTTGCGGCGCCGGTCCGTATTTGTCGGCGCCTAGCAGTGCAGCGGTGCGTTTATGGCGGAGGGAGGGGAAGCGGTGTAGTGTCGGCAAGGCCACACACAGGAGAGGGCACACGGGCCTCCCCCCCATTCGAGTTGGGGCCCCTAATCTTTAGACCGCCGAAGACCATGTAAAATGAACTGAAATAATGATTAAAAAGACCGGGAGGGCCCATCTCGTTCCCCAGCAGGCCCATACGAGTCCATAAATGCCCAGTAGCGCAGCCAGGGGTATTGTGGTGAAGTTTCAATGGCCCTCAAAAGACCTCAAAGGGCCCACAGATGGGTTCACCGGGTCCTCAGATGGTCTCGAAGGGCCCTCGGTTAGCGTCAAATGGCCCTCATCTGGTGTCAAAGGGCCCTCAGATGGCCAAATGAAGGGCCACAAGATGGCCTCAAAGGGCCCTCAGATGGGTTCAAAGGGCTCTCAGCCAACGTTAAACCTACCTCAGAAGACCTTAAAGGGCGTCAAAGGGCCCTAAACCTGCGTCAGAGGGCCCTGAGCTCGCGTCAAACGACCCTCCGAAGGCCTTAAAGAGTCCTTAGCTTGTGTCAGAGGGCCCCCAGCTGGTGTCAGTGAGCCCTCCTCAGCTGGCGCCAAAAGTCCATCTGAAGGCCTCAAACGGTCGTCAGCTGGAGTACAACGGTCCTCAGATGCCGTCACGCGGCCCTCAAAAGCCTCAAGGAGCCCTTATAAGGTCTCAAAGGGCCCTCATTTGGCCTCAAAAGGCCCTCCGCTAGCGTTAACCGGACTTCAGAAGGCCTTAAAGGGCCCTTATCTGGTGTCAGAGGGCCCCCAGCTAGTGTCAGAGGGCCCCCCGCCCTCAGTTGGCGCAAAATGGCCATCAGAAGGCCTCAAACGGTCCGTAACTGGAGTCCAACCGCAACGGTCCTCAGGTGGCGTCAAGCGGCCCTCAAAAAGCCTCAAAGGCCGCTTAGAAGGCAGCAAAGGGCCCTCATATGACCCCAAAGGATCCTCTGCTGGCGTCAAACGGACCTCAGAAGGTCTCAAAGGGCGTCAAAGGGCCCTGAGCTCGTGTCAAATATAAAAGCGCCCTTAGCTGGTGTCAGGAGGCCCCCAGTTGGTGTCAGCGTGCCCTCAGCTGGTGTCAGAGAGCCCTCAGTTGGCATCTACTGGCCATCAGAAGGCCCCAAACGGTCCTCAGATGGCGTCCAACGGTCCTCAGCTGACGTTAAGAGGCCCTCAAAAAGGCCTCAAAGACCCCTCGGCTGCTGAAGAGGCCCTTAGCCTCAAAGGAAACTCAAGAGACGTTAAACGGCCCTAAAAAGGCTTGAAAGGGCCCTCTGCTGGTGGCAAAGGGCTCGCATATGACATCAATAACAGCTTTGTCAAAAACGGACCTGAGAGACCTTGCCGGTCCCTGGTTATAAGGGACTCCTGTCTCTTGCAGTAACCTGAGTGGCCCACGTTTACTGAGGGCCCCCTGGTTATTGAAGGAGTCCCTGGTTACTGGAAGGACCCCTGGTTATCAGAGGGTTCCCTGGTCACCTGGTGGGTCCCTGATCAATTGAGACCTCCCGATCATCTGAGCGCCCCCTGATTGCCTTGGTCTTGGCGTTGGCGTACAGTTTAAAGTCGTCGGCACACTACGGCCTCCTCTTTCTCAACAAGTCCCTCTATTTCTTCTGCAGCGAGGGCGATTTCGTCAAAATACTCCTCCATCGCGAAGCCTCGTGCGCAGACGCAGTATTCGGGGCGCTCGCTGCGCCAACTGTTGACGCCAACTGACGGGCTCCAAATGGAACAGATGGACTCCGAAACGAACGTGGGAATGCCGACACATGATCCCTCCAAATTTACAGAGGAGGAGATGTCCCTGACAGCCCATTTGCAATAGGGGTCACTTTTACACTATAGACGTATGGGGAATTCGACCTTATCGACATGGTACTACGAGGTCAGCTGATCTGCTTGGCATTTAAATCGTAGTAAAACTGGCATTTAAACGCTGCGAAACAACTTACGTACAACGTAGCTCCGATTTGCCGCTCTTTCTTTTTCATCCCTCCGATTTTCTTCCGATCAAGAGAAGTTTCGTACCGAGAGAAGTTTCGCAGCCACGTCCGATATAACTTACGATAGCACGGATCCCCCCAGCCTTAAAAGCTTAAGGCGACGAAGTATAGCCTGAAGTAGTAAGTACACTAAGGCTGGGGGGATCCGTGCTATCGTAAGTTATATCGGATGTGGCTGCGAAACTTCTCTCGGTACGAAACTTCTCTTGATCGGAAGAAAATCGGAGGGATGAAAAAGAAAGAGCGGCAAATCGGAGCTACGTTGTACGTAAGTTGTTTCGCAGCGTTTAAATGCCAGTTTTACTACGATTTAAATGCCAAGCAGATCAGCTGACCTCGTAGTACCATGTCGATAAGGTCGAATTCCCCATACGTCTATAGTGTAAAAGTGAACCCTATTGCAAATGGGCTGTCAGGGACATCTCCTCTGTAAATTTGGAGGGATCATGTGTCGGCATTCCCACGTTCGTTTCGGAGTCCATCTGTTCCATTTGGAGCCCGTCAGTTGGCGTCAAGAGTTGGCGCAGCGAGCGCCCCGAAGACTGCGTCTGCGCACGAGGCTTCGCGATGGAGGAGTATTTTGACGAAATCGCCCTCGCTGCAGAAGAAATAGAGGGACTTGTTGAGAAAGAGGAGGCCGCAGTGTGCCGACGACTTTAAACTGTACGCCAACGCCAAGACCAAGGCAATCAGGGGGCGCTCAGATGATCGGGAGGTTTCAATTGATCAGGGACCCACCAGGTGACCAGGGAACCCTCTGATAACCAGGGGTCCTTCCAGTAACCAGGGACTCCTTCAATAACCAGGGGCCCCTCAGTTAACGTGGGCCACTCAGGTTACTGCAAGAGACAGGAGTCCCTTATAACCAGGGACCGGCAAGGTCTCTCAGGTCCGTTTTTGACAAAGCTGTTATTGATGTCATATGCGAGCCCTTTGCCACCAGCAGAGGGCCCTTTCAAGCCTTTTTAGGGCCGTTTAAAGGAAAAGGGCCACCTTTAACATGGGGATTGAAACTGAGATAGCCATCTTGTAGCCCGTGTCCGAAAACCTATCAGTCTTCCTTCTTACGGCCGATTTCGGCCTCCATTCGTAGTTATCGGCGATTTTAAAAGAAAATACGCCAGGAATGCGTCCTTATCCCAGGAATGCGTTCTTATCCGACAATACAGCCACCCGCGGCGAGGCTTTGGTTTTTTACCAATCAGCTCCAACCAGCTCAGCTTTAACCAATCAGCTTATCTGACACAATCCGACGAGTCTGTCTTCTGAACGCTGATTGGCTTGAGTGTGACGTCATCGCTATGCCATCATACAGTAGGTGCCGTAGAGAGTATCAACATAGTACCAATATGTTAAATAGTTTTAAATACTTTTTCGCGAATTGTGCACTTCTGGCACCAGTTTTAAAAAGAAAATGAAAAATAATAATGTCAAAATGAAAAACAACGATATCTTCATATTTCACGAAGGTGGCCCTTTTCCTTTAACGTCTCTTGAGTTTCCTTTGAGGCAAAGGGCCTCTTCAGCAGCCGAGGGGTCTTTGAGGCCTTTTTGAGGGCCTCTTAACGTCAGCTGAGGACCGTTGGACGCCATCTGAGGACCGTTTGGGGCCTTCTGATGGCCAGTAGATGCCAACTGAGGGCTCTCTGACACCAGCTGAGGGCACGCTGACACCAACTGGGGGCTTCCTGACACCAGCTAAGGGCGCTTTTATATTTGACACGAGCTCAGGGCCCTTTGACGCCCTTTGAGACCTTCTGAGGTCCGTTTGACGCCAGCAGAGGACCCTTTGGGGTCATATGAGGGCCCTTTGCTGCCTTCTAAGCGGCCTTTGAGGCTTTTTGAGGGCCGCTTGACGCCACCTGAGGACCGTTGCGGTTGGACTCCAGTTACGGACCGTTTGAGGCCTTCTGATGGCCATTTTGCGCCAACTGAGGGCCGGGGGGCCCTCTGACACTAGCTGGGGGCCCTCTGACACCAGATAAGGGCCCTTTAAGGCCTTCTGAAGTCCGGTTAACGCTAGCGGAGGGCCTTTTGAGGCCAAATGAGGGCCCTTTGAGACCTTATAAGGGCTCCTTGAGGCTTTTGAGGGCCGCGTGACGGCATCTGAGGACCGTTGTACTCCAGCTGACAACCGTTTGAGGCCTTCAGATGGACTTTTGGCGCCAGCTGAGGAGGGCTCACTGACACCAGCTGAGGGCCCTCTGACACAAGCTAAGGACTCTTTAAGGCCTTCGGAGGGTCGTTTGACGCGAGCTCAGGGCCCTCTGACGCAGGTTTAGGGCCCTTTGACGCCCTTTAAGGTCTTCTGAGGTAGGTTTAACGTTGGCTGAGAGCCCTTTGAACCCATCTGAGGGCCCTTTGAGGCCATCTTGTGGCCCTTCATTTGGCCATCTGAGGGCCCTTTGACACCAGATGAGGGCCATTTGACGCTAACCGAGGGCCCTTCGAGACCATCTGAGGACCCGGTGACCCCATCTGTGGGCCCTTTGAGGTCTTTTGAGGGCTATTGAAATTTCACCACAATACCCCTGGCTGCGCTACTGGGCATTTATGGACTCGTATGGGCCTGCTGGGGAACGAGATGGGCCCTCCCGGTCTTTTTAATCATTATTTCAGTTCATTTTACATGGTCTTCGGCGGTCTAAAGATTAGGGGCCCCAACTCGAATGGGGGGGGGGCCCGTGTGCCCTCTCCTGTGTGCGGCCTTGCAGACACTACACCGCTTCCCCTCCCTCCGCCATAAACGCACCGCTGCACTGCTAGGCGCCGACAAATACGGACCGGCGCCGCAACCGGCTCCCCCGCGGCCTGCCTCGCGTTGACATAGCCCTTCCCGAACACCAGTGTAACCCCCACGCGGCCTAGGTATCGCCGCGCCCACCTGTCCGCGGCGCGGCCTCTGATGGCGTATCGGATCATTGATGGTGCGGTACATGTTTTGGTCAGATTTTCGCAATTAACGCGAAAAATTGCCCAAAACACTTTTTAAATTTCAAAATTGAAAAAATAATTACAAAAATGTCGTGAAAGTGACCGTTTTCAACGTGTATATTTAAAACGCTCTAGCGCAGCCATTTTTGAAGAAATCGACTTCAAATTTTGCACACGTGTTCATCAACCATATTTGTTTAACATATATTTCGGTTTTGTGAAAATTTTGAAAATTTCTTTTATTTTTCTCTTGAGAAAGAGGTAACGCTTCGCTACGATCGGCCTTCCGATCGACCGAGAAGATTCGTAAAGTTAGTTCGTATCTTCACCATTTGCGATACAACTTGCGTATCTACTTAGCCTACGATGTGATGGATCCCTCCAATATCTGTTCCGATTCAACTTACGTTTGATCGCAACTGCGAGGTGCCTTGCGATCACATGGATCCCCCCAGCCTAAATTTTCTAGGTGCAAAACCTACCGCTAAAACCCGCGAGACCTGTACCTGTATTAGTAAAGTAATCTTGGTTACCTGAAAGCTTCGTTCTTCCTGAAGTTTGTCCTAAAAGGCCCTGCCCCTCTCTCCTGATCTAAGCAGGCATGTCGGTGCGACCACGGCACGGAACTGGTTCCCATCAGCTCCGTGCCATGGCTACGAGTATGCCACACTCGTGGATACTCGTGGGGTTTTTCCACCTATTTCCCGCTCGCGGCAGAAGGGTCAATATGTTTCCCTCTGGTAGCAAATGTCGCTGGTCGTCGATCGCTCAAGTGGAACGAAGCTCTAGCCGTTTCCTGTGCTTTTTACGGGCGGTCTTCTGTGGTCTTTTGGATCGATCCAGACCAGGCGGCCCTTTTCTTCTTTCTCTTCATTAGCCGAGTTTGATCCATTGCCCGCTGGGTTTCTCGTATATATGCAATATACTTAGTTGGCCGTCATCTATCTTCGTTGACCGGAGACGGGACAGTGGCTCGGCGTCGGAGCGCGGCTTATTCGTACGGCGAAAATCTGCCGCAGCGCCGGCGGTAAGTGCGCGGTCCCGCTGCGGCGGCGACCGCTGAATTATTCCGGCCCGGATCGCGGGCTCAGTCCAGTCGCTCCGCCACCAGTAATCTTCCTAATGGAGGCCGGTCGGTGGTGGCAGCGCGCGCGCGCCCTGATGCCGTGTATTTTTGTGACGCCGCCGGCTGACGGGGCTGGATTTATGGTGCGTGGTGGCTAGTGACGTCCGATCCTTACATGCCATCCGCCATAAGCGAGGGGCCGATGGTAGGTATAGTCTGAAACGCCACATCAACATAGATTTTTCTCGAGCTGAAGTCCATTGACATAACCTGACCTGACTTTGGGTGATCTTGGTCTAAGTTTTTCAAATGCTTAGAAAAGATTTATGATGGGGTGCGGCCGTAGATTGAGTAGGTCCTAGACAGTAGAAATGAATATCTCCGGAGCAGTGATCACTGATGCGGACGTCTCGGGAGCTGGGGTGTCCTGCGGCCCATGGCCTGACCTCCCACCGTGTGCCCAGTCGTGCTGCCGTCTCTCTCTCCGCGGCACTGTGTCTCTGGATCGGACAGGTGGCTGACCGCGGCACTGTGTCTCTGGATCGGACAGGACAGGTGGCTGACCCGAGCGCCGCTAGGCCGGGGATCGACTCTGCCAATGTTTCAAGATATTATAGCCTGAAACGTGACCTGCGTAGAGAGATGTTATTATCCACCGCCTCTCTCCGTAACCGCCTAAGCCTAGCGCTTTGATCTGCGAGTTGAAAGCACTGCTCCGCTAGGAGGCCCAATTTGTTAGGTCTGCGAGCTTTTCCAGGGTTTGGGAATACCTATAATCAGGTTGTGATGTTTGGAAAAGTCGCTAGCGATTGGTTGGATTTCTCCCAAATGGTTTGAACGAGTGATCTGACAGAATGGCAACTGCAAATGCATTTCGACTAGCGGGAGACCGGTAGTGGATGACTCGTGTTCGGGAAATGAGGCGATATACTCGTAGTCCTCGGTGGCTCCGGCACGATGACGTAGCCGGGGCTGGAGTGGGGTGCTGCTGTCTTAGGCTTCCGAAACTCAATGGTATTTAATCTCGGTCAACGGGTTTCGTATGTTTGGGTGGAGTTGCAAACGGGTCACTTTGTGTTCTCTTCTTTAGATCTCTGGCAAGGCATGGGAACTATTTTTGTTTTTTTACTTGTTGTGCCTTTCCTGGTCCCAGGTGGCAACCAAATTGCATTTACTGGTCTCTATGCCCGTCCGTCCTCCCGTTCAACCCATCGTCCGAGCCCAAGGGCCCCTCTCCCCACCCCTATTTCAGTTGTTAGGGGTAGGGCGTGTAGAACAACGTTAGAGGCTTCCCAGCCGGAGGTCCTCCTGTTGATCCCGACAGACTGAGACTGCAGGCAATACTGGAGTGTCCCCCCCCCCCTCCGCGCCCGACGTCGGACAGTCGGCTAATATAAATTCCGGTCGTCGCGCCGCTCACCTGCAGGCTCGGTCGACGAGGGCGGTCTGCCCGGCTGACCGGGGGACTCAGGTGGTCGTTCAGCCGACACTGGAGACGTGACCAGGGGCGTGTCACCCACGTCAGAGGGTTGGCGAATGGACCCGGCAGCCGTCAAGCATGCAAACAAAACGGACCACGGGCACCGTAGAGAACCACCCGCACCGCTCCGTGTTTCTATCCTTAGGATACTGAAATCCTTCTCCTCCACGCCGCAACCCCCCTCCGGGCTGGACAGGCAACTTTATCTCACGCGGGCTGCTCCCTTGGAGTGGCACCGCTGCTCCCGAGGGAGCGCACCCCGTAGCCGGGTGCAGTGAGTGCCTTGGGTCTGGGTGGCCTGTCCTCTGGACGGGCTCAGCCCCGACGACTCACTAGTGTGCCTGCCCAGACCAATGTCTCCCCCTATATCCTATCATCCTCCCGGCTCTGAAATGGTCTCATTGGACCGAAAGGGCCTAACCCAACAAAACAAACAAACAAACAAATCGTAGAGATCCTACGCAGGGCAGGACGTACGCGGAACTGTGTGTCGAGCACGCGCGCCGCAGTAAGATCGTCCACTTTACCACGGTACTCGTAACGTGACGGTGCATTTGCGCCGTGGACTATTGCGCAAATGCAAGCACAAATGGTTTGCCGGTGAAATGTTGAGGTAGAGAGATTTAGGCAATAGTGTAGGGTTAATCGATAAATAAACGGCGAAGCTCTAAGAACGTTACGAAAATTCGTAGTATTATTAAATAATATAGGATCAGGATATATAAAACATCAATATCATTGAATTACACTGCAGCGTACAATGCTCAGCGACCAGCGTAGGTACTGACTATGCCTACCGACAAGCTCCCGGAATCCGGCTGGAGGGGGAGGGGGGAACAACGGTATCCTGCCTCATAAATGTCTCTGAACGTTGGCTGGTTTGGCTTAAAGGGACCCTCCCACCTTAACATTAGTTTTGAGTTGAGATAGCCAAGTTTGCGGCCAGGCTCAGAAACCACCATTTATCCTGGTCGCAACCCCCGCAGCTTTATGGTGTTCAAGAAATTTCTTCCCTTTACTTGCAGGGTGGGACCAGCGTGGTCCCTATCTCTTAACCATTACGGGAATCTGATGACGTCATCAGGCTTTCGAACGTCCGTTAAATGTTTGACTAAAACGTTTTGTAGCACGCGGTGGTATATGCTGCTTTGCGCGCAACAAATGACGCACTTTCAAATAAAGTCGCTAGGAGCAGCGGAGATTCCAAAAAGTAAACAAAAGTAAAAGTCTAATATCTTGAAAACCGGTGAATATTTTTCGATGAAATTTGGTAGATATTCGTTTTTGCTCTTTCTGAACCGAGCGACATCACTTTCATGCCAATTCATCAACTTTTTTGAAGGTGGGAGGGTCCCTGGGACCCTCCCACCTTGGGAGGGTCCCTTTAAAGGGACCCTCCCACCTTCAAAAAAGTTAATGAATTGGCATGAAAGTGATGTCGCTCGGTTCAGAAAGAGCAAAAACGAATATCTACCAAATTTCATCAAAAAATATTCACCGGTTTTCAAGATATTAGACTTTTACTTTTGTTTACTTTTTGGGATCTCCGCTGTTCCTAGCGACTTTATTTGAAAGTGCGGCATTTGTTGCGCGCAAAGCAGCATATACCACCGCGTGCTACCAAACGTTTTAGTAAAAGATTTAAAATCGTTAGATCTCCGCTGACGTCACAAATTCTAAGGGGGCATACCAATGCATTAGCCCCTTAGAATCCGAAAACTGCAAGTTTGAAATTCGATATCTCCGAATTAAAGCATTTTTCGATGTTGTGAGTGCCCAAACCGGTATTTTCAGGCCATGGCCACCAATTTGGCTATCTCAACTCAAATCTAATGTTAAGGTGGGAGGGTCCCTTTAACTGGTTGACGTAGCCGAACACGACACACCATATAGTTATTTAAAGGGACCCTCCCACCTTCAAAAAAGTTAATGAATTGGCATGAAAGTGATGTCCCTTGGTTCAGAAAGAGCGAAAACGAATATCTACCAAATTTCACCGAAAAATATTCACTGGTTTTCAAGATATTAGGCTTTTACTTTTGTTTACTTTTTGGGATCTCCCTGTTACTAGCGACTTTATTTGGAAGCAATAATTTGGCAGCCTTAAAGTGCGGCAGACGTTGCGCGCAAAGCAGCGTATACCACCACGTGTTAACGATGGTTTTAGTCTAAGATTTAAAAATCGTTAGATCTCCGCTGACGTCACAAATTCTAAGGGGGCATACCAATGCATTAGCCCCTTAGAATCCGAAAACTGCAAGTTTGAAATTCCATATCTTCGAATTAAAGCATTTCTCGATGTTGTGAGTGCCCAAACCGGTATTTGCAGGCCATGGCCACCAATTTGACTATCTCAACTCAAAACTAATGTTAAGGTGGGAGGGTCCCTTTAACGATTGACTACTTTTTATTTCTATAATTTAAGTTTTAAAATGCATTTTACGCTTGTACCCATGCTAAGTACGTTTTCGCGTTCATTGCTGTACCTGGCTGTACCGTGGACGGCGTAGAGCGTTGTTGAGCGCCGTTACCAAAGCTACTTTGGCCTTCATTATTCGCCTGCCGCCCTCCGTTGTTCGCCAATGTGCAGCGCGAAGGAAGCGCTCATAACTGCTGGCTGTTCGCCATTCGCCACTGCCCACTAGCCACTGGGCAGTGACCATCCCACCTTAACATTAGTTTTGAGTTGAGATAGCCAAATTGGTGGCCATGGCCTGCAAATACCGGTTTGGGCACTCACAACGTCGAAAAATACTTTAATTCGGAGATATGGAATTTCAAACTTGCAGTTTTCGGATTCTAAGGGGCTAATGCATTGAGATGCCCCCTTAGAATTTGTGACGTCAGCGGTGATCTAACGATTTTAAAACCTTATACTAACATCTTTGTAAAGCAGTGGTGGTATATGCTATTTACGCGCAACATCTGCCGCGAACGCCGCACTTCCAAAATGAAGTCGCTAGGAACAACGGAGATCCCAAAAAAGTAAACAAAAGTAAAAGTCTAATATCTTGAAAACCGGTGAATATTTTTCGGTTAAATTTGGTAGATATTCGTTTTTGCTCTTTCTGAATCGAGCGACATCACTTTCATGCCAATTCATTAACTTTTTTGAAGGTGGGAGGGTCCCTTTTAAGGACGACGTCTTTGCATGATCCGATCAATGCTCTACGTCCTGTTAGGTATGATATAGGTATTTATCTGCTGATGTAATGGGCCACGGTATATAGAGAACTTAATGGGCCTTCCCTTATTTGGCGTGGAACCGAATTTGCTCCGTTAGATTCAGAGAGATAGTTGCAAGACCAGTCAGTGCTCTGAGTTGCAGTTGACCACTATTGAAAAAGTTACATCTTACAGAAATTACATTTGGCAAAGGCGCTGTTCACCTTGCTTTAGTTTTATCCTACAATCAAAAGTCGTAAGAGCCACAAGCTAAACAAGTTCACTTTGCACTTATCTTAACATGTTTATTTTTGTAACCAGCATATTGTTTCTTCCCACAGACTGCTCCTTCAGCACTTAAATCCCTTGCTTAAATCCCCTTCCGATCCGCCTGGAGAATCTTGGCCTGGAGGCGCCTCTGCGACCTGACCCGTGCGCCGGCGGTGACCGAGGTCAGCGCTCAGTCGGCCGCCGCCCGCCGTCCCGCCTCCGCGGCCACCCCAGCTGCCAGCGCCCGGAGGTGCACTACGTTTGGCGGGTGCGTATTTTAGCCACTCACAATCACAACCCTTAGCACGGTTTTAAATGGGTGACACATAGCTGATTTTATTGGAGTAGCGCGTGTATCGGTGTTGTGTGGCTCCGCTGATGGAGCGGGAGGACGAAGAGAGGCAAACTGCGGAGGAGGCGGCGGAGGAGCTGCGGGTGCGCATGGAGCGCGTGGCCTCATGGATAACCGATCTGGGACAGGTGGGTCGTGGTACCGCATTTGGTGCAACCGTGGCGAGTTTGGAGTGAGCGTGGTGGTGTTAGAGCGGGGATGATGGAATGGAATTGATTGGCTATTTGTACCTATGTTAGATGACTGTTGAACCAAATTCATTTGGGCGTCACACTTAAACACAGGTCTAGTTGCGCACAACTGTTTGCGTTAGTGTCACTGTCTGAGGCTGTGGCATCCAATTATTATTGAAAATCAGAATGACTGGCAAATAAAAAATTTAGCGCGTAGATTGTTTGATGTTTGCAGTTTGTAAAGACACCTAAATAAACGGACGGACAGCATTCAATATACAGGTCTGTAAATCGTTCCTAACGTGACAGTTTTCGACAGGTATTCAGTGTATAAAGGTGAGGATTAAGCAACGGTAAATCGCTCATTGTTCCAATCGTAAAATGTTTTGTTCAACCACAACACTATTTCCACTGAGTTGTTTCAATTGAGAGCGTGCCTTTTAAACGGTCCCAACTGAAGCCGTCGCGCAGCTCCCGTTTGGATATGCAGGCGTCGCTCTCCTAATGGGAAAAACACGCCCTGTGGCGGCCGAGCGAGCTTCCACGCTGAATATTTTCCACTGATGGCTGCCGCCTGGAATAATGGTGCCGGCAGGAAGAACGGCGCTCCCAGCCCCCCGGGGAACGGCCGAAACGCATTGTGAAACTGGAACAGGTCTCGGTCCTTTGCAAGCATACAGCTTTGTGTTTTGCATGTAGCAAAACAGTTACTTGCTCGAGAATAAAATGTTGAGCACCTGTCTCTTTGCATGAAAATATGATCAGTGCAGTCGTTCAGGTTCCATGTGAAACATAACAATCATCACCGATTTAACCCTATTCCGGGCGGGCTCTGAAGGTTCGATTCTGGGCGGGGGGCTCTCAAATTTCAAAAACCACATGTCGGAGCGACAAACGGCAAACGGTGTTTGATAAGTCGTTTAAAGATCTACAATTTTTACATGAAATATTTTCGGGTCAGGTCAATATTGAGGTCACCAGAGGTCATCAACAATAAAATGTTTTGGAATTTACTCATAACTTTTGAACTAAGAATCACAGAGACCTAAAATTCATACATTTTTTGTTGCTATCGTCTAGGCGATGCGAAATAAGTATGTGATGACCTTTACAGGTCAACTTGAAATTTGACCCGGGGTCAAGGTCAGGTCATTCACCAATGATGGTGAGGTATGGTCATGCTGCATATCAAACGACGCGCCTTGACCAGGCGAGCAGTTTGGTACCACTTACAAGTCTAAAGCGTCATCATGTCGTGATTTATTGACAAAAAAAAAACATTTATGACGTCACAAGACCTCATAGGACCTTTTCCGGTGCCCCTGTCTATAAGTGGCACCAGGATCATCACCGATGAGATAATATTCCACACTAAGTACTGAAAGAATTGGGTGGTTTTGACTCGTTTACACGAAGCAGGAGACATTTCAATACTTTCCCATAGGCTTGCAATGTAAAGGTCACGAGTCTGGCCTGACCTTAGGTCACAGATATGAAAATTCTGAGATATTCAAATTGCACATACTGGTGTCCTAACTTAAACCTGAGGAGAAGAAATTTATCAGTCAAAAACTCTAGCTAGCTCTGGCGTGATTGCAAACTTTTCTGAGGTGGGGTCAACAAACCGCCTCTGGTGACCTGACCTGACCCGGCAACTTTTTTGTCAAAATGTGCGCAATGAATGTTTATGAAAAGTCACCAAGTATGAGCTTTCAGTTTTGCGGCGCTTGGCAATGGCACAGGAAAACCCTGAGGAGGGGGCCGAATGCCCCCCCCCCCGCCCGGAATAGGGTTAAGTCTTAAACTCAATTGGTATTTTTAACCAAGATACCTATAAGAAACAGGTAGGTCGGATGTTTTGAGTAAAGCCCTGGTGACGTCACTGACATTTCTTATATGGAGAATTTCGCCCATAAGGAAAATATTTTACATACGAAAATTTATATTTCATTAGGAAAAAATACATTCTTTCAATTTCATCATGAAACTTATATAATTTAATTAAAAAACTTGAAATCCTTTGAGTGCTTGTCCCAGCCCCTGCTATACCTTTGGTCACGTGACTGCCATGATAAACTTTGCGTTTTGCAATGTTATGACTTAAACAGAAGCAATAAATGTTACAAGCGTATTATTTATGATGTTTTAGGCAGCAATCGTGTAATAACATCCTTGAATTATATACATTCTGCTTAAAAGAGGTCACGTGATGTTACCAGATTGTGCTCGGACAGCATCTTCTTGAACTTCGATTTTGAGTACTTTTCACCTTCATTGAGGCCTAATAACGGACGTTTTTAGTTATAAAATGAAGCAATGAATCTATTGAGGGCAAAATTTAATCATTTTTGCACTTTCAAGCCGGGCTATCCTGGCATGAACTTCGGCCAGTTTGTGTGTGAAGCCTATGGTGAAGGGAAAACTTCACGCCCGGCTGACGTCACAGACCTCGGCTACCAAATCGTGTCCGGTGGGGGCCGTTTTTAACTACAGTCACCAGTGCGGCTGCGCCAATGATGTACCGAAATGACAAAAAAAAAAAACTGGAAGAGCTGCTGTTTTGTATAATGAATGTCACGGTAACCGCGCTCCGGCGAGAAGGACTCCATTTGTTATATGTAATACACCCGTGGTCGTAATGCGTCACTAAGCAGCAGCGGCGGCCGTCCGTTGGGTGAGTGGCTCTCGCCAGTTCTGCGGCTCGGTGACACCAGCAATGGACGACAGGTCGTCAGTGGCACTCGCCGGCGCATTTAGCACGGCCGCGCCAGAGACGCCTCCTACCTGCCGCCCACCGGCGCGGCGGCAGCACCTGTTGAAACGGGGATCAATAGTGGGAGGCGCCAGCCGGCGACCCTGCGCAGTGCCGCGCGCCCGCCGCCGCCGACGGCGCCGACTTCATTCACTCTGTCCTGCTGGTGCCGGACGGTCGCCGCGCTCGGCCGCCGTTGGCGCTCTCCGCTCTGTCTCGGGAGCTCGGCGACCGGCCCTGCAGTGTCGCAGTCGGCTCCGCCTTCGCTGTCCTCTCTGTCTCACGCTGGAGGTCTCCAGTGCTGCCCTGGCTATGGTGAGTGTCAGCTGCGCGCCGGTGACCGCGGCGCACGTGTGTCTCTGTCCGACCGAGTCGGCCGCCTGTCAGTCGCGCTCGTCGTGCCGCGGCCGGTGATCAATACGCCATGGTGCCGGCTCGGTCGGACGCCGACGAGCCGACCGTGACGGCCACGTGACCAGGTCGGCCCGCGCCGTCCCCTCTGACCAGCTGTCCCCTCCGAGCTGACCTGACAGTGGGGGCCAGGTCAGGGCCGCGCTGTCCAACCGCGCGGGTCTCTGAGCTGTGTGACCTGATCTGACAGCAGCGAGGCATATCGGGCTGCATTGTCCACTGTCCAGTCATCAGTGTTTTCCCCGCACGGGCCCCTGAGAGGTGCGAGCTTACCTGACGGTGCAGCGTGCGCGTAGCGCAGCTTGGGGAGTGGGAGTCTGTATGAGAATATGCAGAGGTTTATTTGTCCTGACTGAGACGTGATGTCTGAGTATGACCTGGACCCTGTTTCACGGCCGCTGCTAGCGCGCTGCCAGCACACGAGTCAAATAGGGTCTCCATGGAGACATCAGCAAACTCGTATCTCCAACACTGCCACAGTCTGTGACGTCAGCTCGCGAAATGCGCTAGCAACGTGGTAGCAGCGTCCAGTGAAACAACGCCTTGCACGCTTATTATACCGTATTGTGGAAACATATCGACACCTTTTTTTAAACCCCACATTTGTTCTCCGGTGAATTTCAGACAAGTTGGTTAGAGACCTTCAAAAAAGGTACAATCACTCGATTTTTCTCAAGTTTGTCTGTCTTGGCAGGTAAAGCAATACCAGAACAGGCCTACGAACACACATATTTGATCAGGATCGGACGATTGGACACTTTTAAAAGGAGATCTTTCGTGCCTCCCGGAAATTCACGGGAGAGCAGATGTGGGGTTTAAAAAAAAGGTGTCGATATTACCTATACCATATGTTGACGTACAGAGGCATCGATTTCAACTGAACCTTCAACCTAATCAAAATTTAAGATAAGAATTTGTTAGAAGGCATGGCTGGTAGGTGTATCACAATCAAACATTACGCGACATATCGCGGAGGTGGACACCATATGTTTAGAAGTGCGTACCTACATTGTTCAGAAATATTGTCACGGATTGCAGCTTACTAGGTAGGGTTTCGCCGCATTTTTATTAAATTGTAGATAAGTGATTGACACCTCATCACTTTGTCTCTTCCAGTCTACTGTCACCTCCTTCATCCAACCTTTACTGTATGCCTGGCCTATTCAAATACATTAGCCTGAGGGGTGTGGTAATAACTGGTGTAAGCAAAGTGACCACGGTCAAAAACGAATTACCAAGTCAACATTTTGGGATATCCTCGTTCAAAAAACGGCTAAGAGCTTCGGTCTAGACAATTATTTTATCGTTGGCATACAGTAAAATACATACCAAACTCGGCCGGTAATAAATTTTCAAGACCTCAGTCCTTACTGATTTTTGAACTCGGCCTTCGGCCTCGTTCAAAAATTCAGTAAGGACCTCGGTCTTGAAAATTTATTTACACCGGCCTCGTTCAGTATTATATACTACCTTTCCTGAACTCGTATTTTTAACGTCATCCTAGAGCGGAACTGCTCAGGCTAGAATGCTCATCCTAATCATGCCTTGGTTTCTTTTAAGTTTATATCTGCAGACTAATGAGTATCTTACTGCAAAACATTATTTTGCGCATCCAATATGCAAGACCGCCATCACCACCGCACAACTGGACCGATCACAAACACAGCATAATCAATCCATGCATTGCTAATCAGCAGAACCTTTTTCGGCGGCGACGCCCTCAGTCGGTGCTGTTTATTTTCTCAGTGTTCGTGGAAGAGGAATTTCAATTTCGCGTCGAAAATCTTCTTGATTGCTTTCGCCTGTCATCCAATCTTGCCAGCTGACTGTTCTCACGCGTTAATTTGGGATTTCGACATTGTCGGTGTCTGAGGAGAAGTTTCCAGCCTACTGCAGAGCCATCTGTAAATGCGTCTTCTCGCTGCTCTTGGACTGGGTTATTTGAACTGAGCCATAATTGGTCTATGCTATCAAAGCATCAGGCGAGTAACTATAGTTACCCGCTAGCTGATTAAGCACTTCGCTCACCCGATGAATGCCTCTATAAGGAGTCCATATAGATACCGCACTTTTCTTGGAAATCTCCATCGTCTCTCCGTCTCGGCCAGCTTGCGACAGTGAAACGTCACGACTCCGTCCGTCCGACCGCGGCTGTGTCTGGCGGCACAGCATAACTCCAGGCGTCGACTCACAGGGCCATCTAGCGACAGGAATCTAAGTTCGCATCTACGCGGCTCGTTGCCCAACGCACTGAACCACAGCGCCTGGTTTCTGGCATGGCTTGATAGTCATTGGGAATATGTGCGTGTTCCTAAGTAATGTATCGCTTCCATGATGTGCCCAGCATATTGTGTGTAGGTATCTGATGTTGGGTAGCTACTTAGCCCGACGCAAATGTTAACGTCTATCTCGTCGGAAGGAGTTGTTTCGGTGGCGCGCGGTGGTGTAAGTATCATCAATTTTGCTTGAAGCTGGAGGCATTGAGGGTGCTTTTCATTACGGAAGACATCTTTTGTTAGCATTGCTTACAATCAAGATTGTTGAACTGAGTAGTCAATATCAAAAGTCAAGCACAAGATATTAGTTATTTTACCACACTACCATTTTATGTGCCAAGTACCAGGTTCAGGTTCGTGCGGTTCCGACCGGGCCGCTCCGCCGCCGCTCCCCGCGGCGGCGGTGGACGGGTCTCGGCGCCATGCTCTGCGTTACTGGCGGATTCAGCGCCGCCGCCGCGGCGGCTCGGGAATGTGTCCACTCACTGTGTGACCGGCGGCGCTCCACCGGCGCCCCGCTGCACTGTCGGACGGTGTCGGGTGCCGCCGCCTCAGGTGCGGTCAATATCGCGCGCTCTCGCCCTCTCCCTCTCCTCTCCTCTCTCCGGTACCGTCTTTCGGTCCCGCTCGGCCGGCCACTCTGACAGTGAAGGGTGGCACTGTGGAGCCGTGTTTTAGGTTTGTGCTGTAGGCTTGCGGCGGAGGTACCGGCCGAGCGATAAGGGGCGAATTTGAGGCCATTCATCAGCACTTTCGGCAGCTCTTGTCCATTGTTCGGCTATGAGGGTACGTTAACCTTTGTCATCCAAAGCTCCTCGACCATCGGAATTTTTCGATAGGCCAGTGGGGATCAGGCACTGCACAATAAGCACTGCACAGGCTCAGACTTTTCCAACCGCCTATTTAAAACATTGGAACTAAAAATATAAAATGTAGAAGGTAAAAAGTGGCATTAATAAAAGCATCAATAAAAAGGAATAAGATAATAAAAATAGCAGCGTTAAACGTGTCACGGAATTATAAACACGTTTCTCTCGTTTCACCTCTCCTGTCATCTGATGGTGCCGCTCTGTCTGTTTCCAGACGGGCTCTGAGGAGATGCTGACCAGCGCCGGCGCCGTCTCCGCTAACGGAGCCACCGTGCTCGCCGGCGCCGTGCCCGCCAACGGCGCCGCCGTGCTCACCGACAACAACAACGACGCCAAAAAGGTGAGCGCGCCGCCCGGGCGGGTCACTGATGTGGGCTGATATACCAGCCTAACATATACCAACTGTCCACATATGTACGCCCGAACGGGTCACTGACGACGGGTAGTGGCGCCACAGCCGGCCGAACGGGCGCCGAAACTCGTAACCAGCTGCCCGAATGGGCCTCGGCCACTGAATTACCAGTCACCCGAACTTACACTACTGACAAATCAGCCTGACATCACAGCCACCCGGCGGTCGCTGACAACCCAGACGCCTAATCAAATAATAAAAACCTAATCAAATGATTGAATAAAAATGAAATAATAAAAAGGTTGAGCATATTTAACATGAATAACAAAGTGCCTGCATGTGAGGTGAGCAACAGTCATATTGAGCGTTATTGATAAATATTTTAGATGATAAGGATGCTGTGGATATTAAAACCTTTTTAAGCTGTGCACTGTACAGTCGGAACACAGTTGGGCACATTTTTCTGCTAGAGGACAGCTCCTCATTTATTTAAAGCTTCTTTGCTATCTCTATCCGGCTGGAAGCCTATATGCCCACCCTTGCAGCACAATAAGGCTGCTGTAGATAGTCGTCAGCGAAAACGAGGCAACATGTGTGTGCGTCATCCAGCTTTTCAGGGTACGCGTCTCTCTGAGCCCAGTGCGCAGTGGAATGTTCTAATTTTAGGGCACCCAATCATCGCAGGCCTCGATAATCGCTGTTTGCGTCACTGGCTATCGAATATCGCCTGGCTCTATGCTGGCTACGGAAGCGCTGCTCGTCGATCGGCTGCGTGGTGTCTGAAAGAGGGGCGGAGGGGGGCAGTGCGCGGGGTGAGGGAGGGCCGGGGGTCAGAGGGGCCCGCTCGCACGGTTCAGCTGGCCGCGCGCCAGCGCCGAGTCACGGCTGCGCGCTAGCCAGCACGCCTGAGGGCTTCCAGCCGGCAAAAACGTGTGGCGCCGATCACCTGGCGTTGCCGCTTTTTTACGGGTCCGGGATGGGGTGTGCCCGCCCCGAGCTAGCCAGCCAGCCCCGGCGGACGGCGCGGCTGGGGCGACAGCAGGGAGGAGTCGGGACCGATGCTTTTATTCTAATTCTGTTGCCGAATCTGTCAGAAAATTGCAATTTAGAGTCATACGGTATTCTGAAAGAACAGCTTTTCAAGTTTGTTAAAGTTGAAGTTTGTTTGTTTGTGTTTAAGTTTAAAAGTCATATTTGTTAATTGAAAAAGTCTAAAAGAATGCCTCCTTTAGTCTTAGGTGCTCGATATATACATAATATTCCAGTTCGTTAATTCGTTTTTATTTATTCTCCGTCGTTTGTGCGACATCAGAGGCCATGTGTCTTTGCATTTTATCATCTGCTCTCAATACAATAAAACATTCAAACCCAAAAGGTTCAATTCACCAGTAATTCAAGGTTTCTAGTCTATTTGTGTTCTGGCTGCTCCCGTTCCCTTCTGCCCCATCGGTCAATCCATTTTTCCGGTCATTCCGTTTCTCGGTCAATCTGTTCTCGGCGCCCGCACCATTCGTCCTCGGGCCGGCGCTCTGGTCTGCCGTCCGTTTTTTCTGCGTCGTCTCGCGGTCGATTCGCTCTCCGCTGCCGGTGGCGCGTCTGATCGATCTTTGCTCTCCCTCCCACTGTTCGTCCCCGTCGCGCGCGCTAATCAGCTCTCAGAGCTTTGTTTTTAGACCTGTTTGCTCCGAGACGCAGTCCTGAATGGAAATATCAAAGCGAGATTTTTGTCCGCTCGGTTGACATCTTATGTGGAGATTTGCAAATTGAAATTTACGGCTGGTGCGTGATATGCGAGGATAGCGCGAAAACGTATTATTGCAGGAAGTAATTTATTTTAGTTAGGGCCAACCATACGGTCTTTGGATACGGGACAAATTTAAAATAAAACTCACCTCGTCATCAAATAGGTACTTCGCAAATACTTAATGTAATGGATGATATTTTTCGCCATGATTACCATGGTTACTGTAAATAAAATGGGAAAGAAATTGATCATTAACATGGCACAAATAAATATATTATTTTAGCAATTGAAATGACCGAAATACAGAATGAGCTTTCGCCGCTAAGGCATCATCATCTCTAAGGCATCATCAGAGAATCTGATGATGTCTTAGCGGCGAAAGCTCATTCATCAATTTCTTTCTCATTTTACTTCGCAAATGAAATGAAAAAAAAAACACAATAGTGATGGCGCAGGCTTCCATGTATTAGTAAAAAATGGCATCTGTTTTTTTTTTTTAGTTTCCTCATCCTTCCGTCGATATCAAATGAATGTCAAATCGCAACAAACGAACCAGTCCGAATCATGCTCCAGACTAATTCTATTTTACCTTTCGGACTTGCTTTTGATGGCATGCATTATTGTCCGATCTAACAGCCCATTACTGCCTGGTCGTCATCGAATAAACCGGTCACAATTGATGTATCGTGTTATGGACCATGTTCCGAATTATAACCCATTTCGAACACAATTGTGTCCGTCGCTCCTATAATCATTCGTCGCGCTGGCCCGAAATGTACAGTCTGTCTGAACAAAGACCGAAGCCCAGGCCGACGCTCCTCGCACCCACCGCACGCTTTCCCAGCGCCGCCGACCACGGAGCGGACGTGACGGACAGTCACGCGACTTGCGTCACACACCGTCACACGAGCGGCGTCGGGCTGCCGCCGTCACAGTGCCGAGCTGACGCCGTCACACTGCTGTACAGGCGCCACACAGCGCCGAGCTGACCCGTCACAGCGCCGAGCTGCCGCCGTCAGAGTGCCGAACAGGCGCCGTCACAGCGCCGAGCTGACGCCGTCACAGCGCCAAACAGGCGCCGTCACACTCCGGACATCCCTCACTTTGTCCATAATGTGAGACACTCATCACATCAACGGGATTTACCGTCACGCGTCACTGATAAGTGATATGTACTGTGCGGTCACACTGCGACTGACGTCCTCGACCATTTTCCTAAAAGCACCATCCACCCTTTGCCAGCGTAGGCCCCCGTCCGACGGCGGCAGTGGCGCTGCTCGGTCTCCGCCGGCGGCGTCGGAGCCGATTTTGGCCGCGTGCCAGCACGCCATCGTCTCCTCCCCGGAACCCGGCCGTCGCGCTACGTCATCGACTTGTCTGCGTGTGTGCTTGTGTGTGTTTGTGTGTGTGTGCTGATGGCCGTCGGCTATCTCAGTGGGCTGCACAATCAGATGTCGCCTTCGGGTCAGGACGCATGTAAGAGTAAATCAAGATGACGGCTATGGATGCGGAATGTGGATGTTTGACTTTTTTGCCAATGGAAACCGATAACTTTCCAGCTGTGACTTGTTTTTGAGTCGTGATGCATCCGTATCTGGTTAGGACAGCAGCCTTCATCCGTCACCCAGTATAGAATAATACAGGAAATTTCGAACCCACCATTTGACATTCAAAGTGTGGCATCGCCATTCATTCGTCATTTTAGCGAGACACCGTTGTGTTGGCTCGGCAATCGAGATTCTGATCATGGTTTCACCACTTCTGACGCCGATAAAGTTGACTGGATAAATCCAACACCACCTACATCCGCGGCCCTGCCATCACTAACAGCTCTGAAATGCCGCATTGACGGCAATTTCGACGGCTCGACAGTCGACCAGCTCAGCAGTTCCGACGGCGGGACAGACTCGTCAGCACCGGTTAGCGGCAGTCGGAACTATCGCCACCAGATATGACAGCCAATCGCCGTTTGGCCGACTGGTCGGCGCCGTGTTGGCACCGTCCGTCGAACACGGTCACAAACGAGACCGATCGCCGCGCCGGCCCGGACGCCGATGGTGCAGCGGCAGTCCAGCGGTCTTATTGTCGCACCTCCGTCACGGGAGTGACCCGTCTCGTAACTCCATACTGTCTTGAGTCGGTCTCGTCTGCTAGTTCCGTCCGTCTCGTTTGATAGCTTATTTGTCTTGTTCGATAAGTTATTTGTCTCGTCTGGGAGCTCATCTCGAGACTCTAGTCCGTCTCGTGGAAATGCCGCACCGGCCGTCTCGTCTAGTAGTCCTGTCCATTCCTTGTCATAACTCCTTGCCTCATCATACCCATTTCACACGTGATTGCATCCATCTGTGGTACGTCAACCGCGTCCGCGGCACAGTTTGATCTCGTGTGATCCGGACAAATCAGGCAATTACTGTCTTCTCTCGGATCCCTGCCGTTATAGCAATTCACTGGAGATGATTCGGTATCTCTGCAATATTAGAATATAAGAATAGTGTATTTAACAATGTAAAAGAATTGCTAATAATCCAGGATACATCCCACTTCTGTTTGGATCTAGTCGAGTGGGGATGGTCGGTTCGCTGACCAAATAGGCACGGAGCACAAAGTAGAGCAGATGCGGACTATTGGCCCTCCGCCCGTTCGTACTCCGCTAGTTCGGTGTCTGGTGGTAGTGTTGACAGCAGTCGTGTCGAGACTATATTTCCGGCTGCAATCTGCATAGTGTTTGTGTCGTTTGGTGTGAGTAATCATTTCCGTTGAACACTGGATGGTTGTTAGTCATGCTCGGCAGCGGCAAAATGTAGGCATTTTTGGCAAATAACTAGATACCTAGGCACGATGAGGTCACGAAATGGTATAACTAAGTTTGTAAGAACCCTAATTTCAAACATTGCTAAGAGCTGTTAGGTAAATCGGCCCTTCGCTAACCTGTCGAATAAATTGGGTCGCTGCATTCTTCCTACCGAGTATAACTAATATTCACTTAAAGGGACCTTCCCACCTTCAAAAAAGTTTATGAATTGGCATGAAAGTGATGTCGCTCGGTTCAGAAAGAGCGAAAACGAATATCTACCAAATTTCACCGAAAAATATTCACCGGTTTTCAAGATATTAGACTTTTACTTTTGTTTACTTTTTTGGATCTCCGCTGTTTCTAGCGACTTTATTTTAGAAGTGCGGCGTTTGCGGCAGATGTTGCGCGCAAATAGCATATACCACCGCGTGCTACAAAACGTTTTAGTCAAACATTTAAAAATCGTTAGATATCTGCGCTGACGTCACACATTCAGAGGGGTATACCTAAGCATTAGCCCCTCTGAATCAAAATGCTACAATTTTGAAATTCAATATTTCCGATTTAAGGCATTTCTCGATGTTGTGAGTGCCGAAACCGGTAATTGTGAGCCAGGGACCCCATTTTGGCTATCTCAACTCAAATCTAATGTTAAGGTGGGAGGGTCCCTTTAATGCTGAATGGTTCTCATATAAGAAAGGATTACAAAACAGTAGGTAATTACGGAGCGAGCGAAGCGAGCGTAGTCTTTCCTTAGATTAACGGAAATTTCTGAGTATGAGCGGCCGGCCGGCCGGCCGGCCGTGGTCACGCTTTTGCGAGGCTTATATCTCAGCAACCACTTACCGATTTACATGCGGTAACTTTTGTAGGGTAGCTTCATTCCTTCTACCAAGTATTGGACTATTCCCGATGCATGTGGGTGACCCCTTATGCACGTGCCACGTGCAAAACGAAGAGGTGTCACTTTTGTAATTGTTGCAATATCTCGGTAACTACTTGGCCGATTGCGCTGAAAGTTGGCATGTAGGTAGGCACCCACTAGGCACTGCATATCCATGTGCCAGAGTTGGGGTGCTGCTGCACGTGCGCACGTGCAGGGGTCGTTTCCAGATCTCGAGAACGGCTGGACCGATGGCGCTCAAATTTGGTACATGGTTAGGCACCGGTTAGTAGGGTGCCGTGCAAAAGTCAGTTGGGACCCACTTTGCACGTGCGCACGTGCAGGGTGCCGCTTCCAGATCTCGAGAACGGCTGGGCCGATTGTGCTCAAATTTGGCACATCGCTAGAGACCGGTTAGTAGGGTGCCGTGCACAACTCAGTTGGAGGTACCCCCTCGTAATTTCGCACGTGCAAGGCTCACCCTCTCGCTCGCTCCGTTAGTCGCCCCAAAAGGCGCTATACTGGTGATTACATCTTGAATGAATAAGTACAAATCAAGGACGGACAAACATACAGTAATCACGCCTTTAAATCACGTTCATGCTATTGCATGTCCGCCTACCGAGAGACGGCCATTTCTTGCTATTGTCGCCGGGGGGATCGTTACACAGCAGAGCGATCGTGTTCGCCGAGGCGCTAATGGATTTTCACACCTGACCGAGCCGAGCCCATTTATCAGTGGAGGGTCATCGTCGGAGACAAGTGGCACCATTGGCTACCGGCGGCCCGCTCCATCTTCGGCGAGCACTCCACTCAGCGCGCCGGGCCGGCCGACTGAGCTGAACGCGACCGATCTCCGAGCTGGCAGGACCAGTGGGGTGGTGTCGCAGCGGCCGTGTCCGGCTCGCCGCTGGATCCCGGTGGCGGTATAACGGCGCTGAGTGAGCGCCGCGGTTCGGTACAACCAGCGCGCCCGCACAGCGGCGACAGGGCCGTCAGAGGCGGCTCCAATGATCCGGACAGATTGACTCTGTCCCCGGGGGGCCATCATCCCGACCGCTGTCATCAGCGGGCCACCCACCGCCGCGCCGGCCGGCCGGCCGCCAGATTGGCCTGACCCGCGACCCCATTCCGACCGCCAGGCCCAGTCCCACTCCTAGTCCCAATTCCCATTTCCAGTCCCAGTTCTAGTCACCGTCTCACTCATTCCCCACAATGCAAACAGATATTGGACATGCTCGCCTATAGTCATCTTCTGAAAAAGTTGGCATGGACCGTTCATGGGCCAATGTTATAGGTCAGCCATCATCCGACGGTGGACGAAATGGCGTCTGACAGTGGAGTGGACCAATCAGCATGCTGTTTGCGGGTAGAACACCGACGGATCGCAGACCATCCGGTGACCTCCTGGTGGCCGTGACATGGCCGGTGGCCGACGTCACCCGACCCCTGTCAGCGACTAGTGACCGGCGCCCCTCTGTCGGTGACCGGCGCCCCCTCTGCTGGTGACCGGAGCCCCTCTGTCGGTGACCGGCGCCCCTCTGCCGGTGACCGGCGCCCCTCTGCCGGTGACCGGCGCCCTTCTACTGGTGACCGGTGACCGGCGGCAGAGCAGGCGATGACGAATGGCGCGGCCGCTGTACCGGCTGCCCACCGTCGTCGCCGCGCTGCCCTCCATGATAAATGGTGCTGCCACGTAATCAATACTAATGCTGGCGGCGGGAGACTGCACGTTTAACGAGGCTGTGCTCTGTGGCGGGGCCCACGGCGGACCGAGGAATACCGCAGTTGGGCCACCAACAGAACTCTGCTGACTGGTCAATGCAACTGGAAGGCACTGGTGCTGACTGCCGGTAATTCGTATGTTTTTTTTTTTTTAAGTGGTATTATAGCGTTTGGTAGATTCCGATTATGTTTTCGGAGTGCCCTCGCGCCATCTAGGTAATGGTTAGAGATACGTTACTTGAATATTCTTCTCGCTTCCATCTTTTCCCGGATCTCCCCATTCGGTCTACACTGTCGCTCGCAGGTCTGGCAGCCTTTGTCCGTGTTCCCCACGCCTGTCTGCCCCGGCCCGGGTGCGACCGGTGTGTAGCCCTTATCCGATAGGTTATCGTACAGCGCTACTATGCTCGCCGTCAGCAGACTGAAGTGGCCGTGACGGTTTCTGATGCCGAACACCTGGCCGTGTGACTGTACGGCGTGCGCCCTCCCCCCCCCCTCCTCTGTGGGAACAGATGTACCGGCTGCGGTGACCGGGTCATGGGTGGGAATAAAGATTAAATGCAGCGACAGCACGCTCTACATGTCAGCTCGACATAGGCTGCGAACTTGTCTTTCAAGAGCCGAGGAACGCTGCCGTTTTAACCATAATGCACTTACTCCCATGACCTACCTGTACGGTGCTCCATATTCAACGTTTCTCCTCGTTGCACGCTGTCTTTCGCCGCTCAGACCGTCTCGTGCCGCCACACAGCGCGGCTCTGTTGGTGGCTGCCTGCCGTCTGCCCGGCTGTCTGTCTGTGTGCCTCGGCTGTCTGTCTGTGTGCCTCGGCCTGTCGGGCCGCCGTCTGCCCGGCTGTCTGTCTGTGTGCCTCGGCCTGTCGGGCCGCCGTCTGCCCGGCTGTCTGTCTGTGTGCCTCGGCCTGTCGGGCCGCCG
Organism: Amphibalanus amphitrite; assembly: GCF_019059575.1. Taxonomy (NCBI): domain Eukaryota; kingdom Metazoa; phylum Arthropoda; class Thecostraca; order Balanomorpha; family Balanidae; genus Amphibalanus; species Amphibalanus amphitrite. The sequence continues at coordinate 293,351 of NW_024882381.1, forward strand.
TCTGCCCGGCTGTCTGTCTGTGTGCCCCGGTCTGTCGGGCCGCCGTCTGCCCGGCTGTCTGTCTGTGTGCCCCGGTCTGTCGGGCCGCCGTCTGCCCGGCTGTCTGTCTGTGTGCCTCGGCCTGTCGGGCCGCCGTCTGCCCGGCTGTCTGTCTGTGTGCCCCGGCCTGTCGGGCCGCCGTCTGCCCGGCTGTCTGTCTGTGTGCCCCGGTCTGTCGGGCCGCCGTCTGCCCGGCTGTCTGTCTGTGTGCCTCGGCCTGTCGGGCCGCCGTCTGCCCGGCTGTCTGTGTGTGTGCCCCGGCCTGTCGGGCCGCCGTCTGCCCGGCTGTCTGTCTGTGTGCCTCGGCCTGTCGGGCCGCCGTCTGCCCGGCTGTCTGTCTGTGTGCCCCGGCCTGTCGGGCCGCCGTCTGCCCGGCTGTCTGTCTGTGTGCCCCGGTCTGTCGGGCCGCCGTCTGCCCGGCTGTCTGTCTGTGTGCCTCGGCCTGTCGGGCCGCCGTCTGCCCGGCTGTCTGTCTGTGTGCCCCGGCCTGTCGGGCCGCCCCGCCAGACACGTCCATTGTGGACAAAGGTGGCCTGTCGCGCCCATCGAACAAGCCGATTCTTCTGTTGGGAACGCTCGGCGTGCCGCTATGTTTGTCCACCGCCCTCCCGGCGGAAAGACTGATCTGTGTTGGTGCGTGCGTGACGGGGATGTGCGCTCTCGGAGCTCGAGAAAAGTGGGTGCAGGGGATTGAGTTGCTGGCATTATTGTTTCATGTATGTAGTGGGATCACGCCGCAAATTCTGTCGTTATTTGAAAGTTCAACAGAGAGGTTCTAAATTATGTATGTTGCTGTTTCCACTGTTGATGCTTCGTTAACGTTATCAAGAATTCCAATGGTGATTTACCACGTAAGCTCCATTGCAAACCTAGGCCCCGCAAGCCGAGCCTCTCCAATCCGCTTTGGCTGATGGCCGGGTGTTGGGTGCCCTGCAGCAGAGCTGATATTGAGACTGCACCATGTGAGACGGTACACCACGGCCCGCGACCCCTGCCGCCCTAGTTCAGATATAGCGCGATGTCTCGCTGTCACTGCGCCATAACCCGTGTCCCGGGCACACAGAGGGCTCAGCCCCGCGTCCAGCCATCGCGGCCCGGCTGATGATATGCAGTCGGTGATTGGGAGTCTGGGACCATTCCGGGCCGGTGGCTCACCATCGGCCGGTGCGCCGCCCGGTAGCGACCGCGCCGCTTCCGTCGACAGCCGGCGCACCCAACATGGAGATTTAGGGCCGGCTTTGGCCGCTCTGCGCCCAGAATACCGGCCGAGGAGCCCCGGCGGCACGCCACCGAGCCGCGCCCGGCACCGTGACGGCGAGACGAGCTCGGCGAACCGGCGGCGGCGGGCCGCTCCGCTCCGCCACTCGCCGCCGGCCGACGGCTTCACTCGCACTCCACTGAACGTCTATAGACCCGACCGGCTCGTGTAGCCTTTTAGCGGTCATTCATCGGGTCGTGTCGAATAAGTGAGTGACTTTATACGGCGTGGCCTCTACATTTGGCTGTCAGTGGGATCAGAGGTAGCGCCCGGAACGGCCGCGCCGCGGATATGCCGTGACGTCGGTCGTGGTCGCCTATCGCGCCGTGGGCCGCTCGTGACGGGATGGTCGCCCGAGCCGGGCCGAGGCGCGGCCTCGATCGAACGCGGCCACTTCCGGCCGCCGTCACGACGGCCGGCGCCGCAGCGGCTTCCTCAGTCCCGCCGGCCGTACCCAGGCGGTCGGCGGTGGCGAGTCGGCGACTGCGGCCGCCCGGCCGGTACCCGGGCGGGCGGCCTGGTGAGTCGGCGACCGGCGGCCGCAGTCACTCGGTTCCAGATGCCGCGGCCGGGCCGTTCCCACGCCGGCGTCGCTGATGGACGCGGGGCACGCACCGGCGCGCCGCTCTGCCATGACCGTCCGGCGGCCGCAGTCAGACCGACGAACGACGTGTGTCCCCGCACAGACGAGCGACAACGGGGTGGGCTCTGCAGAATAGATCAGTGCGGCAGGATATGAGCGAACGGGCCGGTCAGAGCAGAACGGCCGGACAGGCCTGAAGGGCGAAACCTGGGTGGCAGCATGTGGACGGCGTCGGACGGCAGGGCATGAACAAAAGGCAAGAATAGGACGCCGTGATACATTCGGAGAGCACGATGGACACTACCTCAGACGAGGACGGATCAGTTCAGGACAGAACCGCTCCGGATCCGGGCCGGTCTGGCGGCGCAACGTATACAGCCGCCGCGTGACGCGCCGGCCGACGGCGGGTGATGCTGTTGTCTTTGGACATTGGTTGGCTTTCGTTGGCGGTCGTTAATCGGGCCGACCTCCGGCGCCGCTGCGCTCTGGGATCGATGTGCCGGCCCGCCCCGCTCTCTGCCTGCCGGGCCCAGCCTCCGCCCCGTCCGCTCTCCGCCTCCCCAGCCTCCGCCCCGTCCGCTCCCTGCCTCCCCACTCTCCAGTCTCTGCCCCGCCCCCGCTCTCTGCCTGCCCAGTCGCCGTCGCGTCCCCACCCTCCGCCTCCCTAACCTCCACCCCGCCCCGCGCAGCTCCCCCGTGGCGACTGCTTTCTGCGGGAGGTCACTCGGCTCGGGCGGTTCCGTTCCGAGCACGCGCTCAGGTATATATGTTTGTCGACAGGCATCTCCAATGTCTCGTTAGTACGGATGCTCCGAAGAATCCCATTTATAAGCACGACCGGATACACGAGCACGTAGGCGGGGCTTATCCCACACAGACCCGTGGGATCTTTCATAGTATCAGTTGGTGAGTGCCTATAGAAGGTATAATTTTACAGAATCTTTTTGTAACAATTTATTTTTACATCTCGACCTCTGTGCAACCTGTCGCATCCGTCCCGCAAAACATCTAATTGTCGGCGGAAAGTTGACTCGCGCACGTGCCAGCTTCTATAACAGAGCATGCACAATGCATTTTGACATCAGACGCCTCCCTAAAAACGACGCATTGGGTGGCATGTGATGCGAATGTGACGTTTCATGCCAACTATGCATCGGACTTCTAAACAATGATCGCCAGGGTGAGGTAGAGCATTAAATAAAACCTGCAGATGGAAAATAATGGCTGAAAGTGCTGTTCGCGTCCGGGGTTGTTGTTTCCATCGGCATGCAATGGCTAGCAGCGGTACGACTGATTGCTGCATTTAGAGCTCCCAGCCAGATGGTTTAGTTAATTGGACTTCTATGCGATGTAGACGGGCAAGTCTGCTGTGTCGTAACGCTGACCGTCGTGGTCAGCACTGACCTCCCTGTTTAAAAGCGCTTCTACCTGGGCATGGAGCAACTGGATCAGCACCGAAAAAAATCAAACGGATCACACAGTATAAGTCATTAATACCAAACTCAATAACTCGGGAACAAAAAAAAATCATGAATTTCTGTTTAGACTAGGCGCCTACGCTGCGCTGCAATCCAGCAATCCGTTTTTTTCCGCTCAGAGGCATTATCCAGTTGCAATGGCCATTATGTGCTCCCGGGCTATCGCCCCTCCGGATGAAGGTGAGACGCGATGTCGACACGCTCAGTGTTGTTGTCGCCGGGCAATCTGATCGGTGTCGCAGGTCGCGCGCTCCGTGTGCAGATGATTATCGGCCGGTCGACCCGTCGGCGGTCGGGAGGTCGGCTGATGAACGACGCTCCTCTGACGGCCGATGAGCGCCGCTGATCTGCATGGCTTCTGACCGCGCCGACGCGACGAGCTCCGACGGCGCTTCGCACTGCAGCGGGCTTCCCAGATTGATGACCTGTCGGTTGACGGGCTCGATTGACATTTTCCCAATAAAGTGGCCGTTTTGATAGGAAGCTTAACATTTCAGTCAAACAATACTTTTGATTTAACTTTAGCTAAAATTGTTATTGTTCTTCGAAATCATGATCGCCTTAGATAGTCTTATAAGGCGTCTCGAAAGTCAATCGAAGTGTTGCTTCGCATATCTATCAAAAATGTTGAAGTGAGAATTTAAAGGACAAAATGCAACAAAACCCTTCGGGTTTTCGCGGTGCCTATATAGTTAGAATGACTTTTAGACTCTCATTCAAGTCGTCATGTTATGCCTTAACGACGCGCTGAATATTGGTTATTTGTTGAAATTGTCATAGTGTTCTCGAAATAGATGTAGAGGACTGAGGCCTTCCCGTATTCCAGCATATCTTACCTTTCACATTAAATATGGGTAATTGATCAACAAAGTGCATAAAAATATCGCTGATGTTAGTCGAAGTCCGACAACTAATATCAGTGATATTAATCCCTCGTCTGAAGTATTCCGAAGAATTGTATCTGAATCCAAAATAATCAACAATTAATTCCCTATCTAACCTATCGTCTGTCGCTGTGCCACTGAAAGTTCGTTTTGATGAATTGTGCACTTCGCGCCTGAGATGCAAATTGTACCGCACTACACGCCTATAACATAGGTATAGCCTGTGCCGCACTACACTACGCCTGAAGGTAGACTGTGCCGCACTACACTACATGCCTGGCATGTAGACTGTGCCGCACTACACTACATGCCTGAAGGTAGACTGTGCCGCACTACACTACACGCCTGACATGTAGACTGTGCCGTACTACTTAATGTGCCTGATATGTAGACTGTACCGCACTACACTACATGCCTGACGTGTGAACCGCGCCGCACGCACTATATACCGGGTGGCCCCCCCAAAAAAAAAACGTTCCGAACTTTGGAGGCCTATATCTCAAATTCGAGTGCAAATAACGAGCCAAAATTTTCATCAAGTTTGCGTCACTTCTTTGCGCATTGGTATGCCAAATTATAACACTGTACCATAATTTTCAAGCCAGCAATCTTATGTTGAATTAAGTAAGAAGTTTTTGCTTTTTTTGCCGTTGTTGAACGGAAGTAATGATTGGCTTAGACGTACCATGTTAGAAAAAATACAAAAAAAAATAGAACGACTTGAATGATACCAGCACGTGTGTTGCTATTTTATATATTTTTGTCACACTTATGTGCCAAAAATTCAAATACTAAGCCAAAGTTGTGTTAATGGATGCCATTCGTTTCAACACACGTCCTGTTTCGAGGCGAAGGAGTGGCACGGTGTATGGGTTACTGCTGATCGCCCTCCCTTCAAGAAGATCAAATAGTAAATCGACCGAATAAGAAAAAAAGCTAGAGGGAATGTGTCACCCTGAGGCCTGAACCACCAATGAGACTAGTTGCCAGTAGCAGTCATGGCTGTAGGCCGTGGTGCCGAGATGGAAGTGGCCCGTTCACTCACATTTTTGGTAAACATCAGAGCAAAAAAGTGATTTTTACATGGCATGCTAGAAACACGAACCGTTTAAAAAGTAATTGACCGAATAACATAAAAATCATACCATTCACTGAAAATATATGTCGCATTGACTATCGGAAGTTTCAATGTTGTATCTTTATCACTTTATGAGAAATATTGATTTAAAATTGGGAACGTTTTTTTCTGGGCCACCCGGTACATGCCTGGTGTAGACTATCGAGTATCGCAGAACGTAGGTACCTTGGTAGGTACAGTCACCAGCACTTGCTACCCATCACCCCCGGACGGCGGGGGAGCAAGCTACCACCGCCCTTGCGAGACTAGCGCCGCCATGCGCCAAGAAGTGGAAACACCACGTGACTGAGGCCACGTCAGGGCAGGGTCACGTGATTGAGGGGCGGAGCATAGTAGCTTTTGCGCCCGACACTAACTGAAATGCGGCGCTGTGATTGGGCGCCTTAGCATGAATGAAGCCCCGGCGCCAGAATCAGCCGTTCGCCTTATATGGAAGGTGAAACTGTGCGTTTCACTGTTCTGTGTTGGTTTGAGAGCCACGGCACCATACGAATTGTGAGCCCCTTTGAACGGGTCACCGCCCGAGGCACTGAGGCGACGGCTGTGCCGGGCAAAGCCTAGCCTGGTGGGAGAGGTGGGCCAGGGAAAGTGCGATCGAGCAGCCACTGGGACGTGGATTGGCATAATCTAACCGCGACAAACGATGTCAGCAGCCTCTTCTCGTGTCATAGACAGTGTCTATGACACGAAAAGTTTGACAGACAACGTGGGCAGTGCCCAATCAAAAGCTACTAAATGATTCAGTTAAGAAGTTGGCGAGATAACCAGACCCAATAAAAAGTTTTTAATTCCATTTTGATTGACAAATGACATACAAGCCCGCTGTGATGGACCAAAAAAGGAGCTGAACAGTTCATACCTACAACTTCTAAAAAGCTAGACGGTAACAATTTAAGAGTTAAGTGTTAAAATTCAGCCTACATGTTGAAACTCTGGTCCGGCGCTGGCAGGAAGGTTATATTGCCACTTGCAATTCCACTACGTTGTAATTTAACCGAGAGTATATGTGAGAGCAACAACTGAAAGCCTCGAGCCCCGTTGGGGGGGGGGGGGGGGCGAAGCAGCCCCCTCTCTCGTTTTCAGTCGATATCTCCTAAAGTATAGCGTAAGTATACCGTGGTGTCATTCGCAACAAGCACTGCTTAGCGGGGCACGCAGGCCCATAGCCACCCATTCATCCATTCGGACAAAATTTCTAAAAAAAAAAAGGTCGCCACCAAACTTTCAAGACCCCTCCGGGCATCATTTTTACACCTTGTGACCAAATTTTTCCAGAACTCATGAATGGTTAGTCACAAATGACGTCAGAGTGACGACATGTTCTGTCATTTTCGACCCAATAAAAGGTTTAGCGGGAAGAGCTGTCACGGTTACAGTTTTGAAGCTAACGAAAAATATTCCAGATTAAAAAGATGTAAAGTAAACAGCGCTGCAATACTGCTAACTCTATTTTCTAAACAAAAATTGAGTTCGACCATCAAAACTATAGGAGTATAACACCCCGAAAATAGCAACAACTTTCAAAATTAAAACTGGAATATATGTTATAGAACTATCTGCTCTAGATGTGTCAAACAAAGACTCGATAGCTCCATTTTTAGCCAAGTTATGGCAAAAAAAAAAAACTACTCAAAGTGTATTACAATCAAAGTGTATTACGTAAAATTTTCAAACTCAGTTTTTTGCCGTCACAGAACGCACGGAGCAAGCCAAAGACCACCATTGGATTTCCCGTGATGAGCTGCATGGAATAGGTAGATACCCCTTTTATTCAAAATATCAACTTTGAAATTTAACCTTCTTTGACCTGACCTTAATCTGACCTCCACCAGAACGTAATCGAAACCGGCCCCAATGGCCGTCTAGCACACATCATTGAATTTTAAATGTAAAATTGACCATAAAACATGTATCACGCTCCCCTAGCAATTAGCATAGTTGGGTTCATATTGTGACCCTTAGTGACCTGACCTCTGTGACCTGACCCATCAGTGACCTCTTTAGGCAACATATGTATTGGGCAACCACGCTCCATCGATGTTTTTCGATAACATGCCTCTTATTTGATGTGTTAATTGACTGTAACGCATTCCTTAGACTAAATCGGTGAAAAATGTAACCTTTGACCTGACTTGTGACGTCATGGGTTGCACCTAGGTCCACGTAACCTGGTAACAAGGTAGTTACCTGGTGGGACTATCGAACGTTCTGCGAATTTTCAAAATCGGTCGGTAACTTTCCGAGATCTCAGGTGGAGGACGAAACGGCTGCACCAGCCCATCAGGTGGTAGGGTCCGCCAATAGCCCAACGGGGCGCGAATTATTTACTCATTCATACAGTGTCATCTATTTTGAGAACACCTTTCTCACGCCATGACATGGTCCTCTCGTAATAGATCGAGATAGATGAGGAGAGTGTTTTCACGCCTCCTTATGCACGGCTTTGAGCTATCAACTGTCAGCGGTTTTCGGACAATGAAGGAATGCTTTTGGTCGTTTTTAGGCCAGATCTTGGGTCAGATCATTTCAGTGGCGGATCCAGAGGGGGGCATGGGGCCATGCCCCCTTGGGCCTCGCGGGGGGCACCATCACGGAGTTTTTTTTTTTTTTTTATTCACCACGGAGGTCGCCGACGGGAGCTTTAACCCAGAGGTCTCCTAAGGGGGCACCATCCAGAAGGTCTATCGGAATAGGGTACCGTTTTCGGGGTCTCCCGGAGGCCCATTTCTGTCCCTCACCACGTTTTTTTTTAGTTTAACTTATTGTCCATCTATTTCCATCCCGAGGTCCGCGGGGGCACCATCTCGAGTTCTCAGGGGGCACTATCCCGAGCTCTCCGCGGGCACCATCCCAAGGTCTCCGGCGGCACCATCGCGAGGTCTGGGGGCACCATCCCGAGGTCTCCGGGGGCACCATTCCAAGTTTCCAGGGGCACTTTTCCGAAATCCGAGGTCTGAAGGAGCACTCTCCCCGGGTCTGAGGGGGCACCATCCCGAAGTCTCAGGGGCACCATCCCAAGGTCTCAGGGGCCGTTTGATCCGCGCCGTGGTGGGGGGTAGTTTTTAAGCCCCCCTAGGGTTTTCGCGATTATATCAAAAACGGCGACGCGTAACGCCGCTGTTTTAGATACACCCGTTCCGACATCTTTTTCGCACATGTTATGAAAATTTGAGATCCCGGTCATTCAAGGTCAGGTCACCAGGTAACGCCAAGTGACCTTACCTCAGAAAAAGTTGGAAAGCTCGCTGTAGCTACACCGACTGATCGATCACTTTGAAACTTTCAGTACTTGCTTAGGGTAACAGTATGTTTAAAATGGATATCTCGGATTGTTTTCTATATCTGTGAGTTGTGACCTAACGTCAGGTCAATTTTGCGACTGCTCCATTTTCGATTTGATTTCGATTTCGATTTCATCGTTGATCTGAGGTCAATGGGAGAAAATCGAAATGAGCCTCTTTTGGACGAATGTCGTTCTACACCCTCTGAAACATCGGTTCATATGTAAACATGACACACTGAATCGGAAAATTGCACCTGTGCCCCCTATGTGTGCCCCTGAGGTCAGCTCAGGTCATGAAAGGTCTTCAGCAGTTTTTTTACTATAACTTTTGATTTGACAGAGTCGTGCTAGAGCGGTGAAAACACGGGGCTAAACCGTTGATCTGAGGTCAAATTTGAGGTCAATCAGAGCGGTGCCCTCTGGGGGCTAAACCGTTGATCTGAGGTCAAATTTGAGGACATGTTGGCGAAAGAGCGTTAGAACAGCTATCGAATGCGCTTTTCCACGGCGCTGTAGCTCTATTGGTTCCAGAGTTAGCTGTCGGGAGTTTAAAATCGTTGAAATCGATTAAATTTGAACTTTGAAGAACTCTGGTGAAGAACTCTGGTAAATATTTTCTCTCTCGCTCCCTCTCACTGATTTAACCATTACCCCCTTTCTCATTTTACTGTCGTACTGCGCTGTGGGTAGCGCGTGGCTGGACGGACGGTCTGTGACAATCTATTGATCTGTGGCTGATCTATTAGAGTGTCCGTCCGAGAGCCGTACGACGGCTGACAGAGCCTGGGGTCGCGAACTGGTGTGGTAACCGTTACGCCCACCTGGGACGCCCGAGTCGGTACGGCACTTGCGGTGTCGTAACCGGATCGGCGGGAACCAGCAGAACGCTGTTGGACCGGCGGTGAAAGTCGGAACCGAGCACTCGCCCACCAGTGGGGCGTCTGGTCGAGCAGGTCTACCCGCTAAGGCAGCCTGAGCACGAACCAGTGGCAGGGTCCGATCAATGACCGTGGTCCGACCAGGGTGTCAGCGCAATGGCCAGTCAGAGGCGTCTTTAAGGGCGCGGAAGCCCACCTCGGTCGACTGTGGCCGGTGCAACCTAGTCAGGTCGTTTGTGTGAATCTCCGTGTTCTTCCATCGCCTCAGAGTAGCCGCTCTTCTCCAAATGCCCGAGCCGTTTTCTATGTGTATTTGTCTTGTAGCGAACAGCAGAGTCGAGAAACGAATTGACAATGTCGCCGAAAGCCGCGGTCATATGCTGGCCGTCCCTAGTACTACCAATATGCCCGCAGGCGCGGCGAGAGACAAGCTCAACGTATGAGTCACCGTCCGGCTGCCGGGAGAGCCCCTACCGTGACCTTTGTTCACAGGCGTGACGTCACGACAATGGGCTCGTAAACGTACGGGCAGCGGCCGCCTCAGGGGTGCCGCCGTGACCTTTGCACGATATGTTCTAAAGCGTATGGCACAGCGGTTACTAGGAAGGTTGAGGCCAGCGGCAGGCCGGTTTACAAATAACAAACAAACTTGACGCGCAATTGACAACAGGTAACAGATTGATTAATAAAGCGGCGACAATTAATGAAAATGACAACATGAAATGACAAATCGCATAGATGACAAATCGCGTAGATGATCCCTACAGTACCCCCTCGCCAGACATGTCGCGGACAAAAGTGACATGGCGATATCTTACCGGAGGTCGTATGACGCGGCCGGAGCGGGTCGTCCGTAGTATCGGCTGAGGCTGCAATGGTGCAGCGTCAGCCCGAGCGACGGCTGCAGGGCGATTTGGTGCGTCACCGTAGATCAGAAGCTCCGGGCCGCTGGGCTCATTGCTGAGCGGTGGCGCGGCCGGCGGGCCGCTGGACTGAGTACCGTGCGGCTGCACAGTCGGCAGGTCAGGCTGTCGATGACCGGATTCATCTGGCGTCTCCAGGAAGGCGGCCTTACACCGGTCGATGCTGATGACCTCCTTTTTCTGTCGACGGTCGATGGTGATGGTTTTGGTGGTCCTTTCGGTAACCGGGAACGGTCCGTCGTATGGAGCGTCCAGCGGGTAGCGGTGACAGTCCCTGCGCACGAAGACGTGTGTCGCCGTCTGGAGTGCCGTCGGGACGTACGTGGCGCGCTGGACCGGACGTGGGAGTGTCGGCCGCACCTGAGACATGGCGCGCTTCAGGTCCTGTACGAAACCGGCCGGTGATGCTGCTGAGGCTTGGCTGCTGGTGAAGAACTCACCAGGAAGCCGCAGTGTGGTGTTGCCGGTATTGCTGCTGTTGCCTCTGCTGCTGCTGCTGCTGCTGTTGTTGCTGCTGCTGCTGCTGCTGCTGCTGCTGCTGCTGCTGTTGTTGCTGCTGGACGGTCGAATGGTGCCTTGCTGGAGCATCTTGTTGAACTCGGCACGTGCGATTTGAAGGCGCTCCAGCGGGAGGCGTCGTGGCCGCTGGTACACCGGTGGACCCTTGGTGACGATGTGGTGCGTCACGTTGTGCTTCACCGGTGTTGGTCCAGGTTTTGGTGAGGTCACATCCGGGTACCGGGCGAGGACAGCTGCGAAGCGAGCAGCAGCCTGCTCCCGGACGAGACGCACTCCGATGGAGCACAGCCGTGACCGCTCGGCGCTGGCGCAGACGGTGCCGTCCCGCAGGAGACGCTGGTTGGCAACGTCCACGACGAGGTGATGTGCGGCCAGGAAGTCGGTGCCCAAGATGGGTGTGGTGACGTCAGTGACGAAGAATCGATGTTTCAGGCGGTGCTGCTGACTCAAGGTGACGTCCAGCAGGCAGGTGCCGTGCACCGCGATCGGTGAGCCGTTTGCCGCGACGAGCTGCTGGCCGACAGGAGCAGGGGTCAGCGTAGACCCGTTGGGCAGGCAGCGGCGAGGCAGCACGCTGACCTGCGCCCCGGTGTCGACTAGAAATTGCCGGTCCGTCTCCGTGTCCCTCACGAAGAGGAGTGGCGCGGCAGGAGGGGCGCCCGTGCTTTGCGCCATCAGCACGGGGCGCCTCAGTTTTCCGAGGCGATCCAGGAGCACGGCAACTTGCATCGGCGCGCTTGGGCGCCGAATCGCTGGTGGTACCAACACAGCGTGTCGTCGTGCGGCGGCGTTGAAGGACGAGCCGGTGACGGGCGGCGTGACTGGCGAGACGCCTGGCGCGGCCGGGAACGGCTGCGGTCGCGTCGCACGGCGTCCTCGAGTCGTCGGTTGCTGGCCTCCAGGCGCTCCATCTTAGCGACCAGGGAGGCGATGACGGTGTCCAGCGCAGGGGTTGCAGCTGGCGCTGGGGCTGTCACTGCAGCAGCGATGGGCGGTGCCGGCTGTGTGTACGGCTGTGCCGCGATCGCTGATAGCCGTGGGTCGGGTCCGCTAGCTTCCAGGTACCGGTCGGCCGCTTCTGCCAGTGCGTCAAGCGTGCTGTCGGCTGGCAGGAGGGCGAGGGCAGCACGGACGGGCTGCGGTAGCCGTTGTTGAAATAGGGTACGGAAGAGCTCCGTATCAACCGGTGCGTCCCCGGCTGCGGCTAGCTCGTTGCGCATTGAGCGCAACAGCGCCGTCGGCTTCTGATCGCCGAGCTGCTGGCGGCCGAGCAGGGCTTGTAGTCGGTCGGCGCGTGACTGTGCTAGGCGGGCTTGGAGCGCCGCACACAGCACGTCAAAAGACCGAGATGACCGGATGACGTCCTTGACCTGGACGGCGATGTTGGCGGGGAGGTTTGCGACGAGGAGCTTAAACCTCAGCTCGTCGGAGTCGACCCCGCTGACGTCGAAAGCGCACTGCACCTGCAGTAGCCACAGGTCGGGCTCTTCCGGAGAGTATGGTGGTAGCCGGAAGCTAGCCATGGGCCGATGAGTTGACTCGGAGGCTGAAGCTGGAACGCTGGCTGGGTCTTGAGCTGCGGCGCCGGACTGTGCGCTGTCCGCGGGCATGACGAGAGGCTAAGGTCGAACAACGGAGATCACGTCGGGGTCACCAATGTCGTACTGCGCTGTGGGTAGCGCGTGGCTGGACGGACGGTCTGTGACAATCTATTGATCTGTGGCTGATCTATTAGAGTGTCCGTCCGAGAGCCGTACGACGGCTGACAGAGCCTGGGGTCGCGAACTGGTGTGGTAACCGTTACGCCCACCTGGGACGCCCGAGTCGGTACGGCACTTGCGGTGTCGTAACCGGATCGGCGGGAACCAGCAGAACGCTGTTGGACCGGCGGTGAAAGTCGGAACCGAGCACTCGCCCACCAGTGGGGCGTCTGGTCGAGCAGGTCTACCCGCTAAGGCAGCCTGAGCACGAACCAGTGGCAGGGTCCGATCAATGACCGTGGTCCGACCAGGGTGTCAGCGCAATGGCCAGTCAGAGGCGTCTTTAAGGGCGCGGAAGCCCACCTCGGTCGACTGTGGCCGGTGCAACCTAGTCAGGTCGTTTGTGTGAATCTCCGTGTTCTTCCATCGCCTCAGAGTAGCCGCTCTTCTCCAAATGCCCGAGCCGTTTTCTATGTGTATTTGTCTTGTAGCGAACAGCAGAGTCGAGAAACGAATTGACAATGTCGCCGAAAGCCGCGGTCATATGCTGGCCGTCCCTAGTACTACCAATATGCCCGCAGGCGCGGCGAGAGACAAGCTCAACGTATGAGTCACCGTCCGGCTGCCGGGAGAGCCCCTACCGTGACCTTTGTTCACAGGCGTGACGTCACGACAATGGGCTCGTAAACGTACGGGCAGCGGCCGCCTCAGGGGTGCCGCCGTGACCTTTGCACGATATGTTCTAAAGCGTATGGCACAGCGGTTACTAGGAAGGTTGAGGCCAGCGGCAGGCCCAGGTAGGTCATCTAGGATAACTGCTCAGTCCGGGGGAAACCTAGCGGTGATAACGAACCGGACTATTTATCTTTGCCTGTAACAGACCCCGATCATGGCCATGGACTCGACCGGACCGCCTCCAGGGGCGCGTCTCCCACCCGACCTTGACCCACCAGAAGGCCGCGCTCTCATCCTGATGAGCCGGCCTGATGGCACTCCACTGCGAGGGAACCCGTTCGCCATCATCAGGGAAATCCGCTCGATCTGTGACTCGGAAGTCGAAAAAACCAAACAACTCGGATCTGGCAAAATTCTCATCTCGACCTTCAACAAAGACCAAAGCTCTGCCCTTCTCTCCTGCCAAACCATGCTCGGAAAACCTGTTTCGGCTGTTCTTGCAACCAACCTGATGTCATCGCAGGGTCTCATTCACTGTCCGGACCTCAGCGACCTCTCTGACGAAGAGCTCCTCACCGAACTAGCCCCGCAGGGTGTTATCGAGGTGCAGAGGCTCAAATCCAAGGACCGAACTCCAAACCCCCTGATTCGACTTCGCTTTAAAGGACTCGATCTCCCAAGAAAGCTCCTCTGCGGGTACCTCTCCGTCCCTGTTCGACCCTGGATCCAGCTGCCAAGGCAATGCCGTAGGTGCTGGAAGCTAGGCCACTCCATGCGCTCTTGCCGACGAAAAGAGACAGTCTGCGGGCAGTGCTCTGCCAGGGACAGCCACCCCACAGGTGACTGTACCTCGGTCCCAAAGTGCCCTCTCTGCTCTGGTCCACACCCAGCATGGGACCGAAACAGCTGCCCCGTCTGGAAAACCACCAAACGAGACACTCGAGAGCGAGCGCCATTCCAACCCCCGCCGCTCAACTCCACAGCTTGGCCTCCACTTGAGAGTCAGCACCGAACGATGCAGCCCCCTCCGGCTCGCACAGACGCCTCTGTCCAGACAGATGGTGAGGTCATGGCCCCTAAGGCGACCGCAGTCCCTGTTCAGACCCAGACCGAGACAGCCAGCTCTCAGACGACCGACGCCAGCACCCAAACGACCAAACTGACCACCTTCGACTCGACCTCTCAAACTCGACCCGCCCGACTGGTCTCTGCCGAAGTCCAGACTGACACCCCCGACTCACCGACACCAACCACGGACCCCGACGACTTCGGCTGCTCTCGAAGCAGGCCGTTCACCCGAGGCTACACGGCGAGCTTCCAGCCTGACAGCCCCCGAAACGACACCGACGATCCCGATCCAGACCTGATCCCGAAGAGACGTCCCAGGGGTGAGATCCCTCCACCTGACATCGGGTCGCTGAAGTTTGAGTACGCCAGCGGCAGGCGACTTTCCTACCCTCCCTCCACCCTCTACTGGTTTGACCATGAAATCCGACTATACGACCTTGACCTTCGCCCAGAATCCAAAGCGTACAGGGCAGCCGTGGCTGGCTTCTATTTTGACGGACCCCCTCACCACGGACGCCGTATCTTCCTTCAGAGAATTCCTCCAACGGGTAACCACTAGCCCTACCAACATCGCTGCCTAGGAGTCGAGCTATGCCTCACGGCTACTCCTCCAGAGCCACCAAATTCCAGTCAAAGTTGTACCCCTGAGACGGGCGG